>NC_051863.1:125778944-126094771 GCF_015732765.1 Culex quinquefasciatus | reverse complement strand
GTGTCTAGTGTACATAATTATGAGCTTTGTCTGATCCATGCCGATGCCGAGGCCGTGGCTAAATCCTCCCAGCATCCAACACATTTTCAGGTTAGGTAACTTCCGTTGGTTTGGTGGTGCAATGGTGGACAATCCTCACTATCTGAACTCGTTGGCCGCGATGATGCTGGATGATGTCAATTTATTATTTTGTTAATGAAACTGGGTAGATATTAATGGGCGTTCTGTTGCGCGACTGAACGTTGGTGGGCGTTTTGAGATTATTGGAAAATGAAGATTTATTTCGAACATGTATGTTTTAATGGCGAAAGGGCTGCCGAAGATCTATTTACGAGTGTTCGAGGATCGAGAAAGTTCAAGTGATTTATTTTGGTTAATTGTACCAACTTAGCGCCATAGAGTGTAGCTTAAGGGCACACTTTTTACAGTGTCGGTTAAAACAGTCAGGATAATTTTTGTATTGGGCCAACAAGTATCTCTTTTAAAGAGTTTTTTTTTTTCATTTCTGATGATAAATGGAACAACACAACTCAACAACAGCTTATTGAACTCTTTACCTTGATTAACCCTGTTCAAAAAAATAGTTTATGTTCACACTTTCTATCGCTGATTTCACACATTCAGCCTTCACTACCTCCGTAATAGATCCAGAGAAACTCATGCCTTCGATCGATTCCTAATGGACTCTCGGCAATGTCCAGCGATCGACACCCACGCACGCGACCATTGCCGCCCCGTAAATGTGCGCCAATTTATTCAAAGAAATCTGAAAACTTCGTGGCCACGTCCTCTGCGCCACCGCCGACTGCATCGCCGCAGATCGACCGCCCAGAGGCCGTTCCGATACGACGACTATGGCGTTGGTCATAGCGAGTTCAGATAGCCATTCAAATTAATCCATAAGTTATCACTAATTTATGTCGACTAAGGTCGGTGAGGTTTTTTTTCTGCGCCACGCTTCTATTTGTTGGTTTTTTTTCCTAGAGTGCGATAGGGTGGTCTTGTATAGATTTTGGTATTCGTTTTGTACTTTTATGGACAGTACGTATCTTTGGTCTCATCAAATATTGTGGTTTTCTCAAAGTTAAAAATGATTGAAATTACTAATTAAATTATGCCAGTTTGACAAATGTGATACAAATTTAAGCAAATCATACCCTAAACAAAAATTTCTTCCAATTCGCCCATTTGCGACCTTAAACGAGCCCGGGTGTTAAACGGCGACCATCCGCCCAGTCGACTTATAGTCAATCCACTTTATGGGATTGCCTTTTAGCCTTATGTGGCGGCGGCTTCAGCGACTTTGGCGTGAACAACTTTTACTATCGGGACGACAACAACAGCTGTCTCGTCAGTAGTATAGTGTAGCACTTCTTTCTAATATGTTAACCTCTAAAAGGGGTGGGGGTGGGGAAGGAGTGGACCGCCCTGGGTGCGTGGGTCGCACAAATCAAGATTAGCCCCTGACTTGAGCAGCGCGGCGGCGCAACGCGATATATTGACCAATTTTGGGGGATTTGTGAGGGAAATTTATGAACATTTAGGCGAAATTGATGGTCGAAGGAGTGGTTGCTTTGGGAGTGTGGGCTGGGTTGTTTGCAAATATTATGCATTCGATTTGATATATTAGTCTGAATAATGCAAATAAATCTTAATGCGATGATTTCACTCACAGTTGATATGGTGAACAGCTTACAAAAAATAATCTAATAATCCGGAAGCTTGCAAATTCTGCTATAACTTTTCTATTTGACGTTACCTTGGGCTCAAAAAAGCATGTTTAGGCCCTGTTGTAAAAGTATAGAGAAAATCTATTTTGTTTGCCTAGTATATTTAAATTTCTAAACAAATCTAATCAAACAGAACCGCTGCGAAGAAAGCATTGTTTTTATATTTTGACCCGGTTTTCCCGTAATTGAAAAAAATATGTATGGTCAGGAAAGTTCAGTCTGGTTGTGAAAATAGTCGAACAATTGAATCGATAAGATTTAAAGCACTTGACAGCAAATTTGGCTTACTAAGGAAAATTGTTGATAGTTTATTGTACAGATCTGTAAATTGCCTAGCTGTTCAACTATTATCTAGGTAATTTCAATTTTGTTTTAAAGATTGGGTTTTATTTTATTAACATTTTTTAATCCAAAATACATTTTTATATTTTAGGCCGTTGCAAATATTTTTCAAAGTTTATGTCGCCCAGGAGGCAAACAATATTTTTTTTTAAATGGAAAATTAAGTAAATAAGTTTTTTCAACTGAAAATAATCTAAAATGCCCTTTTCTGAATTGATAATCATATTAATCATGTTTGAGCTCGTTAAAAAATATTTAGAACCTTTATGAAATTACAATGTAGCACTGGAGAAAATTTTAGGGGAAAGTGGGGCAAGTGTAACAAGCTAAGGAAATCCTCGTTAAAACTCATTAAAACGTTAAAACATCTGTCGGATTTTTTCATAATCATCTTATTTCAGGTCTTGACTAAGACTTTGACAGAACAAATTTTGAAAAAAATCCTGTTTTTCAATGTTAAAAATTGATTTTAAAATTTCTGATTTTCCGTACGTTCTACTCAACTAGTGGGGCAAGACGAACAACCCGTTGGGGCAAGAGGAACGATGCATGAAACAACATGTTAATTTGCTAACAAGTGAACTGCTATCACTTTGAAACATCAGATTAGAATGTATTTAAAACGTTTCTTTCACTTTTAGGTTTAATAATAATATTTTACTAAAATTTGATCGTTTTTACGAAAACAAATTATTGCTTAGATGATAAATAGTAAATTTTCATAGTATCACTTTATTTTGTAGGAACTTTTTTTTTAACAATTGTTTATCAGTTTTTAAGAACTTTTTTGTATTTATTTCCCAATAAAATATGTTGTTGCAGAAATTCGTATTTTTTCCATACTAAAAATCCATATGGTACACTTGCCCCACCTGAACAAGATTTCTAAAAGCTCTCAACAAAAAAAACCAAAAGTTAAATCATACTTTCTAATAGGTGCAAATCATTGGTTGGAACACTACTGATCTAGGAAAAATAGGATTTTGATAAAATGAGCCTTAAAACGAACCGTAAGCCTTATTTTGTACTTTCCAAATATTATAAGAAAACAAAGGTTTTTAAAAAACTTCATTAAATCTTAAGCTCCGTGGCGTTTACGTCGTTTTGGCGGTTACGTGGTAGTAGAATTAGTTAATTGCACTGCTAGCAACAATTCCTCATACTGGAAATAATCAAAATTGTAAAAATTACGGCCGTACGAGCGATTGTTCCTCTTGCCCCATATGGTCGTCTTGCCCCACCTTCCCCTATCTCCCAAAAAATAATATTTTGTATTTTTTTTTCTTAGTTTCCGTTTGATTTGTTTATTTTGTTCAGGCATTGTCAAAGAAATAGAAAAATGTTTTTAGTTTATTTATTTGGGTAATTCTCCGCCAACTCACACAGCAGTTGCCCCGACCCCTCTTCGATTTGCGTGAAACTTTGTCCTAAGGGGTAACTTTTGTCCCTGATCACGAATCCGAGGTCCGTTTTTTGATATCTCGTGACGGAGGGGCGGTACGACCCCTTCCATTTTTGAACATGCGAAAAAAGAGGTGTTTTTCAATAATTTGCAGCCTGAAACGGTGATGAGATAGATAGGTTCTGACGATTGTCCACGGTCCATACAAAAAAGTTTTTCTTGTATGGGCAATGCCCACTAAAGGGGGGGGGGGAGGTTTGAGATTTCCAAAAAAGTGTCCACGTGGTTTATGGATGATCCCTTAAAATTACACTCAAAAAAGTAATACAAAAGATAGAATTTACAGTTTTCAATAAAAGTTTTTCACATTTTCCAGATAAATAAACAAACAAACAAACTATTATTTGCAAATATACAAAATAAATAGACTTCCAGCAAAACATTTGGCCATTAAGAAGTGTCCTTTCCCTCATAGTTTACGAGAAATTTCACAAATAAGCCCCAACAAAAAGAGCCGGCGTGGTAGTGGCACATTAGTTGTCACTGCCGATTGCAATAATAACCATATAGCGCTGGGTTGGTCGGTCGGCCAGTCGTCAGATGCACGCGAGAGAAATCTGGTTTCCTTGCATAAGACGCGAGAGTGCGCCAAGGTGCATGTAACGGACTGTCCGAGGTTCAATCTCCGGGGTGCAACCATAAAATAGCTTGGAGGCTAATTTTTGGTTTTTGAACAATTCATAATTCAAAAGTTTTTATCCTTTTAGACTTGAAATCAAAGTAGATATCAAGCCAGCGCGTTGTTTAGTGACGATCCCCTGTTTAAGCATTTGTCATCTCAAGTCAAGACCCAAAGCACTCACGAGGAGTGTCGTCGTACTGAGGCTGGTGGTGGTACCAGAATGAGGCAACGCGGGCAACTCCTTCTTGATCGAGCCAACAACACCCACGCGCGCATGGCATGGCCCCAAAGCCAGAGCCAATCCCGACAACCAAACATAAGTTCATGCCTTCAGTTTGTGTTTGTTGTTGTCGAGACTTTTGAGATCGGCGTTTGGCCTCCGCTGAAAATAAGCTCCGCGTGCACGCGTTTGATTCAGGTTTTCGGTATATCATTAAGGAAAAGTACAACTGCTGGCGCGACCAAACACACGATTTGCTTTCAATTTTCAAATTTTTGGAAACGCTAATTTTCATAACAATAGAACTCCGCAGACCTCGGCCCGAAATGGAGTGACACACTGCCATGGCCTGTGAAGGAGGGGTATGGTAATTTTGGAAGTTTTGTAGACCGCTCGCTGGGTTATTTCGGCAGCAAGTCAGTTTGTTGAAGGTACACAGATTGACTGACTGAAATGAAATGAAATAAAACAGTTCAGAAAAGAAACAATTTAGGGAAATTTTCGTAAATTTTGCAGGTTAAGGACTCGCACGCAAGGACTATGAATACAACTTGCTAACTTGTCTTATGTGCATATTGGGCCAAATTGAGTCAAAACGCCATTTTGTGCAGCTCACAATGCCTCATCTTTTGACCTTCACAAATCCCTGAAATTCGATTTCATATGAAAGAAGTTTCAATTTTGTCGTGCTATCTTGACACAGTCTGAAAATTGATGTAAGTGCGATTGGCAAAAGGATTGGCCAAAGGATAAAGGGATTTCTGGTCTGAACGCGGTTGACACAAGTGTAAGCTCGACTAACGTAAACATTTCCAATTATAACTCGGGACTCCAGCAGCCATATTCAACCAAACTTCAGGCCAATGCATAAAGTGGTCAAGCAATCAAAACGTGTTTGTTATTGTTTACATTGCGTGCTCTTGTTTTTGTTTATTCAAGGTCAAACATAAAAACGTGTTTTTCGGAACGTCAAAAAGCGACCAGTGACAAGTTAGCACGACAGCGTCGATTTTTTTGTCGCAAATCCACTATGACTGATTTCGACGCGTTTTTTTCTTGTTGGTGTAGTTAAAGAATTAAACAATCTTTCAAAATACCGATAAACCTCTTCGAACCCGTTCACCGGAACAAACAATGCCCCAAACGAGCAGCTACTTGTCCACTCTCGGTAGCAAGACATCAAGCTTTTTGTCAAAGTGGTGAGCAAATATTTGCTTAAATTTCTTCCACCAGGGGTCTTTTTTTAACGATTTCGATAACTACCAGCCGATAAGTTCCAAGTAAACACCCTCGGAACGTTTCAAGTGCCGTGGGGAGGTCAAATTGGGCAAAACCGCTTCTCCTTGCTTTTGTTTGCCCACCCCACGTGAGATGTAATCGATGAATTAATAAAGGAAGCAGTTTAATTTACAAAACTGAGCCAGTAACATTGCCGAAAGGCCGTTTCGTCTGTTGTTTCGGCAATATCTTGATTGCACTGAAAACCGAACTTTTAACGAGCTTGTATTGTCCCATTGCAACTGTTTGCTGGGAAGGTAAATTAAACATCCGGAGGGAACTCCCGGACTTAGTCCCAGGTACAAAAGGTTGCATTCAAAAGCAGAAAAGTCCTCCAGGGCTTATATGAAGAATCGATTCCAGAGACGATTGACTTCCCGGGGCTTCCGATGGCCGTTTTTGTGAGGGTCACGCGTGTGTGCATAAAAAAGTCATGTTTTTTAAAGTCGAAACGCGTACCGCATCATAAAGGAAGAGTATGGAAACGAGGCAAAACAAAAACATATTATGCTGCGCGCACCCACCACCAGACAATCCAACGCAACGCAAGAGGGACCATCAACGAATTTGTTTGTTCCAGCAGTTGAATTTGAATAAACTCATTTCCTCTCCGACTTCTCTTCGGTTCTGCCCTTTTTTGTCAGTTTTTCATTCACAAGTCCACGTTCAGTTGGCAACAACTTTTCACCTCGATTTACTCCAAAGTGATGTAGGTTTTTGTATTTTTCCACATCAAGTTCACTCATTTCCGTGCCCATCGGATGGCAGCAGATCCGTATCGGAGAGTTGCGGAGTGTGTTACGGTCACTGGTTTCAGTACAGAACCACGCGCCACACAACACCGGAGAACGGATCTACCACCACCAAGAAGTGGGTTAAAAATACGTGCCAGAGCGATGGTTTGTTTTGATTACTTATTGCAGACCCACATTATGGTAATGGGTTCGGGACTTTGTCTGGAGTATGGCACGCGTACCACACACGTCGCAGGTGGGTTGTGGTTATTGTGAGATTTTTGAGGGGGCATCAACAATTGCAGGAATATTTTTTTTAACAAATTGAACACAAGACTACTGCCCACCATTGAAAAAACGGCTAATATCCACTTTTGGCAAAAACGAGATATTAGCACCAGGTGGTAGAGGACGTTCCAACGCATCTTCTGGAACTTGAATTTTACTGAAATAGTGTCTAGACTTGGCTGCCGATGCGAAAAACCAAACGGCTAATATGCCACTCTTATGGGAAATTACCTTGACGGAGATTTTGTGTCAAACACTAAAACGCATTTTTCTCGGAATACTTGATTTGGCATAATAGCCGAATTTTCAATTATGGGCAGACTAGAACTTCTTAGTTTATCAAGTAATACTTAATTCATTTTGTTAAATGAATTTGGATTTCGTAGAATTATTTCATCGTTTATGGGTAATTTTCTACCAACTCACACGAAATCGAGAAAAGTTGCCCGACCCCTCTTCGGTTTGCGTGAAACTTTGTCCTAAGGGGTAACTTATGTCCCTGATCACGAATCCGAGGTCCGTTTTTTGAGTGAAAAGTGATTTTGTTTGTGTGCCTTTTGTTTCGCATTTTTGTCGTGTATTGTGTGCTGCGAGGAGAAAATTGCCCACTGAAAATGCAGCGTCATCAGTGCATAATTGGCAAAGGGAGCGCGTGGTCGTAAAAAATATGCGGAGTGAAAAGTGATTTCTTTTTTGATTTTCAAAGCCCTTCCTATATCATCGTTGATCGGAAGGCACGGCGTCGGGTGGATTGTGTTTAAATTTTTCGAATAAGGTTTTATTTTTTTGCGGTGAAAAAGCCATTTCTATATAATGAACGAAAGACGCACTGACAATTTGGATCGTTGAGTTAATAGTGGAGCAAAATAACTGTGTGTATGTGAGTTTGTGTGTTAACCAGAAAGACCTTCCCACAGCATCGTTGCTCGGAAGGCTCGCCGACGGGTCTGTAATGAAAGTCCTCCCCATAGCGTCGTAGCTCGGGAGGCATCGAAAAGCCAATACCTTATCCTACTAACCAAAAAAAAATTAATCACGTGATGCTTGAAGGAGATGCTGTGGATTCAACGGTCTCAAGCGGTATTAACAAGTATATAGCGAAAAACTATGTGCTTGATGAGTCTGCAACTTCAACTATCGGACTAACATTCCTCCCTTTCGTTGAACTGCAGGCTTCTTGGGAGGGCGCCGGTATTGACTAATAAAGTAGAGATCTTCAGAGGTTAAACAGTGAACGGATGGTTGGCTCCCACTGATCATTTTTGATTCATTGTTTAACTTCAGCTGATCTGTCAATAACGGAGTAGCAGCTCATTGGCAGTCAACCATGCTCATGCTCATGCTCTCGTGACGGAGGGGCGGTACGACCCCTTCCATTTTTGAACATGCGTAAAAAGAGGTGTTTTTCAAAAATTTGCAGCCTGAAACGATGATGGAATAGAAATTTATGAAATTTATGTAAAATTAGACGCCCGATTTGATGGCGTACTCAAAATTCCGAAAAAAACGTATTTTTCATCGAAAAAAACACTCAAAAAGTTTAAAAAAATTTTGGAACGGCAAATTTTTGTAATTGTCTACTCTACAACTTTGTAGAGCATTGTTACACTCTGAAAAATAATAATGATTTGATTTTTTTTTGGTTTTGGTTATTTGAGGGATTAATCACTGAGGGATTCGCTATAGTATACGTTAGGATGTCAGTATTTTATCTCCAGCGCCACCATATTAACCCTCCGAATCTTTACCGATTGCAGCTCATAGCCATTCGCGAGCGAACACAACTCGCTAGCTGCCAGAGGTTTGGTAAATTGCTTCACAAAGCGATACAAATAATCGTGAATTTCATTTCCCACTCCGTCCGTTAACCCGAGTCACAAACGAATATGCTCAGAGAGGAGAGAATCTAATAAAATAATAGCGCGGCGCTCGTTTGACCTGCACTACCACAGTTTGCCGTAAATTTGAATCTGAAATGGTGAAAATTGCTGTCAAATGTATCTTTGATGTTGTGTAAACAACAAAATTGCAAAATATTTTTGATAACATTGATTTTAAGCAGTTTAATCAACACAAGCACAACGATCACACACGATCGCAAACTATTTTGACTCAGGTTTGAGCAACATAACGCAATGGGTCTCTCTGGACCATTTGATGTACTACCCGATTGGAGTGAGAGTAGTGAGATCGAGAGCAAAGAGAGAGAGAGTGTTCAGTAGCGATTGGTGTGGCAAAGTGACAAACGGTAGGAATACATCAGAGGGGTTATAGGGGAAATATGCCCATTTTAAGCCTAATAAGCGGTCGTGTTTGAATGATGCTGGATAATCTAGATTGTTCCTTGAAATTCACTAAAACCAAGTACACCAACGAGTAGAGCAACTTTTTGTGAACATTTCTGTTTATTTTCACTTTTATTGAAAGTTATGCTATTCCTTTTACAAGCATTTAAAAAAAAATATTTCAAAAAGGCATTCTTATCAGTCGAGTGCATTGGGCCACGCCCATTTTTGTATTTTCAGCTTAGTTCTTTTTTTCTTCCAGCGCTCTTTTGGGTCTGCTTAGTGCTGCCAAAATTGATGAAATTTTAAGCGAACACTCACGAAAAGTAGTATTCATAGCGAAAGTTTCCTGGCAGCACTTGCTCACTCTAACAGGCGCTGCACCAGCATGTTGGTGGTGTTGGTGGTCACCCTTTGTTCTTTATTTGACTTCGCTCCTCGCTCGGTTTTCTTCAGCACTCGATTGGAATGGATATTCAAAATTGAAACGTCAAACGACTTGGTGCGTTTGTTTTTTTGATGGTGCTTGCTAATTATTTACATGTTTCGGGATTATTTTTCAAGTGAGTGACTAACTAATGGGCAAAAGAACATGTTGTCGGTAGTTGGAAGCAATTTTATAACTTAAGCGCTTTGAAATCGTTAGCGCAAGTGAAAAGATATTGATGGCGGCTTTCGTTAAGCAGTTAACCTCTCATCTTGCGTGTGGATGTGTGTGCCACCAAAATGATGTGAAATGGTCTCGCAAAAAAGAAATTATGATCAAAAGTGCATTAAATTTGATCTTTTTGGCCAGTAAGTGGCATAAATTTGCGTGCTTACTTGAGGCGGTGCTGTTGGTGGTAAGTTTATAGCCTAAATAGTATGTTTGGAGCTTTAATCGACCATCAAACTCTCCATATGAGGAAGATAGGTTTTTGATTAGAAAGGGTATATTTCCCCTACGTCGCGCTCGACTTGTGCTCGCGAGTGATTAAGTCTTTTTGGAGCAATCAGGAACCCTTAATTGAATGTCATGGTTTAAACATATCTGGAAAAACTCCAGAAAAAAAACTCCAATCGGTCAATATGTCGAATTTACTATTTGCAAATCCTCCAACTATTCAGCTACTTCAGTAGCTTGCAACTCGCATATAGAGTTGTTTGCCGCCATTTATCTTTTGCTTCCAGTGACAGTTTCTCGCGGGGATTCCGAGATTTCGCTGTCTCTGCTTCGCCTCAGCCAGCACCGGAGTTCGTGGTTGCACCCGGTTTACTAAATCAATACAGAAAACCGTGGCATCTGGGGGAGATTAATATTTGTTTTATTTCTTCCCTTTCAATGCAGCAAACATGATTCACACATACACACGTGGGCCTGGAGAGCAAGCCAAACCTTGGATGAGTTATGCTCCGCGACCTGTGATGGGAGGAGAAGGAACGAGGATCATCGAAAGAAGAACACACGCACATGAGACAAACACTTCTGGCGAAGTCGGCCTACCCAGACTGACACATTCTGGAACACAAACCTCCTCGCGGGTCTCGGCCCGTCTACGTAGGTGATCATATTTACACACAATGGCGACAACGATCAACGACTGGGGACGAGGCAAGACGTTGGAAATTGAATGTAAATTGTGTGTACGACGATGCGGCGATGGGCCGGAATGGGCAATTTCGATTTTCGAAATTGTCGATCTTCTGGGGCTTAGCCCCCACGTGGTAATCCTGTTAGCTCGCTCTCCCTCTGGGGGGAACCGGTAGTGTTCCCCCGGCGGAATCCCTCTCGACCCGTTTCGGTTCAACCCACGTCGAAGCCGACGAAGACGACGTGCAAATGCCGCCCTCGTGAGACTGATTGTACTTGTAAATTTCAATGCTATTGTTGTTAGATTGGACTCCATATAAATTGGCTTATTGGCGACGCTGGGGATTCGTTCCCGGCTTTTGGGACCCCCGGCCTCGGGTGATGCTTGCTAATCCCACACATGACACACACTCGTGCTCGCGGGATCGGTCCGGGCCATGTGGGCGAATCCGTGCCGTGTCGTGCCGGAGGACGTGGACACAATTCTGATTGAAAACAGATCAAACCTTCGGCGAGGAAAGTGTTTGTGTGCCAGGACTGGGACAGGGCTTGTTTGTCATGTCGTGGCGTGGGTACGGGATTTGGAGACGGCAGCAAAAAGTGGTCTGATTTAATCAATTTCTTCTTTAGTTTGTTCGGAAGGGTTAGTGAGGACAGTCGTGGATCAACTGAAATTAAATTTCAATTCAATTTTAAATTTTTTACAATGTAACAATTCTTCCCTACTCATCTTTTTATTCTGTCGATAAAACAATTATGTAACTTTATCACAAACAAATTATTCATCGATTTGCCCCACCCGACGCAACCATAGTCCGAGGTGTACTCCACTCACAAGTACGCGTCGTCACTGTCTCAACTCTTGCGCGTAGGAGGTTGACCCGAGAACGTGGCAATCCTTGTTGACACCCACTAATCAGCTGCAGCTACAGAGAGGTACTCCGTGCGCGCGGGCCAATCAGTCTAGAGCGGATCAAATCTGCGCAACCCAACGCAGCGCGGTACGGTTCAGCTCAGCTCAGCTCAGTATCCATAAACTGGTTGTTGGCTACGAGAAATAAATGATCATGTCGACATCGTGGCGCTGAACTGAACTCCAAGGCGCGTGTCTTTGTTTGGTGCGTAGGACGATATCCAAGCACATGACGGCGTTGACGACGACGACGAGTGGGTTGAGATATTGGGGGCTTAGGACCTCTCCAAAGCTGTGCAGTAGGAGGCAACAGCAAACAAAGGTCACATTTTGGAGAGATCTTCTCGCTGACAACCCGTCACATCCTCGAGTGCATGACTAACACATCAAACGGTTACCCGAATTTTGGAGATTTTCGACGAGGACCCGCGACTCTTCAGAACATTGGAAAGGCATCAGGGTTGTTCTGGAGTACCGACTTTGACAGTGTGTCACACTGACAAACAATCGGCGGAACTTGCTAGACTGTGCCCGTGTGTAGGCGGAGGGTACCGGTTTCTTTTGCGCACGTTTTGTGCGATACGAAACTTGGACAAGCGATGCATCATCGAGAAATCAACGGCTGACGAACTCCCGGTGCTCTGATCGCTGATGCAGGACAGACAGCTCAGAGGAATCAGCGGAAGAACAGAAAGAAGATGGGAGGTTTCTGCTGGTGGGGATGCATTCAAACGACGAAATGATGCAGTCATCCGATTTAACATGCAAATCGGACATCTTTGTCGAGCGATCTTTTTATTCCAAGTGCTTACATTTACGCTACATACACAGTGCAAGTTTTAAATTTATGTTTTAAAAAGTTTTGATCAAACTATCGTAGAAATATATTGAAAATGATGAGCAAAGCATAATTTTATTGTTTTTTAAGACTCAAATTGAAAACTAAACAACTTACTTTGAATCAGTTATCATCTATGGGTAATTCTCCGCCAACTCACACAGCAGTTGCCCCGACCTCTCTTCGATTTGCGTGAAACTTTTTTCTAAGGGGTAACTTTTGTCCCTGATCACTAGGCTTAGTGATTTTTCACGCTCAAAAATTGCAAATTTCACGGGGACCTTAATTTCAAAACACCAAATTTCACGGAAATTTCGAGGAAAGTGAAAAATGTTAAAATAACTGTCAAAATCATAAGCTAAACTTACGGAAACTACTTTTTGCTTTATTTATAATGTTTTCAATAAACTTAAACAGTCTTAAGTCAGTCAACGTGACACTCAAAAAAACTTTTAGTAATTTAAAAAAAGTCCACTTGGTTTATGGATGGGCTCTATATCTAGAGCATGCGTATTGTCATTTATTGAGCTGCTTTTTTAATGTTTGACTAATATAGCTAAACAGTTTTCGCTGATTTGCTACTATTTTATCTTTTACATTTTATTGAATTTCATATCAAAGCCAAATTCAACAAAACATGTTATATTGTTATATTATTAACTTTTATTGTGACATTTTGCCCAGTTGGAAATATTTTTAGAATTTTCATCTCACTTTTCAAAAACAAAATTTAAAATCGATAGGCAAAAATAATTTTATCTGTAACTAATTAGTCGATATCGATAGGCAAAAATAATTTTATCTGTAACTAATTAGTTACAGATAAAATTATTTTTGCCTATCGATTTTAAATTTTGTTCTTGAAAAGTGAGATGAAAATTCTAAAAATATTTCCAACTGGGCAAAATGTCACAATAAAAGTTAAATCTTCAAAATTTCATTTTAAATCCGAACAGAAAACAATTTTTTTTTAATTTCCACGGGGGCCATTCACCCAAATATTGAAATATCGTGAAAATTAAACAGGGCAATTTGTCTTAAAGTTGACTTTAAAGATAAAAAAAACTAACTAATAAATAATAATTTAATGTTGAATAACCAAGCATGAGTCTTTTTATTTCTTTTTAAATTATATGTTCCAAATCTCAAGTTGAATAATAACTAAATTGTTATAAAGGCTAATGAAAATGTTAGTTTCCTAAGTAAAATTGATAAAATATATTTTTTAGAGTATCAAGTAAATAGCAATCTATATTCTCAATATTTTTCTTTACTCTAATGAATTTCAATTTGTCAATCTATTTTTTTGCTCCTCCGTTAAATCATTGACCGGACGCATAAGGGAAAGACAACTTTTTTCACTGAATGTTACTTTTACATGAATGTTTGCTTTTAATTGCTTTTGTAAAAAAAATCAATGAAATTAAAAAATAAATTTGTAGAATCTCAAACAAAATATCACAAAACAATTGTTCAATCAAATTAAACAAGTTTCGGTTGAAAAATGCAGAGTTTATAAAAAATTGCGGGAATATTTTTTTTCTTTGACTGATTTTTATTAACATCATTTAAGTTTTCGCAGCATTCACTTCTTAGTAAATGTTCTAGCAATTTCATGTTAATGTAGATTTTGTTAACAATTTTTCAAATGGTTCTTATGACATTTTTCAATTGAAAATTAATTAAATTTACTAGAAAAGTCTTTTATGAATGAAATATTGATTATGTTATTATTTTAATGAATTGATTTGAGAAAATTGATAAATTTCACGGAATTTCGCGGGAATCTTCAAAATTTACGAATTTCACGCTGTCCGCGAAATCGTGAAAATTCACTAACCTAAAAAAGTTTAAAAAATTCTCCCATTGTCCGTTACTTGACTGTAAATTTTTTTGGAACATGTCATTTTATGGGAAATTTAATGTACTTTTCGAATCTATATTGACACAGAAGGGTCATTTTTTCATTTAGAACAAAATTTTTCATTTTAAAATTTCATGTTTTTTCTAACTTTGCAGGGTTATTTTGAAGAGTGTAACAATGTTCTACAAAGTTGTAGAGCAGACAATTACAAAAATTTTGATATATAGACATAAGGGGTTTGCTCATAAACATCACGCGTACTCGCGATTTTACGAAAAAAAAGTTTTGAAAAAGTTGGTCGTCATCGATCATGGCCGTTCATGGTCACCCGCGACAGACACGGACGACGAAACAAAGAGAAACGCAAAAAGTAACATTTTTTGAAACTTTTTTTCGTAAAATCACAATAACTCGTGATGGTTTTAAGCAAACCCCTTATGTCTATCCATCAAATTTTTTGTAATTGTCTGCTCTACAACTTTGTAGAACATTGTTACACTCTAAAAAATAACTCTGCAAAGTTAGAAAAAACACGAAATTTTAAAATAAAAAATTTTGTTCTAAATGAAAAAATGACCCTTCTGGGTCAATGTAGATTCGAAAAGTACATTAAATTTCCCATAAAATGACATGTGCCAAAAAAATTTAAAGTCGAGTAAAGGAAAATGGGAGAATTTTTAAAACTTTTTAGTGTTTTTTTCGATGAAAAATACGTTTTTTTTCGGAATTCTGAGTACGCCATCAAATCGGGCGTCTAATTTTACATAAAAGTCCCTTTGACACCAAATTTCTATCTCATCACCGTTTCAGGCTGCAAATTATTGAAAAACACCTCTTTTTTCGCATGTTCAAAAATGGAAGGGGTCGTACCGCCCCTACGTCACGAGATATCAAAAAACGGACCTCGGATTCGTGATCAGGGACAAAAGTTAGGACAAAGTTTCACGCAAATCGAAGAGGGTTCGGGGAAACTTTTCCCGATTTCGTGTGAGTTGGTAGAGAATTACCCCTATCAAACTTAGGATATTTATCAAATTACGTCAATTTTTCATAATAAGGTCAATGCAAATTTTATTTCATGATTTCGACCACCTCTGCCTTTATTTTTTTCCTAAAGTTCAGGGGGGGGGGGGGGCAGAACAATCATTGAGAAATCTGGTGAAGCGTGCAGCCGGCTAAGTCCAAGGCACTTCGACTGGATATTTCGGATCAAACACTTTCACTCTCTTTCACTGTCTCATATACTGACTGCCTTTATTTGATTTCAGCTTGGGTTTTTATACTAAATCTAGTTATTTACTTAATTATTTAATATCTTATATTTTTACCCCCACTCTAGTTTTTGATGTTGCATAATATATCCGTCCTTTTCGGTTTCACACCAAAATTCTTCCTCTAACTTATATAATATATTTTTGTCTCATTTACAACCCCCACTCCAACCTGTATTTTTCTTGATATAATGAAAAGTTTCCTTAATTCCCAGAATTCTACAATATATAACTCTTTTTTTTTTCTTATTTTATTTATTTTTCCCCCCACTCTAAAAATCCTTCCAAGTTATACATAATATCCTGGCCTATTTTATTTCTCTCACTCTTAAAATCCTAATATAAATGTTCTATTTCTTTCCACCGCGCTCTAATTCTCAGATTTTTCTCAGAAATTAGTCGCAGTCCTTTTATGACTTAACCCATAGATAATGTAATCTTTATTTATTTTCCAGTCGTGCCTGTCCTTTTCACAGATATTGTTATTTGTTTGTTTCTCGTCGGGCACCTTTCTGCGCGTGCCACTTAAGTGGGTCATAAAAGTGTTGTCGGGTTTTCCCGTCCTACGCTCCTAATTGATTTTTATTTGTCTTCCTTTTTCTTACAACTCTCCTGATTCGCCTTTTCCTAATATTTTCGTTTTTAACAGAGAAAATCTACTGTGAATTTTTCTGGTAAGGCGAGGGTCGCTTCATATCCCCACACTTACGAGCTAGATGTTTGTCTGCTAAAGACGATCATCTACTGTCAGCTAGGTATATGTTGGAAATTGGTTAGACTTAATATTTAACTTAATTTTGATTGTTATTACAATTGATTCTGTTCGATGATGATGATTATTAATTGATGATCTCGCTGATGTTGTGGCTGATGAAAAAAAACTATCAACCTTGATGTTGATGTTGTGGCTGATGACGTTCCTTCCGTGTTGAAAAAAAATTATATTGTTGTCATATCCACTCTTTTATTCAATATCAATCTTACGGTTTAAAATAATCAAGTCATTGCTTGGTTTTCAGTGAAAATGATTCTTGTCAACTTAATCTGATACCATTCTGTTTATGTCGTTTCTTTTCCAGCATATTTGAAGAAATTGTGTGGAGATTTGCATCAATCCTTTATGTGCGAATACACTGTGCTATCCATTCAGTTGTTTTTAATTTGTAGCGAATTGCAGTTCCATTCATTTGTTTTGATCAGCATTAAACTGTGATTATGCAGTTTCATCCAATTGTAACGAGTAGCGATTGTATAGTATCCAATTGTTTTGATCTATATCTGATGTTCAGATCATGTTTCATCCTTCGTCTCATGAGTTAATCGTTCATAAAGTATTCGGTTCCATTCACATTTATTTTGATTGAACAGATATATCTTTCCTCCACACAAAGTTATTGCTGCACTGTTGCCATCGTTTTCCAATTATCAGATTATCAATCCATTTGAATCAAGTTTCACCTTTCACCTCACAAATCCTATCATACCTCAACCGTTTTCGATTAATTGTTAGAGCTCGAGGAACTTCTGCGATGCTTGTTGATCTTGATGTCCCATTGGTGAACTCCGGAATCTTAATTTAATAAGTGTAGTGTTTGTGTATGTGGGTTTATAATTTAACGTGTATTTGTTTTTTTCACTTAATTTTAAAACATTTTACGATCTTTTAAATTGTATTGTTGCATTGTATTGATTTTTCTTATCATTATTATTATTATTAATTACTATGCCCAGTTGAATATTTTACCTTTTTTTAAATGTGTAAAGTAAATCTTCCCCAGTTCCTGATGGGAATACCCGTGAGAGTATCGGAGCCGGCATTTACAAAGCGGATTCAGTGGCAGTTTTTCACTCAACTAATGTTAACATGGCGACCTATGATGTCGTGATAAGGTCCAGTTTGTGACGATACACTACCTTCCCTTTACTAAGCAATCGAATCCAGAAGGGAAAAGATCACCAGTTGTGTTGGTCCGAGCCGGGATTTGAACCCCGATCTACCGCTTACGAGGCTCGGTCATTAATGTGCTATAATATATATTCCTTTCTTGTCATGGCTAAAAAAATAAAAAAAAATAATTATTATTACAAGGAGAGTAGCCTACCTAAGATTTCGCTTGCGGAATCATCCTCCTCTCTCTCTTTTTATGCTGGAAATAGGTCGTTAACGCTGGTTTTTGTATTTTTACTAATTATTCTGGAACTACCTTCTATATAATAAAAAAAAATGAAAATAATAAATTATAATTTTGTTTGTGGCTATGTCGAACCATTTATCATACTTAAAACATTCTTTTACACATTCATTCTGGTCTGCAGTACCTTGTCCATATAAACACTCATTCATTCATTGATTCATTCAGTTCGCATCTCATTTTTGTTATTTTTTTATATATTTTTTTAATTTGATTTTCTTGAGCTCTTTTTTTATGTTATCCTATTACGGCGCCAAATAATTTATTTTTAATTTTAATTACTTGAACGATAATTATATAAGTTCCTAGGAAAAATGATGTTATTTCCGAAAATATTGAAATTCCTTTCATAATCGCTTTCAATAGTCTTATTAATTCATGATCCATTATTGGCGATGCTAATAAGGAATCGAATTTAAACCCTTGGTGACTGGGATTTTGCCCTGCCAAGGTTCTATACATTATCGTTGCTGCAATTCTGCCAGCGTTTTGTCCGAAAATCATGTTTCTCATTTTGTTTATACTTTTAGGATTATAAATGCCAGTTTCTATCAAATTTGGAATGGCTTCATAATTCCAATCTGTTACTAAGTCAGAAGTTAGTATAATTGGATTGTATGTTTCTCTTAATTTACTATCTACAGTGTACCAACGACCTCCTAAAACATATTTTACCGGTAATAACGGACTACAATCTATTTCGGTTCCCTTGTCTTGAATATGTCATGTATTTTCATTAATTTCATTCACACTTTAATATAATATCTTGTACTTTTCCATAGTTATTAGAGTGCACTCTTTTTTTTTCTTTGAATATTTGTTTTTTTATACCACGTGGATTTTCAAAATTGTTAATTCATGCTATTATTCCATGCATTTAGTTTACATTTCTGTGATTTGATTAGTAAATAGCATTTATATTTATTAATGTTTTAGTTTAGTTAAGGCACTTTAAATACTTTCCTCTAATGTTTTAATCGCATGCAATCTATGACTATTTTAATCATTATAAGTTTAGCTATTTCTATGTTAATTATAATTCATGCATCCATATTAACTTATAACATTTAATTATCTAATTTAGTCATTAAACTTTTTCAACCTATTATTATGAATCTTCTCTAATTTATTACCATTTTTAATTACTGTTGTTTGCTCACTTGGCAAATCCACCACTTCATAAGGACCTCTCCATAAGCTTTGTAATTTTTCCCGACACCTGATGGAATAGTTTCAACTATAACTAGATCTCCATACCAGGGTTGCCATTCTCTCGCATTTTTGTCATAAATTTCTTTTCTTTTGTGTTTTGAAGCCAATACATTTTGTACAGCTTTGTCGTGAATATTTTTAAAATTTGCTTTCATCTCTGTAACATAATCATCGTAATTTAGTTCTGTCTCCGTAACATTGTAGACTGAATTCGGAATTCTAGCTTGTCTACCATATAATAATTCAAAGGTGAATATCCAGTAGATGAGTTTACTGTGGTATTAAATTGAAACGTGAAAAATGGTAATAACTGATCCCATGTTTGAGGATTTCCTGCAATGTAATTTCGTAAGAACGTTTTAAGTTCTCTATTTGAACGTTCAACTAAATTTGCCTGTGGATGATAGGCACTTGTATTAATTTTCTTGATTTTTAATATTTTGCAAGTATGTTTTAATAAATTACTCATAAAATTAGCTCCTTGGTCTGTTACGACTTCTGCTGGAGCACCAAATCGACAAATGAAATGCTCTACAAAAGCTCTTGCCACTGTCGTGCTTTCTTGATCCGGTAAAGGAGCAACTACTAAAAATCTCGTAAGATCGTCTTGAATGACTAATCCATACCGATTATTGTCTTCGGATATAGTTAAAATTACTATATCCATATAAATTTTCTGAAAAGGTTCTGTCGACGTTGTCGTAATTTTCATTGGAATTTTGTGTTTTGGCCAAATTTTATTTTTTGACATAATTCACATTGCTTTACATAATTTTCAACGTCTCGACGCATATTATCCCATGTGAAAAGAGGACTAATACGTTGAAGCATTCTTCTTCCACCTACATGACCTCCTAATGGTGAATCATGAAATTCTTTTAACACCGTATCTCTGTCTTCCATTTTAACAAACATTCTAGTGTCATTTGATGCATATAATGTGAATATTTTGTTATATTTTCCAGCTATAAATCTTAAAATGTTTACATCTGGATTGTGTTGCAAATTTCTAAACGAAACAATTTGTATGTTTCGAACTGATTTTATGAAATCAGGACAATTTTCAAAACTTTTTACTAATCCATTGAAAAGTTCTTCAATGTTTGTTACTGATTTAACTGAGCCATTGATAATTAAACCATACATTTTGTGTTCCGGAATGGATAAAATATTATCATACAAGTAATCTTTCATACCATGTGGTAGGTCAACTAATTGAGATAATTCTTTAAATGCTGTTTTACTATTTAGTATTACGAATGTGGCATCTGCATCACTTTCGTTTAGCATTGTTTTTGTAAATTTAAGTAATTTAAAATCAATTTCATCCTTATTTTGAGCATCGAAGAAGTCGTCCAAAGAATACTTTTTCCATGAATCATCTTCCTTTTCATTTCCAATATCGATTGTTTGTAATACGTCGATAGTTTCATTTAAATCCTCTTCATTTTGCGAGATATCATTTGTTATATCTATGTTGATATCATCTATAATTAGATTTTTCGAATTTCCAATTTGGTTTGATGAATCCTTTTGTTGACGTTTCTGTTGTCTGGTCACGACAGCAATTAAATTATTTTCTGAATTAATTTCCTCAACATCTTCATGTTTAATGCGAGAAAGAAAATCTGCAACAACATTTTCTTTGCCTTGTTTGTATCTAATGTCACACCCAATTCCTTGAATTTTTAATCTTAATTTTGAAAGAGTTGGTGAGGTTTCTTTTAATCTCCAAATTGCAATTAATGGTCTATGGTCAGTATAGACAATAAACTGTTGATTAAAAATATAGTGTTTAAAATACTCAATAGCCCATACAATAGCAAGTAATTCTTTTCAATTGTATAATATTTCTTTTCAGAAATACTTAATGCTCTACTGGCGTATGCAATTGGATTGTCATTTGTTTTGGCATTTGATAATACTGCCCCTACAGCATAATCACTAGCATCTGTAGTAATCACAAATGTATCATTATAATTTGGACGAACTAAAATTGGTTCTGTCATCAAGCATTGTTTTAAATCATGAAATGCTTTTTCACAATCCTCTGACCATTTGAATTTGACATCCTTTTTAGTAAATTATTTAAATGTTTTCGTTTATCTGCCATATTTGGTATGAATTTTCCGTAAAAGTTAACTGTTCCAAGAAACGAACGAACATCTTTTATGTTTTGAGGACGTTTTAAATTTTTAATAATATTTATATTATCTTCCGTTGGTCTAATTCCATGTTTGTCAATAGTATGACCCAAATATTTAATTTGTGTCTTCAAAATGCTACATTTGGACGGCTCCACTTTCAAATTATGACGACTTAAAGCATTTAAAATTTTGAACAGATTATCGTTATGTTCTTTTATGGTATTTCCAAATATAATAATGTCATCCAGATAGACAAAAGCCTTCACTGGTTGAATTTCAAAAAGAATAATATTCATTAGCTTTTGAAAAGTTGCCGGACTGTTTTTGAGACCCATAGGCATTCTTAAAAATTCATAATGTCCCTTCCAAGTAGAAAATGCAGTTTTAGCCGCATCTTTTGGATGAATGAGTATTTGATAAAATCCTGATTTTAAATCAATCGAAGAAAAATATTGAGCATCACCAATGTTATCCAGAATCTCGTTTATTAATGGAATCGGAAAAACAAATGGTTTCGTTATAAGATTTAATGCTCTAAAATCAACCACGATTCTGTATTTTTCTTGCCATCAGCTCCCACTTTCTTCGGGATGCACAGTACAGGAGCATTCCAAGGACTTTTGCTAGGTTGAATAATTCCTAATTTAAGCATTTCTTCGATCTGTTCGTCAATATGAGTTTTCGTAGATTCTGGCATTCTATATTGCCGTTTATTAATTGGTATGTTTGTTGTTGTTTCAATTTCGTGAATTGCTGCATTTGTAAAAGTCAATTCATCGCCCTCGAGGAAAAATAATTTATTGAATTTTCGAATCATGAAAACTATGGCGTCATGATTTTCATTATTTAGATGTTTTAAATTAATTGTTTCTAAAAGTTTTTTTAATCTTTCTTCGCCGCATACATATTTGAACTTTTTATATTCAATGACGTCACAATCTTTGTCAATATCCAAGTTTAATTCCTTGGGAATGCATAATTCATCATCAAAATTACTTTGAGGTGAATTATGTATTTCATACGTTTGAGCATTATTTTCACAATAAGCTATAATATTTGCGTTTTCTTCATTCCCGTCATTTTCATCGTCACTTGAAGTAGATATCTCTTCACAATTAATATCTGCAAGATTCTCCTCATTTTTGTTATAATGATTATTAAAATATAATCTTGGTTTTTGTAAAACAATGAAATTAAAATTTTTATCAATGAAAAGAGTGTGTCTCTTCAAGAATTCTGCACCAATAATTCCCGGTACAGGTAAATTCTTCATAACATAAAATTTTGTACTGAAAATTGTGTTACCAATCAACAATTCGATTATAACTGAACCCATTGTTTCATTACACGTATTATTGATGCCAGTTAAAGAAATATTATCTTTAAAATTGACATGAGAATAACCTATTTTATTTAAAACATTGCTTCTTATTATATTAACACTTGCACCTGTGTCAAGCAAGTAGTGAATAAAATTAAACGGGTTTTGTTTTGAAGCAATTCTTAATCTAAATTGTAGAAAAGGAGTTAAAATTATTTTGAGAATTTCGTGAGGGGGGTTATAAAATTCTCTTTGCTCTCTTAAACTATTATTATTCCAAATATTATTCCGATTATAATTCCGTCTCCTAAAACGATTTCGAGCTCGGAAATTAGAGCGTCTATTGAATTTTCCATTTTGCCGGGTATTTCGGACGCCAAATCTATCGAAAACCCCAAAAATTAGTTTTTCGTTGTGGATAATATGTTTTAGAATTATTAGACATATTATTCTGTTGAGAGCTATTTTCTCTATTAGCGTTAAAATTTTGGTTCGGTCGATTGTTTGAATGATTTTGGTTAAAATCATGATGTTGTTGTTGATGCCGGAATCTATTATTTTCCTGCGTAACATTTCTGTTATCATTATTCCTGTGGTAATTTTGGTGATAATTATTTCGAAAAACTGGTGCACTATTCGCTAAATTACCGTTATTATTATTATTGTAGTGTTTACATTGGCTTCTGAAGTTGGTTTTCACAGTTGGTGTCTGTATGTTCATTTTCTGTACGTGTTTCTGAAGATCTTCAAATTCTTCATCACTGACGTAATGATGTTCGAGAGTATTCAAAAATTGCCTAAAATCTGTTTCCACAATATTTCTCGCAGTGCGCTGTAATTCAATGTTGTTTAAACCCGCAATGAAATGAAGTTTAAAATTTTTCATAACTAAACTGTTCTTATTGAAGTCTTCTACGGACTCTAAGTCTGCAAGAATTTCCAATGCTCTGTTTTTGTATGACTTAAATTTCTCAAATTGCTTTTGTGAGATTGTACTAATTGTTTTGAAAATATTTACCGATGATTTTTTTACACTGAATTCTTCAATCATATTCTGTTCAACCTTCTCCCATGGTAAATTTGAAATTGAATTTGCAAAAAATTTTGCTCTACCTTTTAATTTCAGTTTAATTACATTGATCAAAGGGGTATGAGACACTCCTTTTGGCATTTTACTGTAAAAATAATTAATTTGATCAATAAATGAAGTTAAATCTTCTGCATGTCCAAAGAAATCTGGAATGCAATTAATTGCTGAATCCATTGGAAATTCGTAAGAACTTGGATTTTTAGTGTTCTTTTTAATTTTTAAACTGACGGGAATAATCTTTAAATTTTCTACCTCGCCATATTTCTCCTCATCATCAGAATATATAATTAATTTTTAGCAAAACTTCAAGAGCTTCTTGAAGATTTTTGTGATCTTCTTTGAACCCATTGTTAATTTTGTTGAACTCTTTAGGTTGAAGAGTATCCCTTGAAGCAATTAATAGTTGCTTATAATTTTCAACAGCTTCTGCTATTTCTATTGTCTTCTGTTCGATTTCTTCTTTAGATTTAGGAATAGCTTCCAATAAATTTGCTATTTCCAACGAAAAATAGTTGTCCAATTTATTTAATTCTTCCATCGTGATTAAGGGAAGGAAATTTGTCTTACTTTTAAAAAGTAAATTATTTTCTGCAGACTCTCAGGCTGTTTCCTTAATTAGAGAAATCCACAAGTTTTTTTAAGTTTAGAGTTGGTCAGAAAAACTCTAAGTCCCCGAAAAAAAAGGTGTTAGTAAAAATATGGAAAAAAATGGTACTTACCAAATTATCATTTTAAGATTCTTGTGACACTTCTAACACTTTACTTTTCTATTACAAAACTTTTCTAACTGGTTAAGCCAGCAGAAATGACGTTCCAGTTTCAGAGTGAAACTTTCCGCTTGTCACCACTTTGAAGCGTGCAGCCGGCTAAGTCCAAGGCACTTCGACTGGATATTTCGGATCAAACACTTTCACTCTCTTTCACTGTCTCATATACTGACTGCCTTTATTTGATTTCAGCTTGGGTTTTTATACTAAATCTAGTTATTTACTTAATTATTTAATATCTTATATTTTTACCCCCACTCTAGTTTTTGATGTTGCATAATATATCCGTCCTTTTCGGTTTCACACCAAAATTCTTCCTCTAACTTATATAATATATTTTTGTCTCATTTACAACCCCCACTCCAACCTGTATTTTTCTTGATATAATGAAAAGTTTCCTTAATTCCCAGAATTCTACAATATATAACTCTCTTTTTTCTTATTTTATTTATTTTTCCCCCCACTCTAAAAATCCTTCCAAGTTATACATAATATCCTGGCCTATTTTATTTCTCTCACTCTTAAAATCCTAATATAAATGTTCTATTTCTTTCCACCGCGCTCTAATTCTCAGATTTTTCTCAGAAATTAGTCGCAGTCCTTTTATGACTTAACCCATAGATAATGTAATCTTTATTTATTTTCCAGTCGTGCCTGTCCTTTTTCACAGATATTGTTATTTGTTTGTTTCTCGTCGGGCACCTTTCTGCGCGTGCCACTTAAGTGGGTCATAAAAGTGTTGTCGGGTTTTCCCGTCCTACGCTCCTAATTGATTTTTATTTGTCTTCCTTTTTCTTACAACTCTCCTGATTCGCCTTTTCCTAATATTTTCGTTTTTAACAGAGAAAATCTACTGTGAATTTTTCTGGTAAGGCGAGGGTCGCTTCACTGGTAAGATCTATTTCGAATTCATTGTATTACGTTTATTTATGCATTTCAAATCAAATAAAGGAAATATCGTAATCTCAATAAAATATTTCTATCAGCGCTACGTTATAAACGATAAGTGCCGATAACTCGTTTGAAGTAATTTCTTACAAAGATCTTTTTCAAACCAAATCTTCTCAGAATTTGAAAGCTTTTTTTTAAATCTAGTAAGTGCAATACTTTAACATAAAACTGGTTTTTTATCAATCAATTTTTGGGAATTTGCAATAAGTTTCTAACGACGCAAAATTTTTGTGAAACATTTTCTTTAATTTGTTTTGTTCTTAATTTTATACAACATACCGCTTTTTTAAGATGCATACAAATTAATAATTGGAAATACGGATTACAAAAGACGCAACTTTTTTTAAGGAAATAAGGTCAGAGTTTTTACTGATAAACACTAATATTTTTTTACAAAATACAGTATTATATTGAAAATACTATCAAGTACAGAAATACAGCTATCAAACGACGAAATCAGGAGGCAAAATAATTTATTGCTGAAAATTTAAGTTTTCGTTGCAAAACAATTTCAAATACCGTAAACCGGGGTGACATTGGTAGGATTTTAATTTGTTTTTGGAATATTTAAGCATAAGCATAAGCATAGGTGCCCACCCGCAGTTGCTACTCCGTTATTGACCAGGACCTCCAGAAGTTACATCCACGAGCCGTGGAAGATAAGTGGGTGCTATCTTTCCTCGCTTCGCAACTTCTCAAAGGCCCCTATCATGCTGATCAATACCGGCGCCGGCCACGACCAGTGGTAGGGTCACGGGGAAGTGGATGGGAATGTTAGTCCGATACTTGAGTGATAGAGACCGCCCAATCGACTGCTTCTCCGACAAAGTATCACATGAGTTTTGAGGGGGTTAGTAGATGGGTATGAGGTCAGGATTCACGAGTGGCAGTGATGTGACCATGAGCATTTTGTTTATCGGTTGAAATTTTAATTCTTAGGCAGCCAGCTGCGGAAAGATAAATAATTGATTATTTAAAAAGTTTGTTTTAATCGAACGCGTGCAAACCGAGCGGTAGTGCTATGGGCTGGACTTATCAGTATATTTTTACTGTTGGTACAATTAAGATAACGTGAGCAAATGTCAAAAATAGTAGATGAGTTAATACTAAAGCTGCCAGTTGGAATAAATTATTACGATCAACGAATATAAACGAAAAGAAAACAGGACACCACGTAACCGATTGTAATGAAATTAAAACAATAACTCAAACGAACTTAACCGGCGGCGTGCCTTCCTATCCTATAAAAGAAGGACTTATAAATTTAAAATATAAAAAGACTCCAAAAAACACGTTGCATAGTAACCGCGAAGTCTCGCTACTCACAATCGAATCCGAAAGATAGCTATCTAGAATTTTAAATATAGTATTAATTCGACCGCGATCCTCCAGAAATTCTTCGTCGGCGTGCCTTCCGATCAACGGTGATGTAAAAAGGGCTTTATTCATTAAAATGATTTTATATCATAAGCCTTTAAACATATTCGTCGGCGTGCCTTCCGATCATCGATGATATAGAAAGGACTTAATCCAGCAATACGACTTGCTTGTCTCGAAAAAAAAAGAATTCGGATCGTTTCTATCGAAAACTATGTAAAGAGAACAAAAAAAACTCATTGGCCAACGAACGCGCGAACTAAAAATAAAGAAAAAAAGAAGAAGAAGAAGACAAATCACCCCATGCACAGGCACACAAACAGCGACACAAAAGAGATGAAAACAACACGAATCAGAAGAAATCCAATCACCCCATGTACACAAATAGCGACACAAAAGAGATGGAAAATAACACGAAAAAACAGGACTGCGCGTCCACACAGGCACCGCACAACTGATGCCATTATTTAATTATAATGACCAATCACCCCATGCACTCGAACAGCGACACAAAAGAGACGGAAAATATCACGAAAAAACAGGACTGCGCATCCACACAGGCATCGCACTACTGATCCTTAATTTGTTTTTGGAATATTTTCCAACTAATAAGGGTTTTCTCAAGACTTTTATTTTTAAAACATGTACTAGGGTAGGCCACACATGCACTATGGTACATTGGGTGGCCAAGTTTCAAAAAAGTGACCTTCTCCAAATATTTTTTGGTATTTTTTTCTCGAAAGTAAACATTCTAACTAAGAAAAATCCAAATTTTCAAAGCTCTAAGTTTGTTCATTACGGAGATACGCAAGCTGAAAGTCAAAAAATGGAGTAAAAAACAAGCGTTTTTCGTAAAAAAGGCTGATTGTTTAATTTTAACATAGCTCAGCCATTTTAAATGTTTTATTAGGACAAATATACATCGTTGGAAAGGTAATGAGATATGCTTTGAAACTATTAATAGATAAAATGTTGTTTCCAAACCAAAAACTGAAGTTTTCATCGAATAACTGGAGCATTTTTTTGACAAATCATATTTTTTTGTGTTTGTTAATCGAGTACTTTTGCTAACCGATGCTAAACATGAAACTAAGATCACTTGAAAGATTGGATTATAATCTAACATTGCTGAAATTTCCAGTCTGCGATTTTTGCGTTTTCGGAGATATGCCATTTGAACATTTACGTTTTATCAAAATTTGCTGCAATCTACATATGCGCCCGTTTATTTCACTTGCTTTGCTACCTACTTCGTGAGCATCGTCGCTTCAAAAATCAATACCTGGTTTCAAGAAGTTCGAAATGACTTTATTGGAATTTTCTGTTGCCTACATTTAAAATTGAGTACCTTAGTCAAAATAAGGTATTCGTACCGAAGTTTCTCAAGCGAAACTGGAGAATCTCAGTTTGATACCGAAAAAAGTGTTCATCAAAATGTTGACTTAGCATGATGAATTTCTGCGATCAATCCATGAAACTGATCCACATTTAAGTTCTATGTTGGTTAGTACAAAACATCATAAAAAGTACCTTTAACATATCCTGAAGCTGTCACAAACTCTATAATCAAATGAATTTTAAGAATATGGTTTGTATTTTATCGTTTTACTTCATAATTAATATTTTGAATAAAATTATTTTTTCTGTTATTAGATTTAACAATTAAAATTTTCGCAATTTATGCCCGTAAGGGTGGGGGGGTCTCAAGTTATATGGCATGGACTCACAAAAAGAAACACACAGCAGTAAATAATAAATATTTGACTTAAAATGATTTTATTACGCTTAACAAAATTTTGTTGGAGGGAAGGAGGAGAGGGGGTGAAAGAAAGAGGAGGAGGGGTTGTGTCCTTAAAGTGGAGATGTATTACATTATCCATAATTTAATAATATAAACTTGCAATACAATATATATGCAATTCTGTTGCACTTGCAAATGTATGAAAAGACTATTTATTATAAACAATCAACTATTGAAAAACATGAAAAGTCATAAAAATCGACGTATATCATTTCAATACCATACAATTACCCAAATTTGCATGAAAAACATTTAAAAAGCAAAAAAATAATTTGGCCGCCTGTTTGTATGGAGATGGCCCATAGTGACATGGTTCATGCACTGTTAAAAAAAGTTTTTTTCAATAGTGTTTTAGTTGCGTTGATAATTCTTATTTGGAATACCGTGGTGATTTTAATAGTCACAGTTTTTGTTGTTATAATCAGGTTAAAGGTGTTCAAATTTTATTTTTACGTTGAATGTACCATAGCTGCCCCGTTTTACGGTACAACATTCATCGTTTATTTTTGTATTTATAATCAAATAGGACACTTTAATACTTTCTGCAAATTCTAAATTTTGTTACCACAGATCGGATTTTTTTTTCATAAAAACGAATTTCTGTTTATTTATGAATAATTCTTTTAAAAAATTCTGATCATTAAGCCTTCAAAATTAACCGTTCTATCATTTGTACCGAAAGAAACCTCAGTTGCATTAAAATCAAGCAAAAGGGCCATTTTTAAGTTTTACTACTTTTCGCGCACCATTAACTTTAATCGTGCGTCGTCGTTGTAACCTGGAATGGTTTAATGGTGTCTCGTCGGCTAAATGCATTCGGCGCTCACTACCCTGTGCGTTGTACCTTAGTGTGAGTGGGATATTCAATTAATGTTTTCCAGACTGACGCTTACGGGTCGTAATGTCTTATTTACGCGACACTAGATGACGACGGGTGACGCAGTGATGATTCAGGAGTTGACCTGCTGAGGCACAAAGAATTAAAATAAGGTGATCAAACGGAAACTAAGCTGATGAATCATCGCCAATTTTACTTAAGCAATGAGAAAATATCTAAAGAATCAGTCAACTTTCAGCTTTGTTTAACCAACTAAAATTCTAATAATGAACATTTTATTGTTGAAGCTAGCACATAACGACTCAAAATTCACACGTCAATCCCCAAAAGAAAGCTTCAAATTGTCTACAAATTGAACAAATCTTCCGGAAATTTACACCTTCTAATAAAAACATTAGGCAAGCAATAAAGATAGCGAAGAGAAAAGGGGGATCATTAAAAAAACGCCACGCTGACTATCGCGTTAAGCTCGGTTGTCAACTCAGTGAACTTCGGAGCGATTAAATGCATTCTCACCGAACTTTAAGGTCACACTGACGAACAACATATTTTGCTGTCAACCCATTCGTGTGAGTTGTAAAGTCGAAATAAGACCAATAAAACGTGCTCATCGGCATGAGTAGTGTAATAAAAATGTCAACAATTGGCCCTCATACCCTATAGAACCAAGAGCAGCTACAAAGTTGCATTTCACCTTCGTCGTCGTCGTCCATCATTTCACTCCACTTTCCAAACGGCGATATTTTTATATTATTATTTATTTTTATTATTATTTGGTCGCGTTTTGCGGGGAGGATAATAAACCAACAATAAATATGTAGATATGTGTCCCCCCACGGAATTGTGGTCGCTGCCCTCCCTCCAGGCTATATTGAGGCACCCCCCACTGGGGCAGGAAGGGAGGTGGTCCCGAGGGAGAAAGAAAAGTAAAGAAAACACCTACATGCGGAAGCGCGGTTGAGGACTTTTCGTTGGCGCAGAAGTGGTCGCAGCAACTTTTTGAAGTTGTTGTGGTTGCGAAATGATGCTTGAAGGATTTTAAAAGATTTAGAGAAAACGTTGTCAAAATTGATTCCTGAGGCAAAACTCTAGAACATATTAAAATTTGAGAAAAAAAATCAGCTAAGCCACAAACTAAAAATAATAAATCCATCAAAGAAGAAATGCGCTTAAGGAGTTACATACATGTAAATCGGCAAAAAGGCCAGGTTTTGGTACGAGCACACACTCAAAATTGTTTTAAACTATTTTGAAAAAGTTTGTTTGAAAAAAAGATAACATTATTATTTTGTTTTTCATATAAAAAAGTCAGTTTTTGATTTTTGAAAATTTTTCAAAAATCGAAATTTCAAAATCGGGAATCGTTATGCACACGGGATATATCCAATCTCGAGATATCGTGGCACCCGTAAATCAGCACGGTGTTTCGAGCAAAACGCTCACAAAGTTTGACAGAGCATTCGAATATGAGTCCGACTTTGATTACAACCGATTTGCATACAACAATATTACACCCAATTACCGCATGCACATAAACAACGACACAAATCGATTTAAAATAATAATAATAACTAGACTCACTATGCACACACCCAAAACTGGGCAGCGCTCGTCCGAGAGAATAATGGCCTCGCGTCAAGAGAATCGTGTTACCATTCACGGACACAGAGAACACAGCTCGTGATAGGCAAGAGAATAAATTTCCTCGAGGCTCAATTGCAAAAAAAAAGTTCATCCGTCAAAACAAAAAAAAACAAAGATGTCGACTTTGGGAATCGAACCAGAGTCCATTGACAGACTAACCCAATGATTTTACTGTCTCGGCCACCACAGCTTGATGACTAAGGAGAGGTCATTGAGCCCTGAATATATTTTGAGGGAACGATTCTCTTGATTCTCTGATTTGTGGGTATAGCATAGCATATTCGGGGTATTCAAGATACCCAAAAAGCAAAAAATGAAAAAAAGTTTATTGGAACTTTTAAGTTAAAAAAAAAAAAAATAAGCTTCATGCTAAATTTTCAAAGCAAAGACTGAGGCTTATCGAAAACAAAGTAAAGATAACAATTGCAGAATAAATGTTCCATGCGAGAATTCATTTTAGTGGTTTTTTGAAGATTTGAAAATTACGAATAATAATTTAAAAACATTACCTAATCCAACTTTAGGTGGTTGGTGCCTTCCTCAGATTCATAAAGTCAATACATTCAGTAAAAATAGCAACATTCCCCCTTAACATGTTTAACAAATCCAGTTAATTACTCATTTCTTTTGATAGGGTTCGCATACCTTCAACATTTCTGGCTCATCAGCAAGTTCTGATAAAAAACCTATTCAACGATAGTTCGCATGGAAGATTCAGACAATATTTCTATCACAATATCTGAAATCCGGCCTCCAAAAAGTGTATAAATAACACTTAAGTGCTAATATCTTTTGATAAGTTTGCCAGATCCTCGATGTTCTAGGCTCATTTGAAAGGTTTTTCGATTCATCTAACTAACGACAGGTCGCATGATGAACCCGGACATAATTTTCATTGAAATATCTGAGATCCGGCCTCCAAAAAGTGTATAAATAACACTTAAGTGCTAATTACTTTTGATAGGGTTGTGAGATCTTCAATGTTTTGGACTCATTGGAAAGGTTTTTTTTTAATACCTTTCTGAAAATGTATAACATGATAGGTTTTCTTGCAAAAACTACCCTTTTTACAATCTTCCGGACATACGCCAAAATCGTTTTTTAGCAAAACTAAACTTGCTGATTTTGAATAGAGACCTCTGGGACCCCAAGATGGATCGAATGATACCAATATGGTCAAAATCCGTTCATCCAGTCCGGAGATAATCGAGTGACATTTGTTTGTCCACCCACCTACACACATCCACACAAACATTTGCTCAGAACATGATTCTGAGTCGATATGTATACGTGAAGATGGGTCTACGAGGTCAAATTAATAAGTTCCTTTTTCGAGTGATTTTATAGCCTTTCCTCAGTAAGGCGATGAAATAAAAAAAATGATTTTTTTTTTATTTTTCCAAATACATGAAATGTATAATCCAAAATTCCAATCGTCAATGTCGACCACCCAAGCGTTTTCACCAAACCCTGCCTTGGCGTCGCTCACATAAACCAATCAAAATCAAAGTAAAACTTCAACAGACTGTTTCCAGCCCGCGAAGAAACGACCCACGAGTGCCATGTGCGTGGGTTTGCACACTGCTGTGGCTGGTGCCCTGGCCAACTTCTTTTTAGATCATTCAAACTCAAACTTGTGACCAAGTCAACACCCACAGCTTTGAAGAATGTGTATCACACACCGTCCACACTTTGTTGGCAGAGTTTTGCAGTTTCTCATAACGATCGGATAATTACCTTGACTGATGACCGGCGCTGGCGGTAGCTCGTCGGTTTAACCGGTTCCACCGATGATGGCAGCAGCCCTGCCATTCCGATCGCGGCCAATCCATGTTCGCGATCATCAATCAACAGCAACGCACCCACGCACGTGCCACAAATTTCTCTTTCTTCTTCCTTTATTTTTTTGTTGGGATTCAGGGTTGGCTTTGTCCCAACTAACTTCAAACTGCGTTGTGCTTCTTCTTCCACGCGAATCGCTCACATGTTGTGCACGTTATCGTTGGCGCGCATTAATTAACTCCGGCCTTTAATAATTATAAGCGATGAAATTCCAACTTCACACCCCCACGCTCGTTGATTGCTTCTGGGTCACACACTTAATTACAGCTCACTTTGTCACCCGACAGCTCGAAACTCAGCTCTCCCTTTCTTCCTTGTGAAATTGGAGAATTAGCATATCAGCATCGATACAATCGCACTAAATCATTAAAATGACCCCGTGCAAATTCACCACACTGTCGACAGGATTCGAAAGTTGTCCTCGAGGAATCCGCTGCAAATCTTCACCTCTTCAGCAACGTTTTCGCCAATTATCTAAAAAAGCCACCCAACACCTTCGTATCAATCCCCCGTCACTCCAAACGTAACTGATAACGACAGCCTCCGTCCAAAAATTAACCCTCTAATCCCCGCGACCAATAACTATATCCACCGGCGGAGGAGGACTGATCGCGACTCGGCGGCGGCGTACAGGCGACTGACGACGATCCCCCCACATGTGGCGTTGTGTCTCTGCTGACTCTGGGTTAAAGTTGTTTTGTTGATTTTGCCTTCTTTCTGGTCGTCGTCGTCGTCGTCGCTGCTTGGGCGGACTGGTTGTTGAATCGGTCGTTGTTTGCTCAAAGTGAGTCGTACTGGGGCGAGGGCGCGCTCTGCAAAAGAGAAGGGACATTTGGGAATTGGTGTACGAGGTTGTAATGTTGTTGAAGTTTGTTGTTGAATATTTTGTAAATTATAGCATAAGACAATGAACAAAACTATTGTAAAGTAATTAAAATTATGAATATATTTCAAGATTTGTTTTTGGGATGGCTTTATTAAAAATTCATTCCCCCATAATAAGTAGAGGGTTTCCAGAATCACGTGTAATTCATTGTCTTCTTATTTATTTGGGAGCGATGAAATTTAAAAAAAAAAAGTGGATTCCTTTATGGACCACCAATCAGTGAGGTAGGGGAACAGCATCTAATTCCAGCGTGCCTCTAATGTTGGCAGGTCAGAACTTTGTCGTTCAATTAAAGCTAATTAAAAGCGTTTTCAACTGAAATCGAGTGATAAATAGCTTAAGGGGTTACATACATGTAGAAAATCACAAAATTTTATATTACAGTATTTTTTCATAAATCCATTCAGAAGATGATTATTAATCACTCCTGAAAGTTTTATGAAGATATTTCATGATTAAACTGAGTAAGAGACGATTTAAGTTCGCAATTTTGCCATGCGCAAAGCGAACTGTCAAACTTTGTAAATGTTTTTCTCTAAACACCAAGTTGTTTTACGGGTGCCACGATATCTCGAGATGGGATGGACCAAATTGGCTGAAATTTGAGGTGAAGACTCTCAAGATGTATCCCGTGTGCATGACGAAGCCCAATTTTTAAAATTAGCTTTTTAAAAAATACAAAAATCAAAAACTAACTGTTTTTTATGTGAAAAACACAAAAATATTTTTATCTTTTTTTAAAATAATTTTTTTTTAAATCGGGCTTCGTCAAGCAAGTTTCTATCAAAAGTTTTGCTAAATCAGATGTTTAAATAATGAAAATCAGCAAATTGGGGACCTCAATTTCAAAACACCGAATTTCACGCAAATTTCGCGAAACGTGAAAAAATTTCAAATGACTCCGAAAACCTTATGTTTAAATCACAAAAACTACTTTTTATGCGTAATCATATGTTATTCTTCGATAAACTAAAAAATCTACACTAAATCTGAACGTGACAAAAAATCCTCCAAATTTTCAAAAAAGTTTCAACCTGTTTTATGGATGAGCTCTATATATTTTTTGAAACAAAATTTAGGGCATGCGTATTCTCATTTAAAGAACTGCTTCACTGCTAAAAAGATTTCGCGCATTTGCTTCTGTTTATCATTTTACATTTTATTCAATTTCATATCAAAGCAAGATCTTGTCCAGCCAAAAAGAGTAAAATAATTTGAATTTTCTGCGACATTTACTGTCGTTCTACGCACAACTGTCCCATGTTCAAGAAAGGGCAACTGAGAAAAACACGATTGAAATTTTTCGATTGATTTCTGTGTTTCTACGCATAATTCGACGCCAACATTTCAAATAGCATCATGTACAAACCATGCGTTTTGAGAAAAACGCATTTCTGAAGTTTTTTTTGAAAAGGACCAATAAACCAAATTTCCAGTTTTTGCTTTTTGGGTGTTTTTCAAGGCGGTTCTAAAAACACCCAAAAAGCAAAAACTGGAAATTTGGTTTACTGGACCTTTTAAAAAAAACTCCAGATTTGAATGTTGAGCATCCATTTTCAATTCCCATTTTAATATAAAAGCAATATAAGATGTTCTAATGATAACAAACGATGAAAAACGTTGCTTTTATTGATACTTGATCATCCAAATTCAATAAAACATTATTTCCGTAATTTTATTTGAGAAAAACAAACATAACTTTTTTTTTAAATCACCAACGTCTATATCACCCTGCTGTCATTGAGGAGGACGCTTTGTTATGATTCGTTTTTCTTCGCCGAATGTACATGGCGTTTTGTTCATGTTGCTTTTTTTTCGTCACGAGGTTCATGTAGTCTTTTGTTTGACAGGTTGGCAGGGCTATATAAACAGGGACTGCTGATGGCAGAGATTTGTTTATGTTACTTTATTTAAAATCATGATTAAACAGACTTTACTGAAGTAACTTTTGCTCATTTTTGGTGGAGAGGTAGCTTATTAGGAGTACTTTCAGAATATGCAATAACCCAGAAAGTGTCAAAATGTACATGATGCCTTTTGAAATGTTACCGTCGAATTGTCCCGTGGGTCCCTAGTCGCCCCGGTTAACATTTTATCATCCTTATTTGTAATCCTCTTAAAGCTAAACAGGTACACAAGATGAAATGCTTCTTAAAACTCACGATTTCGTGTTAGAAAATACTTGGTGGGACACTAATGCGTAGAAGTTCAACGATGGGACAAACAGACTTGGTGTTGTTTTCGATGATTTTTTGAACAATGTATTAGATTTTATATGTTTTTTTCTGAAAATATACGTAAAATTAAGCTTAAAAATGATAAAAAGACAGAATCGTCCAAAAATGACATGGGACAATTATGCGTAGAACGGCAGTTTAGCACATAAAAAATATTTTTTAAAGTTTTCATCTCACTTACCAAAAACTAAATTTAAAATAAAAAGGCAAAAATAATGTAATCTGTAACAAATTTAACATAATTATTGAAAATGAGAACAGAAAACATAAAAAGTAGTATTTTTTTAACTTTCACGGGAATCATCCACCCAAATAAGCAAATATCGAAATCAATAGAAAATATCGATAGAAAAATCTGAAATGTTTCTAAAAGTTTTAAAAAAATACTCTTCATTTTTATTTATTTATTTTTTTTATTTCAAATAAAATAGCAGTAAAATTTTTATTGCAGCGAACGAAGATGTTACTAACTAAATTTCTAAAAGAAACTGAACAATTCTTCAAATGATACATATCATGCTTTTCAATTGAAAAATTTTACTAAAACAGTCTTTATGGATGATATATTTATGATGTTGTTTAAAAAAAATGATTTGAGGAAATTGATAAATTTCACGAATTTCTCGCCGTCAACGAAATCCTCAAAAATCACTAACCCTGTACTAGTAATTGAACCAGGGTATTCATTTGCCTAATCCTACAGTAATGCATAAGATTATTTTCATTCCTATTTGAGTCTTTTCACGGGATTTCGCGTAAAAAGCCAAATTTTGCGGATTTCACGCTGTTCGCGAAATAGTGAAATTTCACTAACCCTACCCATATGGAAAATTATGAAAATTTGAGTAGGTATCTTCGAAAAATACGGTATTTTATGAAAATTTAGTATTCGCAATTTTCAGTGTAAGAACGGGCCTTGACCGATCTTATGCACCAGGTTCCCGACGAACACGCACTGCCCTTACACCTACATCTCACCCTTGCTCTGAGTCAGTACGAGCAGCACGCTAGAACACGCTTTGAGTGTTCGTGCCAGGCATGCACACCTTCTTTTCCGGTTACGCATTTTAACTCGGCCGGGGGTGGTACATTACGTAGGGTTTGATGTAAGTATAAGCGCCTAACCATTTAAAGTGTGCCTAACAACTTTCATTAAAGCAAAGACTGTTTTATTTTTAGTTTGAATTCAAAAACTAATTGTTATTTACTGTGTATTGTTTTCTCCTGAAATCTTCCCTAATGTTGAGTCGTGTTTATATGTAGCTATTTCTTTTGTCGCGGTGTTTTGTTACAATTTTTGGTCCTAAGCATGTTATAAAAGTTTACCAAAAGTACAATAGTAATATTTGTGTTAATCCTTTAACCATTCCATAAATTGGGTAAGGGATCAAACCTCACTTGTTTTAAAAAAGGTGAAGATTGAAAACAATAGACAGTAAAAGAGAATACATTTTATAAAAATCAAGAATCAATAGTAAGAGAATGATGAGCGTATTTTAAAGAATAAGAATGAGAAGCTGGATGTATTAGATGTAAAATTAGACAGTTGTTAATAAATAGAGAAACAAGCTTAGATTATAGTAATGATTATTTATAGGACAGATAAAGAATTATTCAAATAAATCAATTCGCAATAAAATAAAAAAAGATTAGGCAAATGATAAATTGACTTGAATTACTAGTACATTAGGAAAGTATATTTTTAAGGAAAAAAACTAAGTTTGTTACAGCAGTATCAATTGGTAAAAAAGAGTGGAAGAGCTTTGAGAGATAAGAGAATCAAAAGTTAGTAAAATCAAAATCTAATAATGGATATTAAATAGAAGAATCAGTGAAGAAGTGAGAATCAGTAGAGCAAAATAAAAATAGGAGATAGGTGGTAGCTGAGAATTAAGAGAAGAGAAACCACGTTGTGCGAGGTTTCAGGTACATCCACAGTAGTTGACTCAACATACTGCGAAAACAATACCGTCTACAATCACAAATTACTTCCCTTTCCCACATTGTCGCGCCCCTTTCTTTTAGCCGTCTCGACTCTGACCCGCGGTGGTCAAAGGTTTACGATCCGTTTCCACAGGCCACCAGCTAGGTCATCATGAAAACCAAGCCAACGTGGAGGTAAGAAAATAGGACACTTGCAAGGAACCAGAGCTATACTGTTCTGATCAAGATAATTCGGATGATCTAACAGAACTACGGATGTAGTTAGTTGCGCTCCTTCCAGGATGTTCCTTACCTGGACGTCAACCAAAGAGCACGCAACAAGATCAGTGCCATTGCATGCTTTTAAGTATCAATCTTTGGCCTGCATGAAAATTTAGTATTTAGTAATAATGAAAAATTAATTATTTTCGAAAAATACGGTATTTTGTAACAATTTAGTATTTTACAAAAAGGCTCCAAAGTAAAAAAGCATACAAAATTTCGCTTCGCTTGATACTCATATGGCAAATTATAAAAATGTGTGTGTTTTAGAAAAAATACGGTATTTTGTGAAAATTTAACATTGAAAAAGCATTCACACAGCATTTGTGTCCTATGTGCGTTTGACATTTTAAATTTGTTTTGTTTTAAGCTGAATAAATAAAAAAAAATCGGAAATTTTGAAAACTTGTTTCTTTTTCAAAATAAAACAGTTTCAAAATATTTACAAATCATTAAATATTAACAGATAAAACCTGCTGTGGCTTTTTGTGCACGACAATGGATAAAAAAAACTTAAACATGCCATTTATGCGAGGGTATAGGTCATCACAAATTTTTACTAGCCATACGTGCGACCATTAACCAAATTACCCTTAATTTTCCACGCGCAGCTCAACTTCAGAGCAACTCCGGTGACGATTCTCTGGAGTTTTCTCTCTCTCTCTCTCTTTTTCTCTTTCGTTATGTTTTTGTATTGAGCACGTACACATTTGTCTCGTGGCCCACCCACTCACACACATTCGCCCTCCCTGCCCCGCCAAGCCACCTGAGCCACCGCTTTCAGGTGTTTCAGCGAATAAAAGCTGCGCAGTGCGATTTTTGTGCAATGGAATGCATTTGTGTCGTATGTGCGATTGTCATTTTAAATCAGTTTTTTTTTAAAGTTTAACAATTGAAAACAATAAAATCAAATTCTTTCTATCAGGCTAAAATAATTTGGAGTGATTTGGACTTCGTGCATTGGACTACGACAATTATTGCAAGATGAAAAAAATTTCAGGGCTAAATTTCTTTCATTTTCATTTGGAATGACAAAACCAATTTCACATCAATACTATTTATTATTAAGAAGTTACCATCAAAGTCAATTACATTCATACTTCCTAAATCAGCCCCGCCACTCCGAGGTCCCCTCCATCCGCCATTCCCCCCGACGCTCCCGCCTGCAGCTCTTCCGTCGTCTGCGGAACCACCACCAACGCGGCCGGAATGTTGAGCGTCTTGCCCGGACAGAGCGCCTCGTACTGGTGCTTCAAACTTTCGAGCTCAAAGTTGCACGTGGCCAGCGCGGTTCGCAACTCACACAGCAGTACCATGTCGGAGCGCAGTTCGTTGAAGGCGACGCAGATTTCCTCGATCGGGGGAGGATTCGGGTCGACCTTGAACTCCTGCAGCGCCTGCTCGAGGGCTTTCGCCTTCTTCTGGCCAACGTTTGCGGGGAGTTTCATCTTTTGCGAGCGCAGAGAAACACCGGTTCCTCGCAGATCGGTGAACTTGATGCCGGCCGATTCCACAGCGCTGACGACGGAGTCCACCTTGGAGGGACGCGGCTGTTGTTGGATCTTTTTCTTCAGTTTTTTGTCGGACTTTTTGTGCGATCCGGACTGCTGGTGCTGCTGCTGCTCGGCCTGTTGCTGGTCCGCTTGGGAGATTAGCTTCTGAAGGTCCTGCGTTTTACGCTCGCGTTCCTTCTTGCGTGCCTCAATCTTCTTCAGCTCATTCAGCAGCATCTGCTCTTCCTCAATTTGTTTCGGAGTTCGATCGAACAGTTTCTTCAACTGTTCCTTCCGACGCCGTTCGTGCTCGCCGTCAAACGTGAAAATCTTCTTTTCCGGCGTTCCGCGCACCTTGTTCAGAATTCCAATCACCTCGTAGTAACGTTCCTTCAAGTCCTCCACCGTCTTGCTCCCGTAATTCGCCCTATCCCAGCGATCGGCCATAATAATAAACCGCACGTCGAACCGCTTCGCCAAGTCAAACAGATGATCCGTCTGTGGCTTCGTCCACTTGGTCAAGTTCGTCTTCAAGTGCGTGTTATAATCGGTCATCGTGTAACTCGGAATGTCCAGCTGCTTGTTAAACTTGGCAAAAGGATACTCCTTCGGCTCGTCCGACGCACGCTTCCAGTGGTGAAAAACGGCCCCGTCTGTGCGGGCCGGATTCGTAAACGGTGCCCATTCCCATCGTCGAACCTTCTTCATCCCCAGCCGGGCCTTGTTCGACTTGTAGCCGGTTCCGGTGTCGGTCGGCAGCAGCGGCGGCGCATCTTTGTTATCATTGTACAGCAGGGCAAAAACCTCTCGGTGCATGCCCTCCGGGCGCTTCACGGCCAGTTTCCTGCAAAATAACCCATGTTTTTACTAAAACTACAAATCTAATCAAATCTAACTCACTTTTCATAGATCTTCTTGTTGCGGGCGAGCAGCGATTCCTTCGTCAGCTCCGGCGTCGGAGGCCGCTCCAGATCGAGAATGTCCCGTACGTCGGCCATCGTGGGAGGCTTTCACTGTCGCCCTCAAAGACTACCTTGTGGATTTTTCACGCAAATTCTCTGATTTTATACTGAAAAACTACAAAATTTATGAACGTAAACAGCGAAACTAAGCGGAAAGCATCAACAACATTAAATTTGTTTTGACAGCTCGAGTTCGGACTAGGGAAGGAACGGAGATGAAATGAAACAACCGGATGAAAACGAAATCGAAAGAGACACGGAGTAAAAATGATGATTGAAATTCATCATCATTTTTACTCCGTGTCTCCGTGTAAAACGTTGTAAATCTAGATTTTTTTTTTAAAAAAAAGGTCCTATAAGCTGTTTTTTTTTATTTGTTTATAGGGACTTAAAAAAGTCTAGAAATGGGCTAAATCCATTGTGAAAATTGACATTCTAAACATTCTTCGTCCAGACTTTATGATTTAATTGAAAATAGGGTCCTAAAGCTCTACACACAAAAAAATATTACGGTAATGCCAAGAGTAACTTACTTTTGAATTAAAAAGTTGTTAAAATTTGCTACATTTAAAGTTTTTTTCTTGTTTTAAAAATGAAAACTTTTACTTCTACAGTTTTTGAAAATCTCATTGCTCACTGATTTAAAAGTTTTTACTTTTAATTCGACTGTAAAATTTCTTTCATTTTGACGTTCTCGTGTAACCGTGTACGCCTAAGTCGCAAATGTAAACAAACACTTTGGTGGGTCCGGTGGTGCTGGTGAGTCTAGGACGCAAAGCAAAGCCGACCGCGGCAGCAGCCAGGACTCGGACGCGGAAACCTTCATGAGCCAAACAACAGCAGCGGAACGCCTTCGAAGGAGGGTGGTGCAGGAGCGGGACGAGGTCGAGTGCTTGAAAAGGACATGGTCAGCTTCCTGCAGGAACTGCAGCTGTTCCACGGCCGGAATGCGTAAGAAGGAAGCTTGGGTGTTTTGTGGGGTTTTTGATTGATTTTGTTTGTTTTTGTAGGATGAGAGGTAGGAATGTGGATTCGCACCGGTTGTATTGGGTGGTGGTGGCCAGGGATTGGTAGTTGAAGGTCAATTCGCGTGAGGACTGGGGCGAGAACATCGAGGAGATGGCGCTGCCGAAGCGTTGCGTTAACAACGAGATTGTGTTGAAAAAGATTAACTTCCGGTTTTTGGACAAGTACGCGAAAGACGATGGGCCTCCGACGAAGAGGAGGACGACGAAAAGCTACATAATCGGAAGTGGTCAGCGCAGATGATGCACTCGGTGCCGGCGGTTTACAGCACCGGTGAGTATTGAGAATGTGTGCAGTGGCTAGCCAACTTCACTTACTTTCCATCTCTTTTAGCAAATTCCCGCCCACAAACACTCACGTCGCGATCTGGACAGTGAGCCAAAAAAAATCTGTGTCATTCTCGAAGTAGGATTACGTGCTCAAAATCGAACTCCGTTCCGAAGGCCTCATCAACTCCATGTTCCGGATGCGCTTCCAGGATCGGGAACTCCCCGAATCAATGGCCAACTCCTCCAAGACTGTCCTGATTGAGGCCGGAAACGTGACCATCGTGTTACACTGCTGTCGCGCGTCGAAGCCTCCATCCGGAACCGTCCAGCCTGTGGTATTCGGAAGTGACCGGTGGCGTACCGTATGAAGCAGAAGCTAGTGGAGAAGCGTTAAATATAAAAAAGTGTTTTTCTAACATACTGTTTATTTTTTTTTTAAATAAATATTAAAAACCAAGCACATTTTTCTGGAAGTATCCCTGTAGTGCTTAATGTTGTGTATTCTTGCCATAAAAGGTTTCTTTTCCAATTAAAAGTAAAATACTTTTACCAATACAACGATTTTGTTCCATAATTGCATGGTAGTATCAAAAACTTTCCAACTTTTAAATTGAAAAGTTTGAACTTTCTACGAATATTCACCAACGCGAACTTTTAATCCAACGAACGATCTTTTTAAATTTAGAGTAATTTTTCTTTGTGTGTATGTCCCCTTCTAACGATCTGTCAAGTAGGGCCTTTTCTGTCTAGAAGGGCAGCGAAGTTTTTTTTTAAGCTGATTTAGAAATCCATTTTCAATCCACTGCGGTCGCTTTGAACAATAATATCACAATTACAAAAAAAAGGAATTTAATAATTTAAGAATTAAATAATTTAATAAGTTCAGAATTTAAGAATTTAAGAATTTAAGAATTTAAGAATTTAAGAATTTAAGAATTTAAGAATTTATGAATTTAAGAATTTAAGAATTTATAATTTAAGAATTTAAGAATTTAAGAATTTAAGAATTTAAGAATTTAAGAATTTAAGAATTTAAGAATTTAAGAATTTAAGAATTTAAGAATTTAAGAATTTAAGAATTTAAGAATTTAAGAATTTAAGAATTTAAGAATTTAAGAATTTAAGAATTTAAGAATTTAAGAATTTAAGAATTTAAGAATTTAAGAATTTAAGAATTTAAGAATTTAAGAATTTAAGAATTTAAGAATTTAAGAATTTAAGAATTTAAGAATTTAAGAATTTAAGAATTTAAGAATTTAAGAATTTAAGAATTTAAGAATTTAAGAATTTAAGAATTTAAGTATTTAAGAATTTAAGAATTTAAGAATTTAAGAATTTAAGAATTTAAGAATTTAAGAATTTAAGAATTTAAGAATTTAAGAATTTAAGAATTTAAGAATTTAAGAATTTAAGAATTTAAGAATTTAAGAATTTAAGAATTTAAGAATTTAAGAATTTAAGAATTTAAGAATTTAAGAATTTAAGAATTTAAGAATTTAAGAATTTAAGAATTTAAGAATACAAGAATTTAAGAATAATTGTTATAATTATTTAGGAATTTAAGAATTTAAAAATTTAAGAATTTAAAATTTTAAGAATAATTATTATAATTCTAGCAAAACAATGCCAAAGGGCCGTTGTGGGTTTGTAAACAAAGAGTGTATCCCTTTCATGCCAGATGTAAACATCCTCTAGCGTGAGCAGGACACACTCTTTGTTTACAAACCCTCAACGGCCCTTTGGCATTGTTTTGCTTGAATTATATAGGAATTTAAGCATTTATGTTTTTCTGTGCACGGAACGAAGTGAAAATGGAGCTGCTGTCAAATATGTTCATTTTTGCAACGCACACTTCGGCTTTACGCGCGTCTTCTCGACTTTTTCGAGAATCACTTTTGAAGAGAAGACAGAAACGTCAAAACAAATTTCAACAAGCGCTAAAAATTGTGTCGGAAAAAATCCAAAATTTGTTGATAATACTGAATTATTTTGACCTCATTTGCTGTATTCAAGCTTAACTCGTTCTAGTGCACAGATTACGGTAGTAATATCTTCCCCACGATGGCCGCAGCACCGCCCAAGGAGGACCCTTTCTGTTCGCGTGTTTACATCGGCGGATTGGGCGAGCAGGCGTCCCGTCAGGACATGGAGGAGCTGTTCAAGGAGTACGAACCGTACACGGACCTGAATCTGCTGCGCGGGTACGGCTTCGTGCAATTTCCCACCGAGGAAGTGGCCAAGGCGGCGATCGCGGCGTTGAACGGAAAGATGCTCAAGGGCCGCAAATTGACGGTGAAGATTGCAAATGATAATCGGGGTAAAAAGGGAATACTGCCACGGGGCGGCGGAGGAAATGTGGGGGGAGGTCGGGACCGGTCTCCGATCGGGAGCGCCGGCGGACCGTTTCATGGACCGCGGGGAGGTTACGGTGGTGCTGGGATGTACGGTTCGGCCGGCGGGATGGACATGGGCGGCGGCTACGGAGATCCAATGCTGGGCGGTGGTCCCGGGGGATTGGCGCCGCCGGCCGGGCCGGAAAGCAACGACTGCGAGATTATCGTCGTGTCGAGGGATTTGACGTGAGTATTGGTGGGATTTTGGGGCTTGATAGCGGAAATAATGTTTAAATTTGATTTCGCAGGAGCTACGCCGAGAACATTGAGGCTAGACTGAAGCGTAACGGCCTCACGGTTGATCTGCTCTTCCCGAACGACGACGTTCCTATTGGGAAAGTCCTGTCGAACATTGCGTCCCGTGGCAGTTACTACGCCATTCTGATTACGCCGGAAAACGAGGAACGCAACAGCATCACGGTGAACGTGCTCGCCGGAGTTCCGGCCGAGCATCGGAACATGCCAACGGAGGACGCCATCGCGTTCATTTGCAAGGATTTTGAAGACAGGTTGCGGGCGGAGCAGCAGGAAAAGAACAAGTTCCGCCCGATGGGTGGAAACGCGGTGCGGACTCCTTCGCTGCAAGACAAACACCCGGAACCGATCCAGAACATGCTGAACCTGCTCGCGAACAACCGCCAGCTGACGGTGCTTCAGTACGACCGCCTCATCAAGTATCTCGGCGAGCGCAAAGAACTCCAGATCAAGTACGAACTCGGCGAAGACGTCGACGCGTCCTCCATCTCGAGCCGGTTGCTGCCGGAAAAGTCCAAAGAGCAAACCGAAAAGGAGCTCCAGCGAAAGATCATGGACATCCTGAACAAACCGTCGATCGTGCCGCAAAAGGCCCGCCCTGAAGTCAAAACCACTGCCGCCGCGTCCTCCTTCTCGTCCTTTGGCAATGTCACAATCGGCGACGCATCGTCCTCTTCCTCGAGCATCCGCCTGCCACCGAAGGTCGCTGCTCCGTCCAGCAGTGGGCTCCCGATTGCGGCAGCGGCTCCGAAGTTGCTGCACGACCCCAAGGTCCAGAAGGCGCTCGATTCGCTGCTGCTGTCCGGACTCGGCGGAGGGCTTAACTTTTAAACCGTGAACAACAACTCAACATTCGAGACTAGGATTAAGGAGAGAAGATACAATCAACTGACAAGCAAATAGACACAAATAAAGGGCGCGAAGCGGGAATATTTTCCGAGGTATTCATCCGGAAGGACAACGCTATTGTAATTTATCAACTAATTTTTAAACGAAATATGTCTCAGTCGGCTCACGAAACCTTGAGAGTGAATAGTGAATAAACGAAATGTGCTGAAATTGGCCGCTTGTTTGATTTTATGCACCAGTCAAAGCTTCTTTCAGATTGATTTAACTTTCTCCATTCTATTGCGGACTTCAATTTTAATGTATCATGTTTGGTCTCTAGTTTTATCGCTCTGGAACTATTTTATTATGTTGGAGAAGGATTTATTCGGCTTCGGTATTGTCAATTGTATGATGTTGACTTTAAAATTGTTCAATAATCTAAACAAATTGCTCTTCAATTCTCATAACAGAAGGTCCGCCGCATGTTCGGCCCCGCAAGGTATCGCGATCACTTCTTCCTTTAATTCGTAAATTTAGAATACTTTGAGAACAGTCTTTTTTTCCTGCTTTTTGAATTTTAACAAATTCGTAATTAGAAAGCAACTTGATAATACAGCTCGTTACGCACTGCTGAAAAATGTCATGTTACACCGCGGTATCACATGAAACAGTACGTAGCGATAGTCCTTTAATTGGTTCTTCGGGATCTTCCTCACTCGTAGGACGTGTTCGTCTTGGTGATAGCTGCGTTTGAACCAGAAGAGTCTCTCCGGTCTCTCCCCTTTCTTGTATACCTTATATTAGGGGCATAATCCAGTCCAGTTTCCACTTCTGATTGTAGAAACTCGAAATTTGGTTCATTGAGATTTGATGGATGGATGATGGATGTAATCCACTTAAGACCAATTTTCGAATTGTAAGAAAGACTAGTTTAATCAGAGTAACGAGCAGTTATAGTTTAATTTAGTACTTGTATTATATCAGTCGTTAGCAGCACGTGCCATTTGTTTATCTTTACTCCTCGACTGACAGTTCGATCACAGGATGCACATACCGCACTCCTGAACCCGCACAGGGTACCACAGAGGATACTGACGCTTTGGAATCAGGGCAAATTGTGGGAGAGGGAGATCGTCGAAAGCCACTCGTTTTACTTCGCACCCGTGTAAGTTCATGCGTCCGATTTAATCCCACCTGGAGTGAGATAGAGCCTTTCTTACTAAATAATATAACAATGGTAGAACTTCTTTCAATCGACTTTGTTTATTTATAACATCAGAACAAAAGAAAGTCTTATGATGAAAGCAAAGTTTTATAAAAAATAATGTTTTCTAAAAGAAATAAAAAACGCAATTTTCACCAAAAGAATATTTTTAATTTCGTTTTTAATCGTACATATTCTTAAGCAAACAAGCGTTTATGACAAACGCGAGCATAGCAAGCTTCCCATGCGCCAGTGACAACGCAAAACCGCACCTGTACCACCTGTACACACTCAATCGCGAGTACTTTAGGTAGAAAGCCATTGGCGTTGCCAGCATTGAAAACTTTGAAAACGATATAAACGATGAAAAGCTTAGAAAGCTCCTATTGGAATCCAACGAACCCTGTTAAATAAACTTACGAAATCACGAAAAAATGAAGCCTACTTTAAGACGATTTTAGGAGCACACGTGAAACAAATTGGTTGTAACCGGATGAAAGTCCTATGTCACAAAAGTTTTTGCATAAAAATTTGGATTGGATTATGCAACAGGGCAAAAGAAACCGAAAAGCTACAATATCTTACATGTTGTAGGAAAGATCGGTAGACAAGCTACTACAAAACGAGTATAAGACGAGCCACTAAATATATGCGTAAGCATTCTCGCGCCAGTATTCGAAGCTCAACTTGATAACTTGTCGACTTGGCGACGAAGCGTCGAAAATCGATGCAGTGTGATTTTTTGACGATTTTTTCGATGAAAATTCATGCTGTATCGTAATATTTACGAAGATGGAAATGACGTCCAGCAATCAAGTAAAACCTATACCTTTCTTTAGTAAAAAAGGCAAAAAGTAAATCGTTCTAAAAAATTATCGCGATTGCCGATCGATGTCAAATTTGTTTCAGATGCTCACTCATGGTCTGTACTATGAATGTAGGAAGAAATTTCAGATAAAATTAGAAACGAAAAATGTTGGCAAAGGTAACTAGGTGGGCTTTTACCTTTTTTTTAGGGATTTTCTTTTCTTATGGTATGTTAATCAAACGGCTCTAACTCCAGAACCATATTATGAATCTGGATGAAAATTTTCGAGGTTGTAGAGCTCAAAAAATGCAATTTTTGAGATAAATAAAAGATATGAAAATGAAAAAATGACCATATTTTCTGTGTATTTTGTTGAAAAGTCTGGCCACATCCGAAAACAGATGGATATTTCTAAATTCGGTCTCAAAATGACACTTGTTCAGCACACCAGCTTTCAAATGCACTTGGAACAATCAAAATCAAAAATAGGGGAGCCGAGGACTTTGCGACACAAAATTTTGCAAAAATTTTACCACATACGAACATCACTCGATCTCCACGGAATTTATTTTCTCAAAATTCGAGGGTTGGAGATGGACGAGTTCTGTCAAGGTGAATCGATAGAGCGTCGAAAATCGATGCAGTGTAATTTTTTGACGATTTTTCCGATGAAAATTCATGCTGAATCGCAATATTTACGAAGATGAAAATGACGTCCAGCCATAAAGTAAAACTTATATCTTTCTTTAGTAAAGGCTAGTATGCAGATCGGAAGGAAAGGGGTCAAGAAACAGCTTTACGAACAGCAGAACAAAGGGGAGGGAGCGATTTCTTAGGGCTTTTCTTCACCCTCTCTGACTTGCTTGCGCTGCCGCTGCTACCCATTTGATTTTTTTTCTTGACCGGTTCCTTCCGAAGTGCGTATACCGCTTAAGGAAGGCAAAAGATGATTTATCTAGTGGTCATTTTTGGCTAAAACGTACCTAAACATTATACAGACGCCAACATTATTTTTTTGCAATTCCGTCGTGAAACTACATACTTTTCCTGTCTTTCTTGAACGACGAAATAGCCTACTTTTCTGTACCAAAAATAACAGAATCGAATAGCAACACTTTTCAAAATAAATGCTGAAAAGTTATACTTTTCAGCACTGAAATGGGTGCTGAAAAGTTGAACTTTTCAGCACTTGTTTTAGTGAGTAACACTTTTTAATTTTTTATTTATTTAAACGATTTATTGACAAAATACATGGAAATTTGACTTAAAATTTCACTTATTGGGTGTTTTTCGGAATTGCAAAAAATGTTGTATGGAACTCGTTGCAAAGCTTGATTTTTTCAGCACTCTTCGTATTTATCCAACTCGGTGAACCTCGTTGGATAAATGTACGACTCGTGCTGAAAAAATCCTATTTTTTCAACTTGTTGCATAAACTACTATTTCATTGCCTTCATGTGAACCTAATTAAACTGCTATTGTTTAATATTCAATTCGGAATTCATGAAACCGTGATTTGTATGATGTTTATTATTAAAAAATTATTAAAAAAAGAGAAATAACAGTTTGTGGTTGTTTGAAAAAAAAACAAAAATCACAAAAAAAATTGTTCGAATTTTTTTTTTAAGATTGATATTTATTCATGATAAGATTACAAAATCGCTTCGCTAGTTTTGCTTGAAAAGATTACAAAATTTAAAAAAAAAGAAGTTTTTCAAATGTTGCTCAGGTTTAAAAATATACAAATTTAATTTAACAAAAACAAAAAACTAACAAAAATCGAAAAAACAATCACATGATTGAAACCAACTCAAGAAAATTTGTAATTTTTTGTTTTTAAGAACAGCACATTTTGGAATTCTAAAGCAACCTAAAGCAGATTTGTTGGGAAGACTGATAAAACTGAACTTGTGAATCGTGGACAGGTTCGGATGCCAGCGGATTTTCCAACGCACAGTGGTCCGAAACCAAAATCTAGCGTGACAAAATTGATAGCGGCCACACGGTAAGATTTAGAGCTTTGGTGTCTTCGGTACAAATGATCAGCTTCAAAAGGGGCATCTTTTGGTATGGTGGACATTAGGGTGGTGCAAATTTTAGGGTGGTTCAGAATTTTTATTTTGGCGGGATAACGAGATAGCGCTTTGGTGTCTTCAAAAAAGTTGTAGAGAACACCATTTTGAGCAACTTTGCTGAAGAACGCAAAGCTTTATCTTCAAACGGGAAGTTTCTAGAGCCATTTTTGTAATTTAGGTTGAAGTGTTTATGAAAAAATGAGTTTTTTGAATTTATCAACTCAGGCTTGTGTCGTAGCGAGTTGGTGTCTTCTAAACATTTGTAGAGCTTATCAAAACACATATTTATCTTCCAAGAGAGCAAAAATCGGACCTTTAAAACGATAGTTATAGCCAAAATACGACGAGAAAGACGTCATTTTGAAACGTGAATAACTCGAAAAGGTGGTGGAGTTTGACCTCGCTTTTAGAAGCATCTGAAAGTACACATACTAGAGTACATTTGCTAAAAATATCTCGGAGGTTTTTTTTGTTTAACTTATTTAATCTCAATTTGAAAATGAGCATTTTTTAATCGTTTTTTGCCCATAACTTTTGATAGAATTGACCAAAATTCATTTTTCAAGGATAAAAATGTTCATTTTGACAAGCTCTACAATTGTCTAGAAGGGTTCAAAAATGTACAAAATGATCTAGTGTTTGTAAAAGAAGAAACAAGTTTTGGCTGAAATATTTCAGGAATAAATTTAATTATTTTGTTGAAACCTGAACTATTTCAGCAAAAACTTGTTTCTTCTTTTACAAACACTAGATCATTTTGTACATTTTTGAGCCCTTCTAGACAATTGTAGAGCTTGTCAAAATGAACATTTTTATTCTTGAAAAATGAATTTTGGTCAATTCTATCAAAAGTTATGGGCAAAAAACGATTAAAAAATGCTCATTTTCAAATTGAGATTAAATAAGTTAAACAAAAAAGACCTCCGAGATATTTTTAGCAAATGTACTCTAGTATGTGTACTTTCAGATGCTTCTAAAAGCGAGGTCAAACTCCACCACCTTTTCGAGTTATTCACATTTCAGAAGACGTCTTTCTCGTCGTATTTTGGCTATAACTATCGTTTTAAAGGTCCGATTTTTGCTCTCTTGGAAGATAAATATGTGTTTTGATAAGCTCTACAAATGTTTAGAAGACACCAACTCGCTACGACACAAGCCTGAGTTGATAAATTCAAAAAACTCATTTTTTCATAAACACTTCAACCTAAATTACAAAAATGGCTCTAGAAACTTCCCGTTTGAAGATAAAGCTTTGCGTTCTTCAGCAAAGTTGCTCAGAATGGTGTTCTCTACAACTTTTCTGAAGACTTCAAAGCGCTATCTCGTCATCCCGCCAAAATAAAAATTCTGAACCACCCTAAAATTTGCACCACCCCAATGTCCACCATACCAAAAGATGCCCCTTTTGACGCTGATCATTTGTACCGAAGACACCAAAGCTCTAAATCTTACCGTGTGGCCGCTATCAATTTTGTCACGCTAGATTTCGGTTTCGGACCACTGTGCAACGACGTAAATCCGGGTTGATACGAAATTCCAACAAAAAATCTATTCTATCGATACAGAGACCTCCAAAACGGTGTTTAACCTACTCCAAAATGTTAATTTAGCAATTCTTTGGTAATATATTGACGCTCAGTTAAATTAAAAGTTTGCAAAATTATTTTTAGATATGTTTTATAAAGAATTTCCAGAGTTATATAAACTTTTATACTAAGTAGTTAGTTAACTTTATATTCAATCTAAATTATTTTTTTTATCAGTCAAGGATGTCTATTTGGTGTTGAGAGACTAGATTTTTGGTGATTTGTCAATAAATAACTTTATTTGTGTAAATTTTTCGAAAGGTGTACACACTTTTTTTGCCCCTTTTTTATTTTTTTAATAGTATTTGTTGAATAACTTTATACAGAAATCATCTTTTCATGAGCTTTTTGTAGCAAAATGATTGGCATGAGTTTCTGAACAAAACGTAGTACTAGGTTTCTGTCAACATTAAATTGTTTAGATGTTTCATCACAATATGTGTATAGTGTCCAAGGGGTGTAAATACTTTTTTTACATACTGTAAATATTTTTAATAAAAAGTCAGGTTGGAAGGTTAAAATTGTGTTTATTGATAAAAAATAAATCAAATATTTTGAAGTATACGTACTCGATCGTTCTTATTCTTAGTAATTTTCCTATCGAAATTTTAAATCTCGTTCATCTAGAAAAATACATAAAATTTAATTATAAATTTACCAGAACAATTAATTCCGATGCAGCTTTCCTCAATTCTATTTCAACACATCAACAAATTAGCACCCAAAGTCACGTTCTGCGTTCTCCCCACAACCTCACAAACCGCTTCTTAAACTATTTTCAATGGTGGGCTCCAAGTTTCCATTTCATTTGCCAACCGCATGCCGACAAACGATCTCCAAGACGTGCGGGCCCAGCTGAAATATTTACACTAAATTTATTATTCATTCTAGAGCGGGGCAGAGGGAGGCACTTTATAGCGCTACATTTCTTGCCCTCATGCACTTACACCACCCACCCACCTTGAACTTGAAAGCCTGGCGGAAAACGTTCAAAGTTGCACCATTAGTTCTGCCTGCCTTCTGGAGGTTCCGGTTGTTCTGGTTTACTTCGCGAAGTCTTCGAAGAACGATTCAAATTCAAAGTCCTTGAAAACGACGCCGGAGGATAGCGCAAAGCAATTGGCCAAGTAAAAGTTTGGAATTGTCCTGTCACCACCACCACCACCACCTACAGGATGAAAAGTTTCCCAATCACGACCACGTGGCTTCTTCTGATGGCTTTCGCGGTTTGGGATGCTGCAACGGAAACATCAACTTCCAACTCTACCCTTGCTGCTGGAGGTGGTTTGGCAATTACTGCTGGTGTACTTCCTACGACCACGATGGCGGCGGCGGCGGTGGCTTCTGCGGTTTCCGGAACAGGTGTGGCAAGCCGTCCAACACCGGTCGGGTGGTTTGGGGACACCATCCGCAACGGGCTAACTTTCTTCGCCACGGCCTGGGACACCGGGATGGAGCTTGGGGTGGAGGTGGCGAGGCGAATTTTGGGTGGACTGAAAATTGGATGATCATGAATCCAATTATTATTTGAAATTTAAAATAAACAATAAAAACAAAACATGCAGAAGTAAAATAGTTAAGGAATTGCAAGTTTAATTTCATGTTATAATTTCAACCTTTCCGTTTAAAACAGGGGTGCCCAACCTTTTGGCCCTGCGGGCCAGATCTGATTTTTCTAAAGCAGAAGCGGACCGGAACTAATGCTTTTTTTTACCGGAACTAATGTTGATGAAAGTAAAAAAACAGTAAACATTTTTTTCATAAAATTTATTTTAAAAGTTTAATTCAAGTAAACAACTAACCGGAACTAATGCTTTTTTTTACCGGAACTAATGTTGATGAAAGTAAAAAAACAGTAAACATTTTTTTCATAAAATTTATTTTAAAAGTTTAATTCAAGTAAACAAATACATAAACAAGTGTTGCAAATATGATTCAAAAAAATTGTTTTGAAGAAAGAAATACGAAGATTACTTTCAAAGATGTGTTTATTTGATTTACTTTAATTTTGTTTTGGACAAAACTGTATTGAAATAGTTATTGTCGATTGAAATTGAATTCCCTGCCATCATTAACTTAAAAAAAATATCAAAATTTCGTCGTTGCAAGTTTTTGTTCAAGTTAGAAAAATCATCGAGACAAGATAAAATTTATTAAAACGAATTTTGGATTCAAATCTTCTCTACGAAAAATCAATTTTTGCGTTGTTGTGCACCTTTATTCAAATATTTTACAAAATATTTTTTGTTAAAGACATGCAATTTAAAAAAAGTGTATACAAATATATATCTGATTCGTCATTCTCTAAATTTCTTAGAATTATTGAAGATTATGAAAAAAATGCTATCTGATTTGTTAACTTCTTTAGATTGTTTTTTATTTTTTTTTAAATATTTGCAGTGATCTTTATTTTCAATATGATTAATTTGCCTTTTTTGAGCTTTTTCCCAGGAAAACTTTATCATTGAAAAGTTGCTCTGAAAAAAAATAATCAAAATTCTCCAAAAAGAAACAATTATTAGAAATAAAAACAGCAATCTTTTTGCATATTTTTCAAGTTAAATAATTATTTCTGATAACATCAGTATTGAAATGATAAGAATCAAATTCAATGTTTAGATGTGAAATAAAATCATTTCAAAAAATACAAAGGCATAATCCTAACAAACGTTGAATTAGCAACATTTTATGTCAAAAGCAAAATAAACAAATAAATGTTTTGTTATAATATCTGAAAAATTGATCTTAAGATATTTTTTTTTATTTAGACGCTCAATTTACTTATTGAATATTTTATGAAGGGCCGGTCATAGAACTATTTTGAAAAGCCGTCGCGGGCTGGATGAAATGGCTTCACGGGCCGGATCCGGCCCGCGGGCCGGACGTTGGGCAGGCCTGGTTTAAAATTTCCTTAACTAATCAGTATGTAATGTTTTTTTATGCATCTTTAGTTTACTAAAGGCTATTTGATCTTTCAACAAATTTTCAGAGCACAGATCGGAAAAGACGGAAAACTAAAGAAATATTTAGTATTTTATTATTTCAGTATTTTAGTATTTTAGTATTTTAGTATTTTAGTATTTTAGTATTTTAGTATTTTAGTATTTTAGTATTTTAGTATTTTAGTATTTTAGTATTTTAGTATTTTAGTATTTTAGTATTTTAGTATTTTAGTATTTTAGTATTTTAGTATTTTAGTATTTTAGTATTTTAGTATTTTAGTATTTTAGTATTTTAGTATTTTAGTATTTTAGTATTTTAGTATTTTAGTATTTTAGCATTTTAGTATTTTAGTATTTTAGTATTTTAGTATTTTAGTATTTTAGTATTTTAGTATTTTAGTATTTTAGTATTTTAGTATTTTAGTATTTTAGTATTTTAGTATTTTAGTATTTTAGTATTTTAGTATTTTAGTATTTTAGTATTTTAGTATTTTAGTATTTTAGTATTTTAGTATTTTAGTATTTTAGTATTTTAGTATTTTAGTATTTTAGTATTTTAGTATTTTAGTATTTTAGTATTTTAGTATTTTAGTATTTTAGTATTTTAGTATTTTAGTATTTTAGTATTTTAGTATTTTAGTATTTTAGTATTTCAGTATTTTAGTATTTTAGTATTTTAGTATTTTAGTATTTTAGTATTTTAGTATTTTAGTATTTTAGTATTTTAGTATTTTAGTATTTTAGTATTTTAGTATTTTAGTATTTTAGTATTTTAGTATTTTAGTATTTTAGTATTTTAGTATTTTAGTATTTTAGTATTTTAGTATTTTAGTATTTTAGTATTTTATTATTTTAGTATTTTAGTATTTTAGTATTTTAGTATTTTAGTATTTTAGTATTTTAGTATTTTAGTATTTTAGTATTTTAGTATTTTAGTATTTTAGTATTTTAGTATTTTAGTATTTTAGTATTTTAGTATTTTAGTATTTTAGTATTTTAGTATTTTAGTATTTTAGTATTTTAGTATTTTAGTATTTTAGTATTTTAGTATTTTAGTATTTTAGTATTTTAGTATTTTAGTATTTTAGTATTTTAGTATTTTAGTATTTTAGTATTTTAGTATTTTAGTATTTTAGTATTTTAGTATTTTAGTTTTTTAGTATTTTAGTATTTTAGTATTTTAGTATTTTATTATTTTAGTATTTTAGTATTTTAGTATTTTAGTATTTTAGTATTTTAGTATTTTAGTATTTTAGTATTTTAGTATTTTAGTATTTTAGTATTTAGTATTTTATTATTTTGGTATTTTAGTATTTTAGTATTTTAGTATTTTAGTATTTTAGTATTTTAGTATTTTAGTATTTTAGTATTTTAGTATTTTAGTATTTTAGTATTTTAGTATTTTAGTATTTTAGTATTTTAGTATTTTAGTATTTTAGTATTTTAGTAGTTTAGTAGTTTAGTATTTTAGTATTTTAGTATTTTAGTATTTTAGTATTGATCAGTAGAGCGGTGCTTGTGGGGACGCGCAGTCCTGTTTTTTCGTGTTATTTTCCATCTCTTTTGTTTCGCTATTTGTGTACATGGAGTGATTGGTCATTATAATTAAACAATGGCATCAGTAGTGCGTTGCTTGTGGGGACGCGCAGTCTTGTTTTTTCGTGTTATTTTCCGTCTCTTTTGTGTCGCTTTTTGTGTACATGGGGTGATTGGATTTCTTCTTCTTCTTTTTCATTTAGTTTTAGTTCGCGCGTTCGTTGGCTGATAAATTTTATTTTTGTTCTCTTTATATGGTTTTTGATAGAAACGATCGATTTTTGTTTTTTGAGATAAGCAAGTCGTATTGCTGGATTAAGTTCTTTCCATATCATCGAGGATCGGAAGGCACGTCGACGAATATGTTTTAAGGCTTATGATATTAAATAGTTTTAATGAATGAAGCCCTTCCTACATCACCGTTGATCGGAAGGCACGCCGACGGAGAATTTCTGGAGAATCGCGGTCGAATTGATACTATATTTAAATCCCTAGATAGGTATCTTTCCGCAGCCGGCTGCATAAGATTTTTAAAATTTCAACCGATAAACAAATTGCTCATGGTCGCATCACCTACCACAGTGAATCCTGGCCTCATACCCATCTTACTAACCCCTCAAAACTCATGTGATACTTTGTCGGAGACGCAGCTGATTTAGCGGTCCCATCACTCAAGTATCGGCTAACATTCCCATCCACTTCCCCGTGTCTTACCTCTGGTCGTGGCCGGCGTCGGTATTGATCAGCACGATAGAGACCTTTGAAAATTGCGAAGGGGTGATGATTGGTTCCTACTTTTCATCTGTGGTCCACGGAGCAATGTTTGGGGGTCCTGGTAAATAACGAAGTAGCAGCTACGGGTAGACACCAATGCTATGCTATGCTATGCTATTTTAGTATTTTAGTATTTTAGTATTTAGTATTTAGTATTTAGTATTTTAGTATTTTAGTATTTTAGTATTTTAGTATTTTAGTATTTTAGTATTTTAGTATTTTAGTATTTTAGTATTTTAGTATTTTAGTATTTTAGTATTTTAGTATTTTAGTATTTTAGTATTTTAGTATTTTAGTATTTTAGTATTTTAGTATTTTAGTATTTTAGTATTTTAGTATTTTAGTATTTTAGTATTTTAGTATTTTAGTATTTTAGTATTTTAGTATTTTAGTATTTTAGTATTTTAGTATTTTAGTATTTTAGTATTTTAGTATTTTAGTATTTTAGTATTTTAGTATTTTAGTATATTAGTATTTTAGTATTTTAGTATTTTAGTATTTTAGTATTTTAGTATTTTAGTATTTTAGTATTTTAGTATTTTAGTATTTTAGTATTTTAGTATTTTAGTATTTTAGTATTTTAGTATTTTAGTATTTTAGTATTTTAGTATTTTAGTATTTTAGTATTTTAGTATTTTAGTATTTTAGTATTTTAGTATTTTAGTATTTTAGTATTTTAGTATTTTAGTATTTTAGTATTTTAGTATTTTAGTATTTTAGTATTTTAGTATTTTAGTATTTTAGTATTTTAGTATTTTAGTATTTTAGTATTTTAGTATTTTAGTATTTTAGTATTTTAGTATTTTAGTATTTTAGTATTTTAGTATTTTAGTATTTTAGTATTTTAGTATTTTGGTATTTTGGTATTTTGGTATTTTAGTATTTTAGTATTTTAGTATTTTAGTATTTTAGTATTTTGGTATTTTAGTATTTTAGTATTTTAGTATTTTAGTATTTTAGTATTTTAGTGTATTAGTATTTTAGTATTTTAGTATTTAAGTATAATATTTTTTCGTATTTTTGATGATAATTTTTCTTTTCCTGAAGGTTGGAAAATACAAAATCAATGGTTACCGTAAGTAACACATAAACAAGGTTGCAGCTTGCGTTCATATTTTAAAGAGCAGTCGTACTTCTCCTCGGTAATTTACATTAGTTTCTCTGCCATGGTCTCGTGGTTAAAGTCCTTTTAGCTTTTGTTGAGCTTTCCATTCTTTTGTTCCACGACAAGCAAGGCTACCTTGTGCTTGCATGTGACCTAACAATTGCATCTAAAATTTGAATGCTAAATATTACTGACTGGTTTCAGGAGCTAAGTATGTTGCCACGTGTGCAGCCCACACATGGCAGAAAAAATTGCAGGCTAAAGTAAGTTAGTAAGTTAACTAGCTGCCAGTCACAAAGCCACAGGATAATCGGTGCGTTTTTGAGTTCAAGTTCGAATGTCACCTGCCACCTGCTGGCGGTTGCTGCATGGCATCCATTACCGTTGTAGAATGCTAACCAGCACGATATGACGACGACTGGAGGTGAAATGTTGCTAATGAGGGGAGAAATGAGTGGCAAGAAAGTTACATACACCCAGGTGACTTTGGAAGTTGAATGGATTTTTGAGGTTATGTGTCCATCAAAACTATCGAATTGTTATCAGAAATATTTTTGTTTTTCATGCACTGTTGCTTGATATTTAAAAGTAATTTTGAATCGATTTCAGATTTCAAATAAGCCCTGATCCATTAGTCTACACCCAAAATTCCGAGTCGAGAAAAACGTTCTCTCAAAACGTATTGATGGCTCAGCGCCAAAAACGAAAGAATAATGCTATCAACTCACACCACCATAACAATTGCGTTCGTTCGTTAATTGAAACAATAAATAAACTTTTTTTTGCAAAAAAACCTCGAGAGAATAATTCTCTCGTTTCGAGATCATTACTCTCTCGAACCAGCGCTGTCCAGTTCTGGGTGTATTGGTCACTATTCAAAGTGTCATTCAATTTTATTTAAAAAATCTCTACTTGCATTTTCGTTTTGCTTGGTTTTGCTACATTTATTTTATACCCTCTCGCATCGGATTAATTTGCGACTGAGCCTAGATAACAAGAGGTGAAAATCCGATTTTGCAGAAAAAAATGAGCGTGTTCAGAAAAGTCCAATCTGTATAGAAAAAAAACAAAAACATTTATGTAAAAATAAATAATCAGCGAAGATTTGTACTGACTTTTGAAAGTGCATGGCTTTGCAACAAATCAAAAACAAACAAATCCTCATCCTTTTGTCTGTGCCACACGTGTTCCTCCGATACGAGAAAAAGTTCACCGTTTTTCCTCCACTTTCTGCTGTTTAAATCAGTTTCCACATAATGCTGACAAAACAAAGCAGCGGAAGTCCCAGGTACCGCATTTCCGATCCGAATCCCACCGATTCCGTTGTTTGGTTCACTCTACTACAGAGATGTCTAGATGTTATGCAGCCGCAGCCAAATGTGCGATAAATTGAATAAACAAATTGCAGTTGCGTTGCCTCCACCGCCGTTCAGTTGTTTGTTTTGATATAGATGGCAATAAAACAGAATAAATTTGTTTTTTGTAGGCGTGAGTTCGCGTAAATTTCTATTCTTCGCGGTACAGCTCTAGGGTATGGCCGGAGAATACTAGATTTGTTAAAACGTGTTTCCTCGTACATAATATGCTTTTGAAAATTACATTTTAAAACGTCGTAAATTTGTTTTTTCTAAAGAGTAAATAACATCATAATAGCATCTTTGACTTCTGGATATTCTAACCGAATTGGGGTCTTCGGCAAAGTTGTAATCAGAACTGTATTGTTGTTCGATCACCCTGTGCTCAAACTCAATCCAATTCAACGAATCATCTCTGTGGTAAACTTTACGCAGTAGGCCTGGCCGGTTTAACGTTTTGTGATGTTTCAATGCATTCTATCAATCTAATGCAATGCACAGTGGGATAAAATCGGTAAAAAGACGATTACGTCCACATCTTGGAACGAGGTGGGTTCCCCAAGTCTTGCCAAGACTTTTCTTACGTAAAAAAGCCCTGGGAATCGATTGGAGGGGGTTTCATCTTGGATGGACCACGGGGAACCGTGATATGGCCGGATTTTCACCGGAACTTTTATTCCGACGATTTTTGGAGAAAATATCATAAAAAAATGTCGCTCTTGACAAGATATGTCAAGATATGACGTATAAGGATCCCCCTAGATGGGGCACTACAGAATTGGCCACAGGAACCATGTGCCGGGACCCCGGTGGAAGATTGACCAGGGAGGTCCAGTAATTTTGACATGTTGCACTTCAAACGTCATGATTTCAACAGTAGTAGGCTAACCTACTGTAACCGGTTCCAGGTGCCCAGGGGGAAGCATTGGCAACTTTGATCTAGTCAATAGGGCAAGATGCATGTCAAACTTCATGATTATTCATAACTAATGCATATGAAGCGCTTCTTTTGGGTCTACTAGGGTGACCCTCTCCCAAGTAACATTTTTTCCAGGAGTTCTACAAGAGCTCTTCAAGATAGCTACAGCATAGCAGTTTGGACCGCGGTAGGATAAAATTCTCTTCAAAGCTTCTTCAGGAGTTTGGAAGAGTACTTGAAGAGAGTTTTATCCTACCGCGGTCCAAACTGCTATGCTGTAGCTATCTTGAAGAGCTCTTGTAGAACTCCTGGAAAAAAATGTTACTTGGGCTTAGTTATTTCATGCTAAAAGTAAGGGATCAAAACATAAAACTTAATGGGGTGATTGAGTGAGTGCGTCCAAGGCAACTAAAGTCTGTTGAAATGGTGCAAAATTATGTATTACTTGATCGGAACTTTTTTTTTTCGGTTTCGGTTCTTTTCAAATAGAATTGCTGTATAAAAATAAGTTGCTTCTACTTTTAAAACAATTATTGATAATATTTCAAATATGTGTGGATGACATTCCACACCGACGGGTTGATAGGTTTGTGGTCCCTTTATTCGCTCTAGTGTACAGAATTTAATTTTGCAAATTTCCTGGAAATAAATCAAATTATAAATTTTGAGTATAAATTAGAGCAATTAGAGCCCAACAAGTAGTGTTTACTGACATCAAATTCAAAAATGTCAAGTTATGTATTCTTATTAAGGACTGTAACGGATAGCAGTGCGACGCAGTGACCAAAAAGGTGTACTATTTTGACATCTTTTGGCTTATTTGGTTTTGGGTAAAACTGTTTCTCTTCAACGTTATACTTGATTGCGTGTTTGGTCTGTGCCAAAAAATCTACAGATGTTAATAAATCGTCAGCTGTGTGCTATCTTGTGACATAGACCATTTTGGTCGAAAATGAGTTAATGATGACGTTTTACTATACTTAACAAACACTTTAAGATGCTTTCACCCGATTTTGGAAACTCACTTTCGCAATACACACTTGTGACATAGACCAATTTATCATCAAAATGATCGTGCACACTTGTGACACGTCATACATGTTGTTGGAAAATGTGGAAATTTTTTCTTGTTTTTCACAAATTTATGTACACACATACTTTCTAAAGGCAATGCAACATTTTGTTTATAAAAATATACTGATAAAGTCGATTAAACCATTGGTTTGAGCTTATTTTAGTTTGTATGGGAATTCTGTGCACATTGTGACACGTAGTACAATTTCACTTTTGAAACACACTTGTGACACGTGCTTTTCAGATTTTTGTTTACATTGTTTACTGTGTCTTTTAACAGGTGTAACCAAATAAGTTGAAACCTGTAGCGTTTGTTAAGCGATAGTATACGAACCGATTGCTTCAAAAAGTTTGGCTCTATCTTTCATAGTTTTGAAATTATTTACCAACAAACTTTAAAAATCGATTCTCTCGAAAAGTACAAAATGGTCGTTGTCACAAGATAGCACACAACTGACGAAATGACAAGAAGAGTGCTAGACGTCATCTAACCACGGCTACGTCACGACTGTCATCCACATATAAAGCGAGTGAAGTCAAAATCAAATCAAGATCGAACTAAGATCGAACCAAGTTTTTTACGCGTGGCTTTTGAAAATGGCCTTATGCGCATCGGACATGAACTATAGAAATAAATAAAATCTTTTTTTTTAGTTGTGTTATCTTTCTTACATTTAATCTCAAGGGACAACTACGGGAACACCATTTCATTCCGTCAAGCACATAATGTTGGCATACCAGCACTGTGGTGTTGAGAGCATTTTTGACTGAAATTTAGTAGGTATTCTAAAAGCGCAATTCATTTTAAACTAACGGTCAGTTAAAATCAAACTAATTTTATTTTATTTTAAAGAAACCGAAGCTATTCGGGTTTTTAGTTGTGTGTTGTGTTGTATTGTATTGCTTACATCGTCAAGTAGAACTTTTTTTTTATTAATCTAATAATTGTAAAATGTGGAAAAATGTACGTAATAACTGTAATTATCTCTCAAATATACTATTGCTAGCTAAAGTCTTTTAATTTTATTTGAGTCGGTTTTTTTCTGAAGATGAAAAGTCTTTCCATTTTTCGCTCTTGAAAAAAAAATACGATTAATAATTGATTAAGTATAACCTAGAAACATAAGCCGCTCTTTTGTATCAAACTAATCTAAAACCGATAATACGGATAGAAACCCGCGGACCTCACATAAATCCTCGATCTGGTCAAAAGGGAAAACGGCACCGGCACTGCCGTGTGGCCACACAAGCAATTCTCTAATGCAATTACGTAAGAGTCCGAACTTTGTTTGGTGCTTCCATGCAGAACTTGACAATTCCTCTTCGTCCAGGATTGGGAACCAGTGTTCTCAGCGTACAGTGGGTTTACGATGCCTTTTTTTCAAATAAGTATGTCTCGAGAAAAAGGAAGAAAATCGAATTGCTCAGCAAAAACTTATGTGATATAGAAATAACATTCTTTTAATGTGCACTTCACGAAATCCCACTGTACTCCACGTGCCCCGTGGCACGTGGCCGTGTATGCTCGTAAGGACAACCCATCACCTCACGAGGGTCTACAACTGGCCGTGGCATTCCATTTGCTTTGGTCCTACCTTCCGTGGCACCGAGATAAGGTCAACTTCTGGTTTCTCGGACCGTTGAGATGGATGGGTGATACTGGAGAAAGGGGCGGGGAAGGGTGGGTAGATATTTTATGTGATTTTCGTTGGCACGTGGCATCTTGATACGGTGCACCGTGTGCTGTCTGTATATCGTCCAAACAACAATCAGGCTAAAGGAGAACAGGTAGGTACATACAACAGAAAGAAAAACGACAGCCAGCAAAAATGACAAAAATTGTGAACGCGACGAAACAACCGGGGCTGACAGGGCGTAATTTTTCACCTTTTTTTCGCTTTCTGTGCTGGAAATATAATGCAGCAGAAATAGTGTTTGAACTTTGGAGTATTGTTTCTTTTTTTCGTGTAAACATTGAGAGCCCTCCAAATATCTGTGATTTATGGCTTAAAGAGCAGTGTTGGCCAGGAGATTTTGTTTTGGGCAGAGTAAATAGTATTTCTGGTATTGTATGTTGATACTTGTAATTTATTGTTTGTAATGTAATTTTGGAATGCATCATTTATGGTTTGGGTATTCATTTAGACATTTGACTAAAAATTCCATTCAAAGAGTGCTTTTCGTGATTGTAAAAATAATGTATGGATATCGATGCGAAACTCGATTTTCCCAGCACCCTTCCGATTTATCAAGATATACGATATAAGACTTGCTGACAAAGTCTTCTTTTTGCTACTTGTTGCAAAAACTACTATTTTAGCATACATTTGAGTACGGAAGAGCTCCACTTTTCAGTACTTGTTTTGAAAGGTATTTTTTTGGATAAATTTTCACATCATTGAACAGATTTCTCTGAAGGTCACAACCAGCGATGGAATAATAATCATCAAAAGAAAATCTTTGGACGTTCATCGAGAGAAAAAAATCTGAAGGGAGTTTGGCTCTACTCTCTCGCGCACGGAAGATCGGTAAAAGAAATCTAAAAAAATCATCATTTTGATTATTCGGCGGAACATCTTTTTCACTACTGCACGTGCAATTGTAACGTCACACGGCGAAAAATGACCACCCCTGGTCACAACATAATTATGTCACTGACATTGGAATGTATTACCTGCATAACTATTGATTATAAAATTTGTACTATTAAGACAATGCAAATACCGTAAACCGGGGTGACTTTGATAGGATTTCAATTTGTTTTTGGAATATTTAGCAACATAAGATTTTTCTCAAGATTGATATTTTTAAAACATGTACTGGGGTAGGTCACACTAAGTCCATGCACTATTTTGGATAAAAAGTTTTTTCAATAGTGTTTCGAAACATAGTTATGTTAAAAATTCTTAGTTTAAATTCCGGGGTGACTTTGATAGTCATAGTTTTTCTTGTTTAAATCATGTTTAAGATGTTCAAACTTTATTTGTACGTTAAATGTCCATCACTGAAGAAGATGATACAGTTTTTAAGAAACAAATCAATGTTTATATTTAGTTAACTATGTTTATAACCTTTTTAACAAAAAACATATAAATTTAAGGTAAAATTGTTGGAAAGTCGGAATTTTGCCTGAAATTTGTTAAAGCTAGTTTTGTTTATAAAATTATCGATTTATATTGCATTTTATACTGAATTCGAAGCACGAATCACAAGTTTTCACATTTTACATGAAATTTGTTCAACTTAAATTGGCTATAAATTTGGAGATTTTTTTTAGTTGTGTTTCAAAAACACATGTTATTAATTATTTACAAATTTATTTAATCTTCTCCTTGTGGAAAATTGTCCAAAGAATTCGAAAATGCATTCTGTTTTCTGATTTAAAATCATGTTCATTGAAAAAATCATGACACTTTGAGAAGTTTAAAAATAATGACTTTTATCAACATTTTCTTAACTATAGTTAACTAACTTTTAGATTTTTTCAAAATTTTATGAAAAGTTCTTTTTGAGGTTCTTTGAACACTTCTCTTCCATGGTCAGAATTATTCTAAACAATTCCGTACGTATTTTAATTGTGCTCATCATTTTGCGGAAAAATCGCAAAGTACCCCGTTTTACGGTACTTACCTTCCAACTTGAAATCTTACTTATCAAGGGCTGTGATATTACTTTCTCTGGTGTCAACTCGCTACATGTATTGAATCTTGTCATATCTTTATTTCCACATCCTACACCATAATTTTCCCCTCTGTTTTTGCTCTCTTGTGATCACAACAAGTTGTCACACATGTCATACTGGTCTGGTCTTTGGTCTTTCCAGTGGATCACACGAATCGTGCACATCTGTTTCCGCTCGTACGCAATTTGTGTGCTTCCTTCTTGAAAAATTACAGACACGGGCAGTCAAATCTTTTGGTCAACATTTGAAAACGGTCCAAGAGGATTTCTGTGAGCCATTTAAAGGCAGAATAAGTTTCAAGATTTTAATATATCAGAAAATTACATGACGATACAGGACATATTGAAACCTACCATAATTTTTTTCAAGTAAATGAACCATTTTCAAATGTTAATTTCAAAGCTTCCTAGCTCACTTCGAAAACTTTGCGCAAAAAGTTTCAAGAGTACAACTTTGTGCCCTCTCACACCTGCTGCTCGTTTGCTACAACGAAGGCTTCAATGACGCAACGGTGTCGTGTCCTCTGCCAATTTTTAGCACTCTGTGACAACTCTTATCATCCTTCTGACATCTTGCTGTCCTGCGATGTTGGAGCCCTTAATTTGGTGTGCTTCATTCGCCGCTCGGGGTTGGAAAGATTGTTCACTTTGTACGTTCATAAACTTTATTATCATTACAACAGTGTTTATTTCCTTTGCTGAAACTTTGTATTCACATTGGGTTTTGTTTGGATTTGCTTTTTTCTGTTTGTTTTATAAATATATTTGAGTTTTAGCAATTGAATTGTTCTGTACAAATGAAATTCCTGCATCTAAAATTCGTTTTGTTCAGTTTATATAGTCCTGCTGCAAAATGAAGCATTTTACATCATAGTTAAGGTTCGAACGAAAACTTATCGCACTATTGTATCAACCGAAATCGAAGCACAATTATGTACAAAACATTGAAAACTTTAACAATGAGCTATATAAAAAGTATTTTTCGGTATAAAACTTTATCAGACAGTAACAACTATGCGCCTAAAATTATTGGGAGACTATTTTTCAAATAGCGCTCTAATTTTTGTAACATTTGTTCGCTGCTCCACTTTCATGTTTTTTGTTTAATTTTGAATTATACATTTCTTTTATATTTTTCATGTTTCGTTTGATTTTTGCATCCATTCACTATCGTTAACATTTATTAAACAAATCTTATAGTTAATATATATCATTTAATTACGTTTGATTGGAATGCATTACTTAGTTTACACTTTCATTAGTCTCTAAATTTCTTTGCTTGCCATTTAGAACAGTGCAGTTTGACTAAATGTATTTATTTAATCCTAACTCTTAAATTTTCATCTATCAAATCATTCGAGGCATTATAAGGCAATGTAGAGGACCATTTTTTTTCTCGTCGGTATATCGAATGTTTAGCAAACTGTCTGACAATGTAGCGTAATCGAAAATAACTTGCGTTTTACAAAATAACCCTACTAACGATGCGTTTGCTGCGCTTATTGAATAATTACTTCGAATAGTTTTCACTCTTGTTTGCTTGCTTTTTGTCTAGTTTTATATGAACGATAATGCTCAACAGTCACTTAAACTCATTAACTGCCCGAAGCGCTACTAAATACTGGTAATTTATTTAACTTTTTTCACCACATCAATAACACTCACCTCCCATGTCCAGATCACAAAAATGAAGACGGATTACAGTTTGCTCCTCGCTGGCGAATCGTTGTAAAAGCGCTTTTGCCACTTCTAGCTGACTTGGTTTAATTTATGCGTTCTAAACGTTTGCAAAGAATGCACGACGAATTCAACTTTCAGCTTGTCTGGTCTTTCGGGGTATATTCAGTAGCATTTTAAAACTGAAATAATATTTTGGAAAATGGCAGAAATTTCCCATGATTATCTGGAAAAATGGTGCATATTGAAACGCCGAAGCTTGTGTCAAGTTTATTTGAACGAATAATTATCGCCGTTAAAAATTGTCGAATTTTATAATATATAGTTATAAAGTTGATATTTATTTCAAAATAGAAGTGATGAACTTTCAAAAAGTACTTCAATGAGTAATGTTTTCAGGAACTTTTCTGTTTTTGTTTTTGCATTTCTTACTAAGGAATAAACAGTGGTCCAGATCACAAAATTAACTGGAAAATAAATTTTCCGAAAAATGGTCAAATTTTGGAGCTTTGGTGTCTTGAGAAGAGTTGTTGCAAATGAAAAGGGGCAGCTTTTGGTTTTCTTGAAAACTATGGTGGCTTATGCTTAGGGTGATTTTGAAAGCCTAACTTTTCAGGAATATTTTTTGGATTTTTTTGTCTTGTAGAAAGTTGTTGGGCTTGGTAATCCAAGCAACTTTGTAGAAGACATTAACATTGTATCTCGCAATCTACGCCTTCTACGATCAAACCTAGTGAAAGTATCTGAGCAAACCTTTAATAAATAGTTTTGAATCGTCAGAACTGAGCCAAAATGTCAAAAATTTTGGTCATATTTTAGGTTTCTTTGTAAAATTATTATATAAACCAAAATATGACCAAAAATAGACACTTTGGTTCAATGTTTGAGGACAAAATTACATGAAAAACCTTTATTTGAACAATTTTTGAATTTCGTAAGGGTGATTCCATACACTTTTCCCTTGAAAATTAGGCATTTTTAAATCAAGATAGATCAAGCTAGATCTCCTCTTTAAAATTAAATCTGGCGCTCAAAATTTGGCTTGCGTTTTTTGAGATATTTGAGTTTTAAATCGTTTTTACCTTAAATAATCTTGGCACTTAAGTTTAAATTAATTTGTCAAAAAAAGTTTGTTAGAGTTCAAAAAGTTACGTTCGGGCACTTTTCGCTAAAACTTAACCCTGAATTGCTACGTTCTAAAAATGGATTTTTGAAGGTTTGCTCAGATGTTTTCAGTAAATTTGATCGTAGTAGGCGTAGATTGCGAGATACAATTTTGGTGTCTTCTACGAAGTTTTCTAGAAGACAAAAAAAAATCTCAAAAATATTCCTGAAGGAAAGATTTTTAAAATCACCCAAATCGTGAACCACCCTGAGTCTTGTCGTTGCTCTCTGCGAGGCAAGGCCTGCGCTGATCCTTGTTTTGCCTGATGGGATTGGAAGTTTAAAGATAGTTTGAGGACCCATCTGGTTCTTGTTTTATGTTTAGGCGGGGCCAGACAATGCCCAATGACCACGGAATTGGGCCGCTATGATCTCTGCCATTCTGAACCCAAGCTCTAAAACTTCAACATTTATGGGGAAATTCAGTTTCCACTTAATTTTGCGGTCTGGAATCTTCGTATTCAGAATATTTCATCGAGAAAAATGCATCGGAAAAATCTCCTAAAATTCATGGAGAATTGTTTTCTCTATGTCATAGCCCAGACCATAGCCGAGATACTGAACAATTTTGACCTCGATTGGAATTTTTGATATTTTTTCAATAAATCTTGGATTTCGGATGTAGTTAAGCAGCAAGGCTAGATTGAAATTCCTCCCAAAAATTTTGAAATTGGTTTTGTTTTGAGCCTTAATCTATAGAAACATAATTTTCTAATTAAATTATTTTTTCGCAATTGAGTGTAGCTCAATTTCACCAGAGTTCTAGCAGCAACTAACTGTTGGAATGTTGTTTCCCCTTGCAGATGGCGATGTTATCTTTTATTTGGTGTCAGACTTGTGCCATAGCTGATGCTTGCCTTTGAGTGGGTGGAGGATGCCCTGAAAGAACAACCACTTTTCAGAGGGGGTGGGGCAGGGAAATCAGGGGTGGTTCCGAGAATTGGAGAAGATGAAAAGATTGCTTGTTTCGAGTTAATTTAACGCGCTGCGAAATTGTCGAATTGGGGCTGTGGGATTCGAATGATGTGGTAAATGTTGATTTCATGGATTTGTAGACACTGCGGAGGCTGTTATGTAAGCTTGACTTGTTTGTCTTTTTGGAAAAAGAAAGCTAGTTTTGAGCAAAGGAGGAATCGTTAATAGTTCAAAGTAAATCAACATGGCATAAAAATGGCTTGAAAATTATATGTAACATGAGTTGCTTTCAGCTTTTCATTAAAATGAATATCATCCTATGAAAAATAGCATGAGAAACAATGGTTTGATGCTAAATTTTACATTTTCGAACGTTCTTCTTATTTCAATCAGATCTGATATAAGTGATTGCTACTCATGTAGTAAACTGAACTCCATGAGAATCATTTAACACTTTTATAAGCCGATGCACTTAAAACCCCACATCCTGCAATTAACTCAGCATCAATCCCGCTCAAAACTAATGGTGCAGAACAAATTTAGCCCGCAACCATTTGCTCTTGACAAACGGATTTCAATTCCCCGTCGCAAACATGTTTTCCCCACCAGCAGTGCAGTTCGATTCCATTCGGGGGAAAACACTTTTCCACCGATGGCATCTGGCGCGCAATCCTCCCAGCGGAACTAACTTTGTTAATCGGTTTCCGGTTCCCCACAGACGGCGCTGGCTGGGACAAGGCACGCAAGGGGAACTATTTTCCGTGTCGATTGAATTTAATTAGGCTCTCTGTTGGCGTGTGATGATTGCCAATCGGAATACACAATGATAAAGTTCACTTGAATTTTGAGAATCTTTCACAAAAATCTTTTGTTCTAATTTAAAAAAAAAACATCTTCAAAACTAAGACTGGAAATTATTTTCGTCGATTAGTAAAAAAATGTCTGATTCCAAATGGGACAGCTAAGTGTTTTAATTGGGAGTTCTATTGATGGAAAACAAATAAAAAATTGGTACAAATCGTCCCATACAAAGTAAGTCGTAAGACACTAGATTAATCATGAACTTCAATGGGAAGCAAAAATGCATATTAGGGTAGAGTAGTCATCAATGAGACACGGGGAACAATGATAAAATGGCTCTCACAAGTCGTAGTTTCAACCAATCTGGCTCATATTTGGGGGAAAGGTGTGTCTACTGGATACACGTCTGCCATTATAGTGGCTTTGGTTACGGACGCTTCCTTGAAAAGTTATTCATAAATGTTTGATTCTGGGATGTAAAAGTAAATTATGGACAAAAATTACTTTTTCGCTCGTAGGCTGCCATTAACACCAAAACTAATATTTCTTCAAATTTCTTTCGACGTTCCATAGGGATTGAGTTGGGCTACAATGTCCTTCCATTAGGTTAGACCAGAATTTAGAATATACCCAGTATACAGGACTGTCTCATTGTTCCCCACTCATTGCAGCTCATGGGTAACAATGAGACACTTTGATTTTTCTTCATTAAACTTTTCAAAATCGATGGAAATCTTTCAAAACATGAATTAAAAGTGATTTTTGGCATATTTATTGAGTTTTAACTTCATTTAACCAAAAATACAAAGTTATTTGGTATAAATATACGGATTTTACAAAATTTAAATACTTTTCAGTATAACTTTTGTAAATTAAAGTTTCATGTTGGCAAAATTGCTCTAAAATGTTCAAGGCAAGTTACCTGCAATGGAACAATACAAAAACATGATGTTTTACTAGAAAAATCTTGATATTCGTAGTGTGTCTCATTGTTCCCCAGCTGTCTCATTGTTCCTGCCAAGTGCGTCTACAATGAGACAGTTGAATAACTCTGGCTGTAGATGTCGGATCGATCTCATATTTTGGTCAATGTTAGAACACATTAAAAGAAAGAAAATGCAACAAAAAGCTCATTAAAACATGTTGATGAAAAAATGAGAAAAATCTTTGAAAGTTGAAAACCAAAAGTGTCTCATTGATGACTACCCTACCCTATGCTCGAATAATTTTGATTTTTTTTTCTCAATTTGACAAATCTGCATTGAATTTTTGTTCACAATATTTGCCAAAATACTATCTTCTCGAGCGTTAAATTAGTTAAATACTTATAAAATATTGTATTGAAGTTTGTTAAATGAAATGTCGTACTTTCGTATACTTTATTCACATCTGGCTCCATATTCACTCGACCACGTTGTCACTCACGTTTCACGGCTGATCCCGCTGAAATTAGAATTTGCATATGCTCCGTTTACTATGCTCGTTGATGTAGCTTTTCCCCATACCACCATGGAGAGGTGCGTACCTTTAGCACCATCGCAACTTGCATCAACTTTCCAATCTACACTCACACTGGTGACCGCAACCTTGGCCTGGCATACTGAATGGGAAAGCTCACACCATCGTGCAATAAAGTTTTATTGTGAAGCCGCAGTTTTCCACTATGTTTCCACCAGCGTAGGTCGTTCTCATCCAAGCTAATGTGGGATTCGCTTGTGGAGACTTAATCCTCTGGCACTCTGCGCCCGATGGTGAAAACTCTCAATTCCAACTCAATGTTGATTCCAGTGCAAGAGAAAACTTCATTTCAAATGCCATCAGGAATTTGAGAGTACACTGCACTTTGATGTGGCACATGTGGGGCATACTCGTTGTGCAATGTTATGTGTAAAAGGGAGTGAATAAATGTGGTTTTAGAAATTGAAATGTTTCGAGAACAGTTGTACTGATTATCACGTAATATTTCATGTAGTTCAGACTCGATTTTCTGGAGCCTATGTTGTCCAGAAATTGTATGTACAAGGAGTATACCGCACTTATTCTTCATATAAACTTTAGAGAGAACCCATTCCACCCTGTCTAAATATTTTTGAAAAGTTCATAGTGTATGTGTCCCTGGGGATCCCAAAGTTCATGCTTTCTCTTGAAATGAGCATTGCAGAAATATTGCCAGTCGATGTTATCTGAAAATGTATCGAGATCTTCAATGAATCTTTAGATAATTGAATCATGAAAAAAATCGATTTCAGGAACCCCAAATTAGTAAATTTTAGTGGATGATTGCCTTTTAAATTATCAAATAGATAAAATCATAAGATTTTTTAGGGATCAAGTTGTACAGTTTTGATTTGTTCGACAATTTTTTATTTCGTTAATTTTCTATTACAATCTCACTTTTATTTGAACGGAAATAGCACCACCGGTTTAAAATTGTAGAAAACCTTGTATGTATCTGTGTTTTTCTTTCTTTCATATAACTTCACCCTCGAGTCTTATGGATCATTGTTGAAGAATGTTGCTCATGTATGCTGTATGCTCAACATAACTATCATTTGAATCTCTTTCATGTAGGATTTTCTTGTCAAATGCCAACACATCAAAGCAAGGCTGTATATCAAAGGTACTCGTCATCTTGCTTTGCATTAGTGTGAGTGCATGAATCCGTGCCACTAAAACCAAAACAATAACAAAAGAACAAAGGACCGTGCCAGGAAAACCAAAACATAAACAATGTCAATGTCAGTGGAGTGAGAGAGTCAGAGATAGCGATTTTGACAACCGCACTACTACACACTCAATCGCGAGTACCTTAGGTAGAAAGCCATGACATCAAAGTATGTTTACATGACAGCTGCGGGTTTGTTTTCATCAGATCTGCTTTCTCTTTCTAGCAAAAGTTTTTTTGTCATGTGACTTGTAGATGGGGTTTAAAGGCCTACCGCCCGATGACAGCTAACATGTTGACAAGACAGCTAGAGCTCGAACTTTGTTTGTATCCGGAAACTATTGTTGAGTTAAATTATTATCAAACAGGTGGTTATGTTACAGACATACCCAGTATGAAAAAGAAAATAGTTAGTTAATAAAAATACAAAAAAGGCCGCCTAACCGATTATGTCGAAATGTTGATACTTATAGGGAGAGTGGGGAGACTTGATCCCCCTTTTTTGTATCGACCATAACTTTGTCAATTTCTCACAAAACTTTGAACTTTTTGCATCAATTAAAAGCTTAAACATTTAATTGTGTTTGAATGATAAGGGTATTTCATCAGATGAATTCTTCGAATCATGCCAAGTGTCTAAAAAAATAAACCGGCATTTTCAAAATGTTAGGGGTATCTTGATCCCCTTTCAACATTTTAAAGAAATTTAAAGCAAAATGTTTCTTATTCATCCAAACTATTATTTATTCATAAGTTCCAGCAATTTCACATAAAACCTGTATGTTTGTGTTCAAAATATAACAAGTTTAGTATGTAAAATATTTAAAACCTTAAGGGTGCACAGCAACCAAAGAAGTTGTTGTCTTCTTATTCCAAAATTGCCAAACTTACGAACCTAATCTTGCAACAATTTGATTGTCAAAAAAGTCAAATTTTGTTGTAAATTGATTTGTACAGAGTACATTAGGGGATAAAAAAATGATATCGATAGTTCCTGTAGTTTGGAAGATACTAAAATATCAGTAACAAAATTATTGGTGCAAAAGCTCTGGTTTATGTGCACCGTTAAAATAATCTTTTTTAGACCAAAACTGAGCATGTTTTCAAAAACTGGTATTTTTTGTTTACATAATATTTGAAAAATGGTTCAAACTGTATGTTTTGTACATTGTACAACTATACTAAAGGAAACTATGTACGAAAACCCAGCCCAAAGGCTCCCTAAACGTACTTTTTTAAACAATTGATTGTAAAAAAATATGACGATAAATTTAACGTCAAATGCTTATGGGGTTTGGAGTTGATTAGTTTATCAAACAATTCGAGTATAAAAAAATATTTTTTTTTTGCATAAATTTTGAGTGTTTTCTATGCATTTCAAAACAAAGAAAAAAGATCTCTTGAAGGTTTTTGCAGCACTTTTTAGAAAAGTGAGTGTAACTCAATCTAAACATTTTTTTCTCTGTTTTCTCACAATGAGTTTTAGTTAATTGCGAATAACTTTCTAGAACAAAGCTAATTTTTTTAACCCCCATGATGATGAGATACAGGCTTGGGATCAAGTGTCTCCGGGGATCAAGTCTCCCCACTCTCCCCTACCCGGTATCATCGGCACTTGCAATTTAAAAATTACTCAGTTGTTTATCAGTCCTGCAACCTCTGCCTCTTGATGGGAATTTCATCTAAAAATTTACAAAAAACACATTTTCAACGTATTTTGCATCTTTAAGTATTTAAAAGAAGAAATAACACATGGGTAATTCTCCACCAACTCACACGAAATCGGGAAAAGTTGCCCCGACCCCTCTTCGATTTGCGCGAAACTTTGTCCTAAGGGGTAACTTTTGTCTCTGATCACGAATCCGAAATCCATTTTTTGATATCTCGTGACGGAGGAACGGTACGACCCCTTCCATTTTTGAACACGTGGAAATAGAGGTGTTTTTCAATAATTTGCAGCCTGAATTGGTGAGATAGAAAATTGGTGTCAAAGAGATTTTTATGTAAAATTAGACGCCCGATTTGATGGTGTGCTCAGAATTCCGAAAAAAACGTATTTTTTTATCGAAAAAAGCGCTCAAAAAGTTTTGAAAACACTGCCATTTTCCGTTACTCGACTGTAAAAAAATTTGGAACATGTCATTTTAAGGGAAATTTAATGTACTTTTCGATTATACATTGACCTAGAAGGGTCGTTTTTTCATCTTAAAAAAATATTTCAAAATTTCGTGTTTTTTTCTAACTTTGCATGGTTATTAAAAAATAGTAGTTTATGCAACAAGTTGCAAAAATAGGATTTTTTCAGCACGAGTTGTACATTTATCCAACGAGGTTCACCGAGTTGGATAAATACAAAGAGTGCTGAAAAATCAAGTTTTGCAACGAGTTCCATACAACATTTTTTGCAATTCCGAAAAACACCCATTGAGTGAAATTTTAAGTAAAATTTTAATGTATTTTGTCAATAAATCGTTTAAATCTAAAAAATGTTAAAAGTGTTGCTTTTCGAAACAAGTGCTTAAAAGTAGAACTTTTCAGCATTTATTGTGAAAAGTGTTGCTATTTGATTCTGTTATTTTTGGTACAGAAAAGCAGACTTTTTCGTCGTTCAAGAATGACAGGAAAAGTAAGTAGTTTCACGACGGAATTGCAAAAAGTTACTTTTTGCTTTTCTCTCTGTTACGTCGTCCGTGTCCATGAACGACCATGATCAAAGACGACCAACTTTTTCAAAACTTTTTTTCGTTAAGGTGAAGCCGTTGATCATTTTCGAAGAAAATTGATCATCACTATGAAATATTCTGTATTAAATTCAATTTAACGAATTCCAGCACCAAAAGGAATTAGCATGTGCCGGTTGTTGCCTTCTTGAAGCCACTGAAGGAATTTTTGATCTAAATCAATTGTGCTTCAAAATTTATATAATTTTGTGGCACTTTCATAGACGTCCTAGTTGGCAATCATTGATTAATGATAATTTTCATAACTTTACTAGGAATGGGATAATCGTTACCAAACGGAATCAGCATGTGTGGCACTATTCTAAACAACTTGTTGAATTTTTTTTGTCAAAATATTGAAAACGACGCAAATTTATATCTTTGAACGAAATATCATGACAATGATGGAAGTCTTCACGTTAAATTGCGATAACACATGATGTTTATAAGCAAACCCCTTATGTTTATATATCATTTTTTTTGTAATTGTCTGCTCTACAACTTTGTAGAACATTGTTATTTTCTAAAAAATAACCCTACAAAGTTAGAAAAAACACGAAGTTTTAAAATGAATATTTTTTTCTTGTTTTGAACCAAAAACTATGTGATCAGGCTGAATGAACAATATTTCAAAAAATCGATGGGATTTTTTTTACAGAAAAAATAAATTTTAAGTGGCTATATCTTGAAAAGGTTCCCTATGTAAAAAAAAACTGTACATTGTTTTTGGATTGCAAATTCAATTTTACATTAAAAACTGATCTCAAACATTTTATTGACAAAAATTTCTTTTTTTTTTCAACACACACATTCTTTCAAAGAATCATAACTTGGTGGCTTCACATTTCTCTAAGGCTCAAAAGTTGCAGTTTTTGTCTCGTAAAACAAACAAAAAAAAAATACGAATTTGGGAAATGATTTTTTGTGAAAACAGTTATACCCAAATCAATCGGAAAATTTCTTAAAAAGTTACAGACTTACAGATTACATTTTTGTATGAACAGTAGCCAAAATTGTATCGAGACTTGTATGGGTGAACCAATGCACGGATAGCAAATCCGGCAACTCTGTTATGTCGAATTTGTAAACGTTGATTTTTTTTCAAAATCGGCAACATTTGTGTCGATTTCGATGTAAATGTTTTCAAAATAGACAACATTTTTCCCAAAATAGACACAAATGTTGACGGTTTTGGAAACATATCAATGTTGTCAAATTCGAAAACACAGAGTTACAGGGTTTGCTAACATGATTTCTATCCGTGTGCAATGACACAAAATGGCTTATTTGGTCATAGGAAGGGCCCCATACAATGTTTAAGCTAAATTAAAAAATACAAAAAATAAAAATTGTAGGAATCGGTCGATTTCGTAGATAATTGCGCAATAGAGAACGCCTAGACCAAGTTGTTGAGCAAATAATTCAATTCAGGACCTCGATTCTTCTTTCCTCGATACCGATAACCTGTCAACGTCACGTTCGCAACTCGTTTGAAATCAGAAGATTACAGAATCATGATTCTACGAAATTTCCACCATATTGCACCAGTTGATGGAATTGCAGTCTTTCTGACTCAACTCATCACATTTCCCGAGCACGAAAATCGCATCCCGTCATCGACGACGCCGACGGAAGCGGAAATAATTGGAGCGGATGAATGTGTGGGAAACCGATTAAAAGCTTTTCACATTAGCATTTCGCTTGCCCTTCTGTGTGCATGCTTTCAACACAATGGGCTCTCCGAAAGCTTCGACAGATGTTATCTCTCTCTGCGTGGGGTGGTGGAGTGGGGATCCCTTCAACTGCCTCATTGGCATTTGGCCATAGAAAGAGTTCCATCAGTCCTTATTTAGCTTGCTGTAGGGGAGATTGGGGATAGAAACGGTGTATAGTTTCTGCGAATTCCTTCATCCCTTTTTCATTGGACTGCTATTAGTTCCACCAACGGACCAGAAGTTGCTCGGTTAGGGCTAATCACTAGAGAGCCTATATGGAGAGGCGAAATGTCACTCTCAGGGTTCCAATCGAACTGTCAAATTGGGGTTCCAATCGAGCAACAAGACTATGCAAGAACAAGGTTGGAATCAATTTAAAATAATTTTGGCCAAAAAAACGAGATTTTTAGCAATCACAAGCATTGTAAAACTGTTATTTATAATAATCTGGTAGTTTTTGTTATGTTTGTGCTTGTTCGGTACAAGAAACGAGCCAGCACCAAAGAAAACCCACAAGTTTTCCAACCTTAAATTTGAATGACTTTGGGAGTTTGAAATTTCTCTCGGAACATTTCATTTCCCTATGTAGGTCCCTACTAATCACACCAACACCAACACGGGTGCTCATGTTCACTCCAGTAATCAGGGAGTTATTCCACTAGAATAGACTTTGCCATTGCCTGGTTCGATTGCTTCCTGGAGGCGTATAAAAGGATACGGGCGGCTCTGGAAAAGAGTGGAGCCAATTGCATTAAAGGATCAGGACCAGGCCGGGGGAGTCTGCCTGTGTGTAGTGTATGTTGCTAATGGATGTGAAACAACCGGAAAATGATTGGAATACAGCTCTTGTGTTTTTGCAAGAAGTTTTTCACAAATGAAAATGAGGATAAGTTTAGAGATTAGATGAATTAAATCCTACCTGTTGAATCACCATTCTTGAAGCAATACATTTTCTTAATTCCAATCATGTCAAGCATTAGTGTAGCACTTTACGATCAATAAACCAATTTTTCTTCAACATTGAAGAGCGCATTCCAGTGAAATGATTACCATTTTACGACTCTGTACTCTTCATCCTCCTTCACCATCAAGAGAAAAAACGACGATGTTTCCACCACAAAAAAGAGTCAAAATGAAGCAAAATGCTCATAAAACTGTCATTTTTCTATCGTGCTATCTTGTCGCACCCGCCATTTCGACGATCCGAGAAAAACGCGTTTCAATGTTTGACCTTGAATAAACGAAAACGAAATCACGCAATGTAAACAATAACAAACGCGTTTTGTTTGGCTGACCATTATGTGCATTGTCCCGAAGTTTGGTTGAAGTTGTTTGCCGGAGTCCCGAGTTATAATTACAAATGTTTACGGAAGTCTAACTTGTACGTGCGTCAAACGCGTTCTGACCTGAAATCTCTTCGGCCAATTGTCGCACCTACTTAAATTTCCAGTGAGTGACAAGATAACACGATAAGATTGAAAAAAAATCTCAGGATTGAAATCGAATTTTGGGGATTTGTGAAGGTCAAAAGGTATTGTGAACTGCACAAAAAAGCGTTCTTAACTCAATTTGGCCCAAAATGCTCGTACGACAAGTTAGCACGCCGGCGACGATTTGCTATGCTGGGTGGGTTGCATTTTTCCGACTTGCCTTTTTAATATTCAACAGATTTGGGTTTTTTTTTCGAAGTTACGCGCCATTAAAAATTGAAAACTTTTCCCACCTCCCTACATTTCGTTATGGACCTGGCGGGGGCCTTATCGGTGTGAAACATGACAGCACCACAGATGGTTTATCGATACATAAATCAGTAGTGTGTGGAAAGGGGAGGATTTTCATGTGGGAGTTCATGGGCAGATTTTATAATTCACAATGGTGAACTGGTGCGCAATTCGGGAAAAAAAGGTTCTGGGGCTTTGTTTGACATTCTGATTATTTCATGGCAGGGGGTTTGACCCGTTTGTCCGGATATTTAGAGAACCTTCTGGGAAGGTCAGGAGCTTGTTTGTAAAAACCCACAAACTTGATTTGATATGATTGAAAAAGGGTCTGAAAATTGAGGTGGAACAACCTTTACGAAATATTTCCACCAAACAAAGCATTCTATAAATTCCATTCAGTTGTTCTAGAATAACTTAAACTTGAAATGAACCGTCAGTGTGGTTCAATCGTAATTATCTTTGAACACTAGTTGCAAAACTCGACTTTTTCAGCACTCTTCGTATTTATCTAACTCGGCTCGTACTAAAAAAAAAAAATATTTTAGGTCCTGAAATAACAACAGTAAATGGTCATTAGCCAACTTTTACTCGTGTCCTCACAGCTGGGTAGCAAGAATCACTATTGCTACAAATTCCCAACCAAAACCAAGCCCCGTCGGTCGGCACGGTCGTGCAATTTATTGCTTCCACAATCTTGTTACTTTTCCACACTAAGCCCTGCTACTCCCTCCCCCTCCTCACTTAAATGTATATTAAGTACCTGCAGCAACAAAAAAGTTGAACCTATCGCCGCCGAACTAATAAAGTTACAAACTATTGCAGCACACCTGCTACCGGTGTGCAAGTTTTGCGTTCAAATCCTCCTAGCCGGCGAACTCAAGTCGACGAATCCTTTGCACACCCACTCCAAAAGCTTTTCCGACGACCTACATTCGGTTCAATGCTTTCGAAATTGATTCGGTCTGCAGGTTGGTTGTACAAACGAATGTTAATAAAATGTTATGTTTGTACCACGGCGAGCAGCGTTAATCGAATTCAATTTAATTTTGTGGATTGTTGTTTCACAATTTCCAAAAAAGCCGGGTGTGGCGGTGGTGGTGGTTATAATCCCATGTTTTCATAAGCTTTCAAGAGGGGGAAAGGGGTTTGAAAAAACAAACCATCCAGATCCTAGCGGGGAATGCATTTCCAGCTTCCAGAAGCAAATTATGAAAACAATAACAAGCTCCACGGTTCGGCAATGACTGCGGTTGGGTTTGCTTATTCGCCAATGGCACCGGGGGAAATATATTGAATTACCAATTAAAATTAACACTGGCTCGCCCGACCAAAGTCAAATTGAAAACAACCATCCCGGAGGGTGGCGTAACGATCCGGGTGGTACGGGCGATACTGTAATTAAGAGCCACAAATGCAATGTTGCTTAATTGGGCGAAAGTCGTTGGGGCTCGATTAGATCTAAATTGTAACACCCATTACGTATGAGCACTTATATGCTGATGTCAGGAGACAAATATGCAATACATTTAACTGTAAAAAAAACTGTAATTACAGTATTAATATAAAGCAATCCCTGGAGTCTGTGGTTGTCTCTATCTCAATATTTCTTTAACTATCGTTAAGTTATTTCTTAAATTATTTCAATCGACATATAGCTGGGTATCTGCAGAAAATTATTTTAAAATAGTCGTTATTTTGCATCGGTCTTAGAAAACTGATGTTTCCCTCGATGGTCCCTTTGATATTGACAACCAGAGAGTCGACTGGAATTCAAACTATCAAAACCTTATGCTTTACAAATAAATCGATCATTTTTTAGGCACTCAGAAGTGTCAATGTGTTAATTAATGTTCGACTATTTGCGATTAAAAGCTCAAAAATTCCGACAGATGGCGCAAAGCATCGAAGAATGACGATTCAAATTTTCGCTGTTCGCAAATTTAAAATTGAATTTATAGCTCTTAGAACAACTTTTGAGAAAAAATTCAAGTAGTACGAGTGTAAACTTTTTGCCCTCTATAAATTACCGCAATAAAAAAAAATTGGAAAAAAATTATTTTGAAAAATTAATATTGTTCAAAATGATAGAGCATCAAAAGTTAACATAGCATCAGCTCAAATTTTTGCTCAAAAGTTGTTTTGAACGCTGGAATTTAACAAAACAGAATTCGCATACATAACCTCAAAGGGCGGAAATTTCAATCGACATTCTTCGCTCTGTTCTGCTACTCAACTCTAGGTGTCGCATGTCGTTTGGCTCTTGAACGGCAATAGAAAACCTTGTTTGATGACGTTTTTCAAAACTACTTAAGAAATAGTTTTTAAGTTACTTCAAGTTTCCTTTCGTACACAGTTGAAAAATTGTCTGTCTGTCATGTATGTCTTATAGAAATTGTCAAAAATAATTAAAAATAATTTTTTTCTACATTTTTATTTTGAAAACCGCTGTAACTTCACAAGTATTGGACTTAGGATAATAGTCAATATGGAGACTTTTAAGAAAAAAATGTCTGTAGAATCGATTCCCGTATTCGATTTTTGAACATTTTGACGTTTAGAGCACCTTTCAAAAAAACAGTTTCAGTAAATGATTTTTGTATTTTTTAAGGTGAGTTGCTCCATCCTGCATTTTTTGCAGTCTTTTTGTAACATCTTAGGTTATTTTCACAAATATTTTGAACGAAAAAAATCGTGGGCTCACCTTCAAACTTGACCTTTTAACTTAAAAATCGTAAAATGTCATAAAAGTTTCGTCAAATTTCGTACAAGTTTGTCTTTGACCAATTTTTGATAAGATGCAACGGCTTCTAGATAAAGCATTATTTAAAATATGAAATACAAAAACAATTAAAAAACTTAAGCCCTTCTCAAATGCAAAGCGTAGGATTACATGTCTACATAGTTTCATTCAAATCGGAGTGGGTCCGGTACAACCGATTCCCTATTTGACATGGAATTGTTCTGAATTTATTTCGCTTTGTTTACATACATTTTTCGACATGTAACGTTACACCTGGAAGCGTAGTACTGAAATCGATGTTCCGTCAAATAATTCAGATGATGATTTATGCCTTCCTCACCTCAATGAGAAAAGGCTATAAAATCACTCGAAAAATGAACTTCTTTATTCGACCTCGTAGACCCGCCTTCACGTATACCTATCGACTCAGAATCAAATTCTGAACAAATGTCTGTGCGTGTGTCTGGATGTGAGTCCGTGCACCGAAAAATATGCACACGATTATCTCCGGACTGGCTTAACCGATTTGGACCGTTTTGGTCTCATTCGATCCGTCTTAGGGTCCCACAAGACCCTAGTTAATATTATGAAGTTTAGTGAAGTACTTCAAAAGTTATGCTAAAAAAACGATTTTAGCTAAACTTCTGAAGATTGTAAAAAGGGTGGTTTTTGTAAGAAACCCCGTCATGCTACATATTGTTAGAAAGGTATTTGAAAGACCTTTCTACTGCATTCAAAAGATTTATGAGCACTTAAGTGTTATTTATACACTTTTTTGAGGCCGGATCTCAAATATTTTGATGAAAAAGCTGTCCGGATCTATCATGCGATCCATCGTTGGATAAGTAATAAAAAGAACTTTCCAATAAGCCCAAGAGATTGAGGATCTGACAACCCTATCAAAAGTTATAAGTACTTTAGTGTTTTATATACACTTTTTTTAGGCCGGATCTCAGATATTTTGATAAAAATAAGTGTAATTTTTGCATTCAAAAGTTATGAGCACTTAAGTGTTATTTATACACTTTTTTGAGGCCGGATCTCAAATATTTTGATGAAAAATCTGTCCGGATCTATCATGCGATCCATCGTTGGATAAGTAATAAAAAGACCTTTCCAATAAGCCCAAGAGATTGAGGATCTGACAACCCTATCAAAAGTTATAAGTACTTTAGTGTTTTATATACACTTTTTTTAGGCCGGATCTCAGATATTTTGATAAAAATAAGTGTTATTTTTACACTTTTTTGAGGCTGTGTAGGGTATTCATGTTTTATGTTTTATGAATGCAAGGAAGGCACCAACCACCTAAAGGTGGATTAAGTAACGTTTTTATGTTTCATTTTACCAACCTTTCGAGTGCAAGAGAGGAAAACACTGTCCGTTTTTTCTCTTGATGATCGTCAACAGATTTTCTTAAAGAAGTACCCATTCCCAGATGTAATATTACAATGATTTTTTTTTACTGTGTTACCAGCGATGGAAGAATCTTCATCAAAAGAAAAAAAATGACGCTCATCAAGAGAAAAAATAGGAAGGGAACATGGCTTTACTGTCTCGCGAACCAAAAAAAAAAACAAATCAAACATCATCTGAATTTTTCGGCGAAACACCGGTTTCACTACTACACTTGCAGCTACAACGTTACTATTCGAAAAATAACCTGTCACTTTTCGTAGTTGAACAATATTTGTAAACAAAACGAAATGAATGGATTTGAAAGGTGCTAACAATGAGATTCATAAAAACTCTTTTTATTGATTTTCTTCAAGAAGTTTGCGAGCGATTTTCTTTTGTCTGTTTCGCCTCCTCTCTCATTCAATTTTGAAGTTTGTGTACTGAAAAAATTGGACTTGTAATTACATAGTCAAAAATCATGGTAATATTACCTACATCTGGGAATGAATACATATTTTGTGTCAGAAACAATGTGGAATTTTACCTCTAAAAGTGTGCAAATTTACCAGTTTTTCGTTGTAAAGCCACTTTTTCAGAAAAAGGAGCGGCCGTGGCTGACTGGTTACGGTGTTCGCTTTGTAAGCGAATGGTTCTGGGTTCGATTCCCATCTGCTCCCAACGAGAATGTTAAGAACATAGAAATCTGAAATGATAAATATGAACGAAAAATCAAAGTCGCTCGAGACGGGGTTCGATCCTCCGTCCTTTGGATTGGTAAGCAAAAATGCTAACCACTAGGCCATGACGACTTGGTGAGCGTAGACTGAAATTAGGAATACTGTTACAGAGAGCGAGTTGTGGCGCTATAACCACGGCAAATAGTGTCCGGGGCATTCGTAGAAATACAATGTCCCATCCCAGAGGGTCCCGGAGTACCAAACCTTCTTAGCATAGGGGGATGGCGTCGCTATTTTTAGACCACGTTTTCCACTTTTTCTCATCGAAACCGACTACTTTATCGACTTTATTTTGCTGGGCAAGATAGGACGCCGTCTATTTTTAGACGATGACTCAGCACTTTTCCACTCTTGCGCTTAAAAAAACCAGATGGCAGCACGATGTAACGCCACGTCCCTATGGTGCTCCCAACGAATACAACCAAATCTCGGAGCGTATGGTGGTGTGTCCCCACGCTTCTTCCTCCACTGTCGATTCAGAATTGTATTGTTGTTCGAACACTCCGTGCTCAAACTCAACCCAATTACGAGTCATCTCTGCGATACGGCTTTACGCAGTAGGCCTGGCCGCTTTAACGCTTGTGATGTTTCAATGCATTCTAATGCAATGGCGCACTACAAATGTTAATAAATTACAAGAAGAGTGCTAGGCGTCATCTAACCTAAGGCACTCTCCAGGATCCCTTCGAAAGATTGGATGCGCTAGGGTCTGATTAGATTAGATTAGATTAGATTAGTAAAGCCACTTTTTCAGACAAAATTTAGATAATGTTACATCATTAAGAAATCATAGTATAACTCCCAATTTAACAACCTTCAAATTACAAAACATATTGCTATTTAAAGAGAAATTTACTGCACTTTTTGAATCTGAAATATTTTTTCATTTAGAACATATATAAATATTAGTGGTTGGCATGTATTCTCAGTTATCTGAATTTTACGAAAAAGTATGTTTCAAAAAGTATTTAATGGTTTTGATCAATTTGACCAGTTTTTCGAAGTTTTGATTCCTAACATAAATCTTGCGCAAAAATTACATCCGAAGCGGAGTAACAATAACAGAATTATTGGTAATATTTATTAAGTTTGGGGAATTTTACAGATTTTGTGTCAGAAAAAAGAGAAAAATTTCATTTTTAAACGTGTAATTTTACATATTACTCATCAACTTTGATGATTTTTTTTTCTTAAATAATGTAGTATACAACCATTCCAATATTGAACTTTTTTAACTGTGTAGCAATAAACTATATAACACATTATAGGTGTACCGGGACTTGTGGTGTAGGGGTAAGCGTGGTTGGCTCTCACCCAGCCGGCCTGGGTTCAATCCCAGAAGGTCCCGGTGGCATTTTTCGAGACGAGATTTGTCTGATCATGCCTGCCGTCGGACGGAGAAGTACATGTTGGCCCCGGTTTTACCTAGAGGTTAGGTCCATAGCTCAGTCAAGGCGTAGGATTCGTCTCCCTGGGTCCTGTCTCGGTCGAGTCGCTGGTAAGCAGTTCCAAGTATCCAAAGGTCGTCAGTTCGAATCCCGGGGTGGATGGAAGCTAAGGTGGAAAGGGATGTTTGCAATTGCCTCAACAATCAAGCAATTCTGTAGAGTGAATAATTTGATTTGATTTGACATTATAGGTGTACAAATGATATTTAAAATTTATTAGGATTGGTTAAACGAAATGTTGCACCAAATCTACTTTAAATAAAGCTGTTGCTGTTAGCAAAATTGTATAAACACAAAATGGTGAAATTAAACTCTGACCAAATCCTCAATCCAAACCACAGCACGAGTTGAAAGCTCAAATTGTTCATGCAAGAGCAAACATTGTGGACACTTTAACCTCACCTTTCGAAGGGACCTTTTCTGCATTTTCAAAAAAAGCTTGATGCCATTTCCCGACTCACCATCACTTCGCCCGTTCCCCTTCTAGGGTGTCCGGGGGTACGATGGTGTCGACTGGTTGGGCTGACAAAACGGAAAATATGCAGATTGCAGATATCTCATTGAATTAAAGCGATTTTGATTGAGTGCCAAGAACAACTGGTTTTCAATTTCGTCTCAACTGCACTCAACTACCACCCCGCAGGCCATTTCTCACAACAGCTGGGAAAAATGTGGCCAGAAAAAAAGCAGCAGCTCCGTTCATCCTTTTCATTGGCAAGCAAACAATACCCGTGCAACTTTTCGAGACGCTCGTTACTCGTTTGCATATTGCACATTTTCAACTGCCACACACTCTGGGACTCTGGTTTGTGCGATGCGATGCGCCAGGACTGGGACCCATGCAGCTCAGGGAGAATCCTTGCCCGGAATAAAGGTCAAGGTGGAGTGCCTCTTCACCACCTGATAGCTAGATTCAGGGTAACATAAACTTGGAGATCGTGTACTTTTACTAAAGTTTCTATGAAATTATTATTTACACTTTTTTTGATAAGCTAATAAATTAAATATTCAAATTAATTAAAAAATCGTGCAAAATTGCATATTTTAAACATGTTCTACGAAATAACACTTAAATTGCTATCTATGTTTTACAGCAACTATTCACCAGTGTAAACTAGCAGCACTGCACGAGAACTAATTCAATTGTTTGAACAATCAAGTCCCCTGTGTTCGCTGTGCATGCTGTTGTCCTTACACGTGGGAAGGTGACACGTGTTTGCTGTCGGTTTTGTTTGAACAAAAATGTATAAAACATAACACGGAAACGCACTGGTGCACGATGACGACGTGATGATTAACACGTTATGGACATGACAGCAAGAGAAAAATAATAAAAAATCTGCACTTTGTTTGAGCGACGTCGTTACAATCTGGCCCACGTTGCATGACTTGAGTTAATTGCTTAATTTGATTTCTGATGTTCAGTCTAAAAATAGCAGTGATGGACAGACGTTCTTCTCGAGGCATAATCAATTTATCATTTTAACGAACTTGCTCTCACACTTTTGAGGATGTCCTCAATGACGTCAGAATGAAAATTACATTGGCACCATTGTAGAGTTCATAAATGAATCAAATGAATCAAATGAATCAAATGAATCAAATGAATCAAATGAATCAAATGAATCAAATGAATCAAATGAATCAAATGAATCAAATGAATCAAATGAATCAAATGAATCAAATGAATCAAATGAATCAAATGAATCAAATGAATCAAATGAATCAAATGAATCAAATGAATCAAATGAATCAAATGAATCAAATGAATCAAATGAATCAAATGAATCAAATGAATCAAATGAATCAAATGAATCAAATGAATCAAATGAATCAAATGAATCAAATGAATCAAATGAATCAAATGAATCAAATGAATCAAATGAATCAAATGAATCAAATGAATCAAATGAATCAAATGAATCAAATGAATCAAATGAATCAAATGAATCAAATGAATCAAATGAATCAAATGAATCAAATGAATCAAATGAATCAAATGAATCAAATGAATCAAATGAATCAAATGAATCAAATGAATCAAATGAATCAAATGAATCAAATGAATCAAATGAATCAAATGAATCAAATGAATCAAATGAATCAAATGAATCAAATGAATCAAATGAATCAAATGAATCAAATGAATCAAATGAATCAAATGAATCAAATGAATCAAATGAATCAAATGAATCAAATGAATCAAATGAATCAAATGAATCAAATGAATCAAATGAATCAAATGAATCAAATGAATCAAATGAATCAAATGAATCAAATGAATCAAATGAATCAAATGAATCAAATGAATCAAATGAATCAAATGAATCAAATGAATCAAATGAATCAAATGAATCAAATGAATCAAATGAATCAAATGAATCAAATGAATCAAATGAATCAAATGAATCAAATGAATCAAATGAATCAAATGAATCAAATGAATCAAATGAATCAAATGAATCAAATGAATCAAATGAATCAAATGAATCAAATGAATCAAATGAATCAAATGAATCAAATGAATCACAAATCATGTGGAAAATTACATCGTTGCCATTATACTTTCTTTGCTGAAACAAAAACTGTCAGAATCACACACAACACGACACATTCATTTTCACAAGTTGGTACCTCACGGCGGGCCACTTTTCCGTCGATTTTCACCTTTTCCTCTTTTTTTGTTTTAGTTGTTTTCACGGCGAGACTATTTTTAGCACAACCCGGAGTCGGATTTACATTTATTCCGGTGATTTTCTTTTCCTTTTCTCGGGTGGGTGGCAAATTAATCGCTAACTGTGGGGGAGGGGTGGCAAATTTGTTTTAATGCTCTAGGACCCTCTGAAAGTTGAATTCGCGTTTCTTCGATGCTTTTGACGGCGTTGTTTGAATTTATTGTGTGTTGAATAAAAAAACGAATAACCAAACTGTCGAAAGCGTGGCGATAATAATAATCTTTGCCATGGTTCACTTTCTTCTTTTTTATGAGTTTTGTTTTTGTAATGTTGTTTTTTTCATGTTTTGCCATGGTGCGATGAATTGGATTTTTCTTAACTTTTTCACTTATAAATTACAGTGTGTTTTTCGTACGGCTAGTTCTAGTTTCGTTACAGTATAGTTAGGTATAAAAAACTCCCTCTCTCATACATTTCACAATCCTCTTCTCAGTTCTAACCGCTTAGTCTAATATCGCTAAATATTGATTACTAACTACTTCTGACCACTCTTCCACACTTGGTTCAATCTTAGAAAAACTTTGGGGGAGTTTGAAAACGGTGTCCAATTGCTTTCTCACGGTGGCAGGTGGCTAAACCCCAGGGGTGTCCGGGGGTTCGTCCGACCTCTGGGGATAGGTTATGGTAATGTGTTATAACTAACCTTCTTGTCATGCGATTTTACTGTTCTCTCTTTCTCTCTCTCTCGCTTGAAGTTTGCTGTCGAAAGATGCGTGCGTGTGTCAGGACAGGATTTAGCTCTTGCTGAGCTTTTCCCCGTTAACCTATGGTACTTTCGTTCTGTTCGTAGTGCTATTTTCTTAGAAAATAGATTGGGCTTAAAATTTGTCTAAAATATTCAATTGGAGTGCGTTTCGTTTACTTCGGGCTTTGAGTTGTCGATTGAATCCATTGCAGTTGGAGATTTTCATGTTAACTCAGTTTTTCTTTGGATGTGTTAGGAAAATCCCACTATTAAGTTTCATAAAACAACGGATTATCTTTGAAATGAATGTGTTTTTGATGACAACAAATTTTGTATTTTCAGCTGTAAGATAAATTTCACTTGGTTAGAGTCTTCACGTTTTTTTCTATAATTAATTTTTGATTGAAAAAATTGTTTGAATTTTATTATGATTTTTAATAAAAAAAATCAGTGTAATTAATTTCTGAAGCGTAACACACTTATTTAAATTTAAAAATATTATTATTATTACTTCCCGAACAAAAATCGATCTTGAAAATATGTTCTGATTGGTGTACTTTTTGTGTTCAATATAACTAATGTTATACGAACAGCTTTAAAAATGAAAAGTGAAATTTTGTTATATAATTAAAATATAACGAATAACATTTGGCTAATTGGCTGGATTTTCTAAACTGTGGGTTGTAGATTTTAAAATGTTGGGAATAAGTTATTGGAAATATCGAAAAATGTCCCATCATTTCCTGATTTTCTTAACAAATATTTGCAATTGATTTATGTGCTAAAAGCAACTGCAATTATTTGCTTTTATTGGTATATGTTTTCAATCCATTTTTAAAAAAATAAACTATAGAACAGGAAAAAATCATGAAAAAATCAGATTTCTATAAAATAAATTCACGTTAACATTTTTTCTTCTTGTTTTGTAAAACATGCATTTGTCTGGCTTTTTACGCTTAAAATATGATAGAATTAATAAATTTAACTTTTTAATAATCAAACCTCACTTCTAGATGGGCATCGATAGAAAAAATATGAAATTTTGCATTTTGAAAAAAAAAAACATGTCAAATTTTTTTAGATTATCTTGATGATGATTTTACTTGTTGAATGTAATTTTCCAAAAGTTTAAAAAAAATGTATTTTTCTTAATTCAACTTTGGCTGAACAAGACTAAGGCATATAGAAATAACTAAATTGCAGCAATCATTTGAAATATAACATTTTGAAAAAATTGTAGAAAAGATCGGGAAATTTTTCATTTTTTGTCGTTCGAAAAATTCTTCAATACATTGGAAATGTTAATTTTTTTGTCATTCGAAAAGTTCTTCATTACATTGGAAATGTTAAAGTTTTTGAAACAATTTTTAAATTTTCTGAACAAAATCATGCACAATAATCCCAAACTTCTTGTTAAATGTTTATTAAATTATTTCAGTAGAGAAAAGACGGAAAGGTAAAAAGCAAATAGATTGCGGCCATATTTTTTCGATATATTGCATTCTTTAAAACATCTGTTTGGCCCTCCCCCCTCAAAATTACTTAAAAAATCAGGGGGCGAAAACAAAATTTTAATCTTTATTGAAAAAAGAGTAAAATCGATTGTTAACTACTCAGAATAGGCAGTCGATTTATGAAATTACGCCTGTTAATGCCTTTTAAAATAATAAATTATTTTTTTAATATTTGGAACTTAATACCGGTAAAAGACGTTGGAAAAAATATATTTTCTAGAACTTATTGATATATTTTGCATAACCTCGACCACGACCAGAGCCGAGGGACAAAAACATTGTATAACATTTGTAGCAGCCTTAATTTCAAGAGCATACAAAAGAGGTCTCTAATAGTCACTTAAATTTAATTCAAATTTATGAAGTAATACGAAAATGTATGCAAATTATTCTGATATTCTTTTCTGTCTAATCGCAAACACTGAAAGAACATAACATATATTTTCTTCTGATACAGACTTTTAAGCTTTTGCAAGAGCTGAAATTATTTTCTGGTTAATGTTTTGAAATTGTCTTTTTAAGCTTATTAAAATGACGGTTGCAATTATCACTTCAAATTTTGCTTGCTCTAATATGTTCTTAACCGTTTTCAATTTACCTCGAAGACCAACAAATAGGTGATTTTCCTGACACATTCCGTATGCCCGCAAATTCTCACACTTCAATTTCGCTTGCATAATTTCGACTTAACTAAATCGCCTGAAGTGCTAATAATACCCTCTCGTCAAACGCTTTGTGCCACACAATTAGTAAACAATTAGTTTCCATCGGTACGGTAATTTCGGTTGATTTCTTATGTATTTTTTTTATGTTCTGTTACTTTTACGTTTTCACAACTGGAAGCAGTCTAATGAGTTTTAACGTGATTATAAATATTAATGCTTGCTGGTTTTTCTTATTGGTATGGTGTGTGTCGATTGTAGCTTTCCAAAATGTTATTCACGTTTTTATTAGCTATAGCTGCCTAATGCTAGTTCTTCTTTTGCTTTTTGGATTTTGAAAGATGTGAACTAAAACAAAAAAAAAAAACTGTGGAAAGACACGGTTACTTCTAAGCGAGGCTGTTTTCATTAGTTATATAGGTTTGCACGAGTATACAGCTTCTTCACTGTAGAAAGAGTTTTTTGTTCGAATGGTTTTACAGGGATGTTGTATAGCTGGTAAAAGGGTTCAAGCTCATGTGTTTTATTTTTCTCCTAGAGAACATCAACAGTAACATCACGAACAAAAACTGAAAAACAGACAGGACAGAGTGCGCAGCTCTACAACATCTGTACACGTGGCTTGTTGGTTAATAGTTTCTTTAAAAACGATGAAATCCATGGGGTTAGTCTGTGGCTTAGGAAGTATCTTATATGTTACATAATGGAACACCGTTTCTTATTTACTCAGTGGGAAGCACTCAGATTCTCCAGGTCCTTGCTGGAGGGTGGCCGCGACAGGTGCGGGTCGGCGTCGGTGGCCACGATCGGGGGCAGCACGTTCTGCCGGAACTCGCCCATCACGTTCCCCGCCGGGTAGTAGTACGACACCACGAACAGTTTGCCCGTTTTGGAGATGGACTTGCTAACGCCAAAGTACCGGCTCGCCCGCCAAACCATCTGGGAAAAGTGGCCCGTGTTGACGTTGGTGTGCAACAGGTGCGGCTCCTTGAAGTAGTCGTACCGCCGGTTGGTGCTGTACCAGTACGTGGCCACCTCTTGCCCTGTGGTGTTTGAACCCCCGGAAGAGGCCAATCGGCAATCATTTAGTTATCATCGAAATATCGTTAGTTAGGGGGACTTTGATCATTGTTTGTAATACCGATGATTCATAACCTAAATTACAACTTCAATTCAGACTTCTAGAACAACCCGTAGTTTCATTCTACCAAAAGTCAGGCCAAATTTACTAACCATCCGGTTATTTTAAGTATTAAAATTGTTCTCAGTGCGAATGACAAACCAATCGGTATTTAAAAAAAAACTTTACCAAATTGTTTGAGATTTCATTTTGAATGTCAATGTCAAAAATCTGAAAACTACTAACTTTGGTAATATCACAACCGATTTCGGTAAAATCCCAACCGATTTCGGTATAATCACAACTGACGTGGATTTCAGAGTTATTTAATGTTCTGTCAGGAGCACAACTTTCTTAATAGTTCGTAGATCGTGATCATAGTCCCCCTGGTTTTCCAGAAAAACTTACCGGACAAATCCGTCAGCAGCGAGTTGGCCGGACAGCAGAATATGTTCTGCCCGTAGTTGGAGCCGATTTGGTAGTACAGCTCGTTGGTGTTGGCCAGGTGGTTCGCCCACTGGTTTGCCATCTCGCACAGTTCCGCCGAAATGGACAGCGCCGGCGCCCCGTGCCTCATCCGGTACTCGTTGTGCCAGCACATGCACTCGAAGATAAAGTCCTTGTCCATCACGATCTTCACCTTGGGCGAGCCCTCACCGCCATCCTCCGTACCGACCGTAGTGATTCCGGTGCCGCCGTTCTTCTGGCGGTCCTTCCGGTCCAGGGTGGTCGAACTGGCTGGTTTGGGGAGTAGCGGGCGTTGGTCAAGCTGGTCCTGCGTTTGACCGGTGTCGTTGATGCTGATGTCGTCCAGGTTCGGCGCCGGTATGTTCCGGCGGCCGTTCTTGTTCAGGTCACAGGCGGCGACTCGCTTGCGCAGGTTGGCCATCACGATGGCTTCCTCCCTAGGGGGAAACAAGGGGGAAACAAAATGTTTGAAGTTAGACACGCAATGTAAACAATAACAAACACTATTGTTTGGCTGACATGGTTCAAACTGCAGTTAGTTATGTACAACTATACTAAAGGAAACTATGTACGAAAACCCAGCCCAATTATTTAATCTTGAGGCTGATTCCAGTGACTGTAAAAAATGCAGGGATCAAGCATAGACCTGGGTGCGGAATAGTTGTCCGCAAAGCGGCCTCAATTTAGAACTGTCAAAGCGGAACCAATTTACTGTTTGAAAAATGATGCCAAGAATTGGCAAGTATTGTAATCGATCTATAATTTATTTTGTCAGGAATAAAAAAGTGGAGGGCGTCGAGCTTTTGGGTCAGTATTAAGAAAAGGGATGAAATCGAGATTGTCTTAATTCGTTGCTAACATTTCCATAAGCGCTATGTCTCAGTCAAAACCTATGTTTACAAATTGTTTAAGACGAATTATCAGTAACTGTGAATGGCACCTGCCAAATAATATTGAATAATCTTACTCCTGTATTATCACTGCGCTTCAAAGATATATAATCTCGTAATTTCCATCCCGTTGCTCTTCTGATTCACAAAATTCCCCCACTTCTGACGCAATATTGCATCACGTTGAAAACAAAGAAGGACTCTTTTAACCGCCCATCGTTTAGTCTACGAACAAAAAAGCACGAAGAACTTAATTTTTCAGCGAAAACTTTAATATCATCAGATCCAAAATGTTTCAAAACGAGTCACTTCAGCAGCAAAAAATATGTCACGCTTGAGCTTGAACAAAGCCTTCTACTTTGTTTATGTTTACAGCTGTAGTGCAGTTGTATTAGTGAGGGGCAGTGGGGATCATTCTGAAATCACGTTACGCATTCTGTCTTTTCAGCACCCAGGCATAGACTAATAAAAGACTACACAGTAGGCTCTGAACCATGACTCAACCTTTTTATGACCCCTCGGCACGGCCGGTTCACTGTCAAAAATGACAGATCGAAATGTCATCAACTGGCAGCTCTGACGTTGACATGACATTTCACGCAATGTTATTGTTTTTGTTTTGTTTTGAATTAAACGGAAAATGTTCCAGATGCGGACGGTAATTACTAGAGTGAACCATCGTTCGGGGGGGATCCTGAGGGTGGTCGAATTTCTAGCGATTCCGTTTGTCTACTGAAAGATAGACACGCCTACGCCTGAAGGTCATTCCGGGATTCGAACGGCAACATGGGCCTCACCATCGAGGGCAAGAAGTGACTCCCGATCGAGATCATTTCGGGCTGTCAATCGTCATCCTCCCAGAAAACGACCACGTGAACACCGTCGGGTTTACCAAGCAAAGCGGCGTATCTAGTCGTGGCCCGCCTCCGGTTGATACTGCCGGGGCAAGACTGACCTTCTTCAAGCCGGGATCTTCATCCAGAAAGGCAAGAAAGTCCTTGCAGACGCCATCTGGGCCTCGACGTACTGAATCTACTTCAAAAACCTCAACAGGCCCAAGATCTTTGCCCCGAAGTGCCATTCCGAACCCGGGGGCATGAGCTCGAACCAGCAACTTGGAACTGGCAACGAGGAAGACGAACAACGCAACTTGTCAGCAAGCAGGTGCAGGGCATGCGCATCCTTAAAGTTACTAGCGGAGGTCAGCACAGTTTGTCCCATGTAGAGGGAGACTTAGAGGAAGCCACCCCGTCACGGAACCGAAACCCGCCGCCGCCGCTAAGTCCAAGAATGTAGAATGAGAATAAATTTTACTACAAAGAAAACAAATACGCGGATACTTTTTATCATGTACTTCAAATTTTATTTTCAATTGTTGGTTACAAATATTTTCAACTTGATCTAAAAATTCACTTCTTCTTGACCAACTCCTCGCCCTTCTGGATGTTTTTCTTCAGCTCCTGAATGGCCTTCTTGAGCAGCTCCTTCTCGTTGGCGTTCACCTTGGGCAGACCAAGGTTCTTCTCGAGACCGTTCTTGCCCAGCAGCAGCGGCGTGGAGAAGTAAGTGGCCTTGGTAATATCCGAGCGGAAAAGACCGGAATGTTGACCTCTTGTGGGTCGACTCCGGCACGGTCAATGTCCAGCATGGAAATGGCCAACACGCGCTTTGGGTCCAAAACTGCAGCCTTGGGCAGAGTGTCGCAGGCAATCGGGACCGTTGAGTTAACCGGATTCGAGATGAGGGCACGCATTGGCACATCCGGCGGCGAGGCCGCGGGCGATCAAGGTGTTCGTGTTGAATAGATTTGGCTCGCTAAACAATAATCCCTGCACTGCTGATTAACTTATTGCAAAGCAAAACAACACAAACAAGATGCGCGCGTAAATCAGCACAAAACGAAATTGAAAAAGCCAGCGCTGCCAGGTCGATCTGTCATACGAGGGGCGAGCCGATATGGGGTTCAACGTTGTACCCGCGGTTCACAGCTTATGAGTCATACTTTTTGGAAAATTTTGTTCGGAGTGAGTAGTCTTTAATTAGTCTATGGATCAAGTCTCCCTAAACGCACTTTTTTAAACAATTGATTGTAAAAATAGTATGACGATAAATTTAACGTCAAATGCGTAAGGGGTTTGAAGTTGAAATGTTTATCAAACAATTCATATATTAAAATATTTTTTTGAATAATTTTTGAGTGTTTTCTATACTTATCAAAAAAAGAAAAAAGATCTCTTGGAAGTTTTTTGCAGCACTTTTTAGAAAAATGTATGTAACTCAATGTCAACATTTTTTTTTCTTCGTTTTCTAAAATGAGTTTTAGTCAATTTCGCACAACTTTCTAGAACAAAGCTAATTGTTTTACCCACATGCTGACGAGATACAGTCTTGGGATCAAGTGTCCCCGGGGATCAAGTCTCCCCACTCTCCCCTACGTGTGACAAACGCGAAAATCCTTTTGGCCAGTTGTCGTACTTACAGCACTTATCAGGGCGTGTCAAGATAGCACAATCAGACCGAAACTGCTTTCATGTGATAAGTGACAACAATGCACGGAGTTTTTCAGTTGTAGTTGAATATCTCAGAATTGAGGGAGCGGCCGTGGCTGACTGCTTACGGTGTTCGCTTTGTAAGCGAATGGTTCTGGGTTCGATTCCCATCTGCTCTCAACGAGAAAGTTAAGAACACATAAATTTTAAATGATGAATATGAACGAAAAATCAAAATCGCTCGAGGCGGGGTTCGATCCTCCGTCATTTGGATTGGTAAGCAAAAATGCTAACCACAAGGGCATGACGACTTGGTAAGCTTAGACTGGAATTAGGAATACTGTTACAGAGAGCGAGTTGTGGCGCTATAACCACGGCAAATAGTGTTCGGGGCATTCGTAGAAATACAATGTCCCATCCCAGAGGGTCCCGGAGTACCAAACCTTCTTAGCATGGTGCTCCCAACGAATACAACCAAATCTCGGAGCGTATGGTGGTGTGTCCCCACGCTTTTTCCTCCCCTGTCTATTCAGAATTGTGTTGTTGTTCGAACACTCCGTGCTCAAACTCAATCCAATTACGAGTCATCTCTGCGATACGGGGTTCAATTCCCGGCTCGGACCAACACAACTGGTGATCTTTTCCCTTCTGGAAGGTAGTGTATCGTCACAAACTGGACCTTATCACGACACCTTAGGGAGGCGACCTATGGAATGTTAACATTAATCTTAACATGTTAACATTAAGTTGAGAATGAAACTGCCACTGAATCCGCTTTGTAAATGCCGGCCCCGATACTCTTCAAGGGTGTTCCCCTCAGGAACTGGGAAAGATTTACTTTTTACTTCTGCGATACGGCTTTACGCAGTAGGCCTGGCCGTATTAACGCTTGTGATGTTTCAATGCATTTCAATGCAATGGCGCACTACAAATGTTAATAAATGACAAGAAGAGTGCTAGGCGTAATCTAACCTAAGGCACTCTCCAGGATCCCTTCGAAAGATTGGCTGCGCTAGGGTCTGATTAGATTAGATTAGATTAGATGTAGTTGAACATCTCAGAATTGAAATATTAACTCAAGTTGTCTCAACATTGACGTGTGACAAGATAGCACAATCACGACGACATGACGAAGTCATGTACCACCGCGACAGTTATTGTCATTTCAATCTACAACTTTTCAAATCAAACCAAAATCTTATCAGCTCAAAGTTTTCATTTGTGCAAGTCAATATCGCCAGCCTTTTCCCCACCCAAAACGCGATGATTACAATCTCAATTGACCTTCATCATCCCGAACGTCATCTCATCACCATCAAAATCATACCAAGATGATAATGCTTTGCGTTTTGCTGCCTCCATTTCCCTCGCCGGCGAAAACTGAAGCCAAAACTTAGAAAAGATGGCTTGGCCACCCTGTCGACGGGAAACATGGATCCCCCCCCCCCCCGAGCGGGATGGCATCATCCGGGCAACCAATTTGCTGGCATTTTCCCTCAAAACTTTTCTTATTCTCGGCGGAAGATCTTCCGCCGACCAACCGTGAAGTGTCCCTTTTTAATATTCTCTACACTTGTTTGTTGGTAAATATTTTGGAAGGTTTTTGAAAGTGTTCCCAGCTTGTTATTTTTTGCGCGTTATAAAAGATAATGGCATTGTGTTTATATTTTCACGGTTGAATTAGGTCTACCTTCCATTTGATGCGAACGGTTAACGAGGTTGGATCGCAAAGTTGTTAGTTTATTTAGGTTTCAACAATTTACCGGCGAAAATTGGTGGTCAGAAAATTTGCTGCCAGCGTTAATTGAATTTGGAAAAAATGTTGGCCTTTTCTTTGTCCATACATCATGGCTGTAGGACAACTTTGGGGACCATAATTTATTTTTATGGTTCGCCACGAAAAAGTTGCTCCAATCCACGCAGATCGGATTTACACGTGGTCAGGAGCGATGGCAGCAGTGTAGATTCCTTAAAGGTCCAGGTCGGTGGCACACTTGAGCGCAGCAGAGTCCAAGGGCAGCGAGATTTATGGCATCTGCAGGACCATAAAGCAAGGGAGCATTATATTTCACTTCAACAGGCAGATATGCTAGGATCGACGAGGTAGAATTTGAAATCGGATAGACGACGGAATGGCACGCAATGGCGCGTTGACAATCTTTACAAAGATTGCTAAAAAAAGTCAAGAGATCCAAGTGAAGTAAGTCAAATCGTCTGGAAAGATTGACCATCACACTGACAGCGAAGGCAAACTATTGAGAATAAAATTAATTCTGTTTTTAACGCTGCAATGTAAGCTGACAAAAATCATACCGTATACACCGAGATTCGAACCCGATTGAAGTGATGAGTCTGTTGAGTAATTCTCTTCGTTTTTGCAAATCGACTTTTATTTTTTTTAATTGGGTAGTTTCTTTTCCATGCATTCTTGTACCAAAAATCCATTTTGCTTTGTTAGTTTTCTCATACAAGGCCCCATACGATTTGTCGGGCTGGTCAAACAAAATAAGCATGTGATATTTCGAAAAACTTTATTTTGAGATTTGATTTTCTGATCGATTTGGACTATTCGGCAAAATTTTAAATTATGATTTAGACCAAGGATGCCAGATATACAGATTTATCTGTGTTTCAAAGACATTTGAGCTTGTGCCAGACATTTTTTTGAGGAGTACAGACTTTTTAAAAACTTCATCAAATTAACATGTTGTAAAAATACCAACCGAAACTTATTTCGTTAGTCTTCAAATGCTTAAAAACTCAATTTCAGATGGATTTCCATCTAATCTAGTCTAATCTAATTTTATCTAATCAGACCTTAGCGCAGCCAATCTTTCGAAGGGATCCTGGAGAGTGCCTTAGGTTAGATTACGCCTAGCACTCTTCTTGTCATTTATTAACATTTGTAGTGCGCCATTGCATCGGGATGCATTGAAACATCATAAGTGTTAAAGCGGCCAGGCCTACTGCGTAAAGTCTTATCGCAGAGACATGATTCGTTTGAAGTGGGTTGAGTTTGAGCACAGAGTGTTCGTACAACAACACAATTCTGAATCGGCAGGGGAGGAAGAAGCGTGGGGACACACCACCATACGCTCCGAGATTTGGTTGTATTCGTTGGGAGCACCATGCTAAGAAGGTTTGGTACTCCCTGGTAATTCCCTGGACACTATAGCACCACAACTCGCTCTTTGTGACAGTAGTCCTAATTCCAGTCGAGGCTCACCAAGTCGTCATGACCCAGTGGTTAGCAATTTTGCTTACCAATTCCAAATGTTGCGTTACGTAATAAAAGAACGCTCCCTAGAATTCTTATACCAAAAAAATCGCATGCGGAAAAAATCCCGATCTTTTTATTTGACTAGTAATGTAAAGCAAAAATGCTAACCACTGGGCCATGACGACTTGGTGAGCCTCGACTGGAATTAGGACTACTGTCACAAAGAGCGAGTTGTGGCGTTATAGTGTCCAGGGAATTTCTATAAATAGGGGAGAGTGGGGAGACTTGATCCCCGGGGACACTTGATCCCAAGCCTGTATCTCGTCAGCATGTGGGTAAAACAATTAGCTTTGTTCTAGAAAGTTGTGCGAAATTGACTAAAACTCATTGTAGAAAACAAAGAAAAATAATAAAAAATGTTGAGATAGAGTTACACACATTTTTCTAAAAAGTGCTCCAAAAAACTTCCAAGAGATCTTTTTTCTTTGTTTTGATAAGTATAGAAAACACTCAAAAATTATTTAAAAAATATTTTTAATACATGAATTGTTTGATAAACATATCAACTCTAAAACCCTTACGCATTTGACGTTAAATTTATCGTCATACTATTTTTACAATCAATTGTTTAAAAAAGTGCGTTTAGGGAGACTTGATCCCTGCATTTTTACAGTCACTGGAATCAGCCTCAAGATTAAATAATTGGGCTGGGTTATCGTACATAGTTTCCTTTAGTATAGTTGTACATAACTTTCTGCAGTTTGAACCATTTTTCAAAAGTTTTGTAAACAAAAATTAGCAGCTTTTGTAAACATGCTCAATTTTGGTCTAAAAAAGAAAATTTTAAGTTTTTAAATATTTTGCATGCTATACGTGTTATATTTTGAACACAAACGTACAGGTTTAATGTGAAATTGCTGTAACTCATAGTTGAAAGGGGGATCAAATTACCCCCAACATTTCGAAAATGCCGGTTTGAAATATTTTTTTAAAACGCTTGCAATGATTCGAAGAGTTTATCTGATGAAATACCCTTATCAGCCAAACATAGTTGAATGTTTAAGCTTTCATTTCATGCAAAAAGATCGTAGTTTTGTGAGAAATTGACAGAGTTATGTGCGATACAAAAAAGGGGATCAAGTCTCCCCACTCTCCCCTACGTATTTCGATCAATCAACTGTGGCCTTGTGAACAAACTGTCAAGCAAGATCTAAAGTCTGTCAGGAAAGGACTGCGTTATCAGATTCTTGGGACAATTTTATTTACTTGGTTACAAGTTAAAGTGTTATTAGAACAGAAATCAAAAATATCTTTCGATTTATAAGCATTTACATTAGGATTTTTTTTCTAATCAAATTTGCAGACATTTTGAGTCGTGCTACAACGTTGGTTTTGGTGACAACAAAAATTATATTTTTATGAAAATATCAATCTCATAAATTTCTATCAAACCTGGACCTTTACACGGAGGAAAAAGAGTTTCCAAAATCGTGAACAAGCGTTCGTTTTCAAAAACGTACCATGGAATTTGAACACTTTGTTCGCGGTTCCGATTTTCATGAACGCTTGTTCACGATTTTGGGAACTCTTTTTTCTCCGTGTAGGTTTACATCAACCCAAATTTTACATAGTTTTTTCAAAGGCCAATAAACTTAGTTATAGAAACAATTCAAGCAAAAATAAATTCTTACGTCAGTGAATGCTTACATTAGGAACGAGCAGGATAGATTCTTTGTTTACACTTCGGCTTTGGCCGCTTTGGCTCATTTACAACACAGCAAAATTGTTTTGTTTTTTTTTGTGTTGAATTTGAGGTTATTAATCATCAACATTTATTAAGTTCTATGTATGATTGAACATGTTTTCTTAGGGACCACGTGGACACTTTTTCGAAGTCTCAAACCCTTCAGTGGACAAAATAAATCTGTTTTGTATGGATCGTGGACATTCGCTCATACAAATTATACAAACAACAATCAATGTGGCTACTGATTATTGAACTGAATTTCGGTAAACCTTGTGCAGAATTCTTGTCATTGATACCAAAATTTGGTAAATATTCAAAACATTCGAAAACCGGTAAAAAAATATCAGATTTTGGCAAAGTTGTTTTTTTATTATCGTTTTTTTCGGTGATACGGAACGAGTTTACCAACGTTTCGGTTAAATTTCAATTTGCCGATGAAATTGGTTGTTTTTGAAGATTTTTTAGTACCGATTTCGGAAAAATCTAATTGTGTACAAATGATCAAATCAGCGTATTTATTTAAATTTTTTAGCTTCTAGGCAGAAATTTGTAAGAAACAAAATAACTATCAAAGTCACCCCGGTTGTTTAAATAACAAATTTATACAAAACTATTTGTCAAGACACTATTGAAAAAAACCTCTTTGAAAACACATACATAGACATTGTGTGACCCAACTCAGTACATGCATTTGGAATACAAATCAGAGAAGAGGAAAGTCTTACTGGTTGAGTAATATTAAAAAAATAATTTGAAATTTTATCAATGTTACCACGGTTTACGGTAGTTCAAAACTTTGTAGACTTTAGATCGGTAGAATCTGTCAAAATTGTCAATTTTTGTGTAATAAATTTTACTCTTTTTAAATTAGTAAAATTTGATTTCTTCATGCCTCCTCAATAGGCTGTCCCAAAAAAAATGAAAAGTTGTCAAATCTTCGGTGCTCACCCCTAGAATGATAGATTAGGATGTCAGGAACAATGTTTTCATACAACAAAAAAATCCCAAAAATGGTTTACAACTCGCGCGCGGGGCTTGAATGAAAAAAGTGCATTTTTCGAGTATTTTTCAGAAATGCGCGTAACAATCATTCTAAAGTCATTTAAATTTGGTCGCCTTGGGCTTCAAGTTTTAGTTTAATGTCCCCTGAACAAATTCCTGTACAGACATAGTCCATAAAAGCTTGTGTTTGGGCATAGCAGGGTGTTTTAGAGAGAAAAATTTGTATTTTTTAGCCAAAGAATTTCAAAAATCACTCCCCAAAACGAGAGAAAAAAAATTTGCAGCCAAAACTAATGCATTCAGCTTATAGGAAATTTTACGGAGATCATTTTGCTTTTTAACATTCAATTTATGTCCACCCAAAGCCGAGATATGTGCATTTTAGTGAACAAAAAGTGACGAATTTTCAAAATTCTTGGTATATAACCGTTTTCAGCATAAAACATTGGCTACTATGATTACAAACGAGAAGGCACATATTTTGGATATACTCATTTTGTTTGCTCAAAAACGATATTTGTTAATAACATTTCATGAAAAAACATGAGATTTTCTCACAATGTAACGTAAACGACATATTTATAAGTACTGCTCTGTGCTCTTCTCGATATGAACAAATAAAGCTCTGATGGGTAACTTTTTTTGAAAAAGTAAGTTTTTTAATAAATGCATTTGTTTCATTCGAATGTACATAAATAAAAAAATCACGTTCACAGCTTGGAGATATGAACTTTATTAAAATTAATTTTGATTTATGATTATTTGTCGTTTACGTCACATCCCTAGTAACATTTTTAAACTTACAGGTTTTATCAGGGATCTGGAAACCCTCATACGGCCTAAATAGGCTTTTATGACCTACTTAAAACCTAAAATGTTACTAGGGATTGTGAGAAAATCTCATGTTTTTCATGAAATGTTATTAACAAATATCGTTTTTGAGCGAACAAAATGAGTATATCCAAAATATGTGCCTTCTCGTTTGTAATCATAGTAGCCAATGTTTTATGCTGAAAACGGTTATATACCAAGAATTTTGAAAATTCGTCACTTTTTGTTCACTAAAATGCACATATCTCGGCTTTGGGTGGACATAAATTGAATGTTAAAAAAAGCAAAATGATCTCCGTAAAATTTCCTATAAGCTGAATGCATTAGTTTTGGCTGCAATTTTTTTTGGCTCGTTTTGGGGAGTGATTTCGGGTGAGCACCGAAGATTTGACAACTTTTCATTTTTTTGGGACGGCCTACTCCTCAAGTTTCATACCAAATCATACCAAATAAATGGGGTCTTCATAGTGTTTTTCTGTGAAGCAGATGATAAGTTTCGAACAAACAACCTCAATTGGCTTGTGTTATAGCACCAGCAAATCTTGATCAGTAACAGAGAAGCAGACTGTTTTTTTTTATTCCAAGATGAATCAACCCAGTATTTTGTTCAATTCAATCGAATTAGAAGAGTAATTAGTAAAAGTGTAAGATATTCATTCCTGTTTTGAGCCCGACACAAGTTCTTTCAGTAAAGCCACCGTCCTGCGAGCCTACCTGGAAAACCTATAATTATCGTTAATTGTTCAATTAAAATCGCACTGTTAGAATCTCTAATAGCAGAACGCGACCAGTCCTAGTCGGGGTGAAATTGAGTGGGTATAATTCCTGTACCGTCTAGTGCCCACCCCACTCCACACCACTCCACCCACTGACCTTTCCGCCCCCTGTAGTCAGTCTCTAATTTATCGTGAAAAATTGGACGGCATATTTCGTTCGCAACTGGCCTCCGGTACAGTTCAGTGGCCAGGGTGTGTGTCGGGCTCCTCCAGCTGATAAGCACTCTTGGAATAGGGCTCCAAACTTCCCCCTTAATGAGAGCATATCACGCAAGCAGCCCAGAGTTAATCAAACCTAGTGACCTTCCTAGGTTTCACCAATGCTCTCAATGCTTTTGGGAGTTTCCCCTCCCCCGAGGGATGACTTGCTCGTTCCGTCGTCTATCACACTTGGGATACGCGGAAGCAGCGCTGATAAAACGGTAGATGGATTGGATCCGTCGTTTTTGGGACACGTCTGGCGCAACATTCGAGAAGGGCGCAGTCGGATGGAATCTTCTGGAAATGTGTGAATTCACCATTTTCACTGGGCCTTCTAGACATCGAGTCGAGCACGTGTGCAGGAAGGGATGTGTTGAACATCAAAGCATGATGGAATCCACTTTCTATGCGTCACTAAGGATGAACAAGACTAGTAGGAGGTTACTTCTAAGGACCTCAATCAGTGATGGTTTGTTCACATGAAGGAGATTTGATTAACTTGGTATGTGTTTTGTTGAGTAGAGGGAGGAGACACATCTCAGGTTGATGTAAATAAGGAACATCACAATGATATGTTGTTTTTTTTTTTTTCAACGGGATTATTTTAAGAAAATACTGAGCAAATATTCAATAAAGATAACATGTTTTCCTAAGACTTGAAAATAGTAACAGTATCTAAAAAAAAAAAACGTTTTTGTTGGCATCTTGAACTCAATAATTTCATGGCTGAATTTTTGCTCTATTTAATTGATTGAGAGGTCACCGCCACCGTCTGAACCAAAACCACAAACCACCTCAAGCAAAACTCGATGACGTCAACCGAGGCCTTACTTTCCCCAAATGAGGCTTTGTTTATAGGCTCATTTTTGTGAGCTCAAGGAAAAGTGCTCCTCGTCCTGGGTGTTATTCTTTGCCTTTCGAAAAAAATAAACGGGATGGCACACGTGGCCACATTTTGGGAGCTGGAGAGTGCCTACCGAGGCCACACTTTGACTGCACCAGCCTGGGCCATCATTTGTATTCATGAGGGAAATTGTTTACATAGGATCACAATCGAGAAACGTGCCTGCGAATGGCTATAGATTTTCATAGGAAATATATTCGGAGTTGGGAGGAGGGCGATATCAGAAGAAAGTTCTGGAAAGTGCCAGCTGAAGAGCGACGACATGTCAAACAACATCGAAAATCAATGGCCATCAGCCAGCGGTGGCTAGACACTTTGATTAATATAGCTATTGATTGGTTCTGGGCCAGGAAAGCCTTTTAGACCTTGTAAGGAACTCTAGACATATTTTCATTCCTCTGAGACTGATCAGCCATTTCCGCTTTCAGCTTTAGTAAACAGTGGATAAGAACAGTGCAAGAATTCTTTTGAGATTTGATGGAGAAGCAATAACTCAACTCAACTCAACTCAACTCAACTCAACTCAACTCAACTCAACTCAACTCAACTCAACTCAACTCAACTCAACTCAACTCAACTCAACTCAACTCAACTCAACTCAACTCAACTCAACTCAACTCAACTCAACTCAACTCAACTCAACTCAACTCAACTCAACTCAACTCAACTCAACTCAACTCAACTCAACTCAACTCAACTCAACTCAACTCAACTCAACTCAACTCAACTCAACTCAACTCAACTCAACTCAACTCAACTCAAATCAACTCAACTCAACTCAACTCAACTCAACTCAACTCAACTCAACTCAACTCAACTCAACTCAACTCAACTCAACTCAACTCAACTCAACTCAACTCAACTCAACTCAACTCAACTCAACTCAACTCAACTCAACTCAACTCAACTCAACTCAACTCAACTCAACTCAACTCAACTCAACTCAACTCAACTCAACTCAACTCAACTCAACTCAACTCAACTCAACTCAACTCAACTCAACTCAACTCAACTCAAGATTTTTTGTGACTTCAATTCAATTCATATCAACTGGATGTTTTCGATCAAACATTTTAACGTGTTTTCTTCATGAAAAGAAAACATGCTTTGCATGCTGATGTTTTTCTCAAACGCATCTCCCATTCATTCAAAACAAAAACAAAAAACTTATTCTCGTGCACGTCATTCAAAGCTTGAAATGCACGCTGGCAATCATCACACAGGCCGCTTAAACGCTTTTCCCCCTTTTAGAAAACGCATCCATTGAGCCCCGAACTCGTGTCGAAACTAGTTTCCGTTGAAACGGTGCCAAATTTGTTAGAAAAGAAAATAATTAAACATTTTCCATCGGCACTTTCGTGCAAGTTGGGGAGTACTTTTGCCGCGGTTTCATGACGCTGGGGGAAAAAGTTTATAATTGAACATTTTCTTTTCAAAACACTTAGAGAACTTAGTGTGTGCAGAAATACTCGCTGCAGGAAATTCCACTTTAAAGGACAAGCACACACATACACACATTCCTTAGTGTTTCTTTGACCAACATTTTAGTGACACCGACTAAAAGCGTAGTTTCGCTGCTGAGAGAGTGACAAAAACGATAAATTGTTTTTAACTAGCTTTTCCAATTCAATACTGAGATGCCAAATAGTGTGGTTTCATTTTCCGGGAATAAAAGTTTTCTGAGTGCTGAGTGCATCATGGTGATCAGTGTCACTTTTAGTGTGTTTTTTTGGTTTGCAAGATTTTTTTTGTTCAATTGTTTTCCAAGGAATTGCAATCTTAGTTTCAAGGATTTCGCTTTAACTTAAAATGTTGATTTTTTTTCACGGGTCTTGATGCTTGATTCAATGAGTACAGAACACTCACTTGTTTTTTGTTTAATCTAAAAATGTCTGTAAATTATTTAAATAATGCCAATTAAAACATTGCAAATGTCAAAATATTCATGAAAAATTTTATTGCGTAAGGCTTGAATAAATCAAAATTTACAAAACGATGATTTCAATGGGTAAAACAAAACTTAAAATATGAATAGAAAATCTTTCATGTCAACGCAATACTACATGCATTGTCCATGGAGTCAAATTCAAAGTTCAGTTTAATACGATTTTTACAATGAAAACAACCGGTCAATCATCAAATTATAAAGAACTGTTTTGATATCGCTACCAAAAAAAATGTTTTTACCTGAACCGTGGAAATCAACCAAAGATTTTGCACCATATTTGTGTATTTGTACACTGTCATAATTCTATTACTTACACAAACTTATAACTACAACTTTTTATGATGCCATAAGGGTTTCTTTTGTTGGACAAAAAATCATTCAAAAATGTACAAATAGGAAATCGCCATAAAAGACTGAAATCAAGAAGTTAACGGTGCACATCAATCAGAGCTTTTGCATTCAAATTTTTGTTACATTGTTTCGTTATATTTTTGCTTCATCCCCTAAGTTACTATTTCTTTAAGGATTTACAACAAAATTTGTCAATTTTTATAATCAAATTATTGTACGATTGAGTCCGAGTCAACAATTTTGGAATAAGAAGACAACAACTCCTTTGGTTGCTGTGTACCCTTAACGTGATTCAGTTTAAAAACAAATGTGCACCCTTAAATCAATCTTTTATGTTGTCTAAAAATGGCACATTGAGTGCTCGAATCACATTTATTTCAACCCAAACTGCAAGAAAATGGAAAAATTATATCTCGATTCGATTTCTTCCTCCGTCCATCTCGATATCCTTGTAAGTGCACAGAGCGCAATCGGTCAACAGATTGCGATACCCAGAAAAAAGAAGAAGTTTCCTTCAAACAGAGACTGAACACGAAAAATTGAACTGCGAAAATAAAGAAAAAAAGGTCGTCACAAAGAGTATTCTTCTGAGAAGAAGGATGCTGTCCTCCTTTTCTCTACGCTTCGATTTTCTTAGAATCACTTGGAAAACATTTCTCTGAGGAATTTATGTTACATGTTGCATTCGGAAAGTGGGTGGCAAGACCTCTCGGACGGGTGAATCTGATGGCAAATAACCGCACACACACACACACACACACACACAAACACACGGTTGATCAATCGGACGATTTGGTCGTTTCACATTTTCCAGTGGGCACTGGTGGGTGTTGGGAGGGAAAGCACTCTGGAGAGTAATGAGGTTATGTTTATTTATTTGTGCTTAATTCATCTTTCATACAGTTCCAGCACTGCCGCCTCCGATCGAATGTTGATGCTCTCGACAAATGGAATGAAGTCATTGCGATTCGAATTGGAAATTTTTGCAAGCTAGCTAGAAAGGGAGATGCACGACGATAAATTGCGAATTTGGATGGATTTTTATGAACATCATTTTCCATACGGTAACGAGCTCAAAGTGCTTTGGAGGTTGAGTATGTAGTACATTGTTGGTGCTTTTGCTTGCAAAGTAGTTTTATCTTGGTTTGGAGTTTTTTTTATTTTTTGTTCTACTTGATTTGTTTTGCTATTTGTTCTCCTTATTGCTCAGGGATGGGATAATCGCAAAAAAAAAATCTTTTTCTCTTGCAAACTTTCTTTACCCACGAAACAGAGATGAGTTGAAACAGGCAAGAGAAAATTGATCTCGAACTTTTCGGGGGAAATCAATCAATTGACTTGTACGAGAGCAAATGACCTATAAAGATAAAGTTTCCCTAATAAAATCAACAAAAAAAAAAATACAACAATCAGTTACCGATTTTTGTGAATATCATTGTGGGCAAAATTCAAATTAATTTATTTCGCTTAGTTTACAAATATTGTGCATCTACGAATAGTGACATTTAATTTTCGGACGTGTTACGTTACACCTAGACTTAGTGTAGTAGTGAAATCGATGATTAATCAAGATGATTTTTTTTGAGAGGAGAGCCACAGGAAGGTGCTGAACGCGCCCGAGCGGTTCAGGCTTTCAGGATTTTTTTGTGATAATCTTCTGGCATAGTTAAAACAGTTCAGTAAACTTCACATCTTTGTATATTACCTTTTCAAAGATAACATTTTTTTGTGGTTTTCCAACACTCTTCACATTTTTGCGGTAACACTCTCAACTTTTACGCGCACGATCACATCACATTGCATTAAGACCTTCGTCGAGCCAATTCTCTACGTTGAAGCCAGACTTGTCCTCCAGACCTCTGCGCCGAGCCATGCCAGACCCGAACTCTGCTACGGCCTTGGTTGACACCTCACGGCGGCTAAGTCCCGGCGGCTAATTCCCGGCGGACTGCGGCCTCCACCGCTAAGTCCGGCTGGACTGGGGCCTCTGCTACTGGTGGCTGCTGGCGGGTCCGGCTGGTCTGGGGCGTCTTCTGGAACTGGAACTGGACTGGAGTTGAGCTGGCTGGAACTGACTGGAACTAGAACCCGAACTAACTGCCCTCCTCAAGAATTTTTGGGTTTTTATAGTCAGTTCCCCCAGTGGCAGTGCGTGGCCGAATGGTTACGCTGTCCGCTTTGTAAGCGGATGATTCTGGGTTCGATTCCCATCTGCTGCAACCTTCCATCGGATGAGGAAGTAAAATGTCGGTCCCGGCCTTGGTTGTTAGTTCCTTGGAGTAAAAGAGGTTTGGGTGCTCTCTCCATTCAAGCCTTCGGACTCCTAGGTTCGAGCAGAAACTTGCAATAGAGACCACAAAAGACCCGGGGGTCGTTAATGTGGATGGTTTGATTTTTGATTTTTTGAGTCAGTCCCCGAAAACTCTACTAAGTTTTGTTCTGCTAAAAGTGGTCCGTTTCGATGAATAGCATCGATGAACCTCATGAATTAAATTATGCAGACCTCTGCAATTCTTCATGACTTTCCGTATGGTGTCGTGAGTACACCTCAAAATCGGAAGTCATGGGTTGGAACCATTGTCGTGAAACTTTAAATTATGTTATTGGAATATCAAAATTATTGTCCTCAAACATTCTCAAAAATGTAGGTCAATAGTGAGAAGGTCGAATTCTCCATTGAACAAACATGCCAAAGAATTTGGTTAAGCCACACCCTCAATTTCCCCTGTGGAATAACATCGCACATTCATAATTGAAAGCTTAACCATTTTGTTGATTGCCTAACAATTGGCGAAATTTAATAAAGGGCTTTTCAGGTGAGGATGACTCATGATCCACACCTGTACATAAGCTTAATTATTTGTCGCGCAACGCGAGTCGACGGGTAAAATTATTCATGCTTGCGTAAGCGCGCATGGTCAGAACTGTGGTGAGGTTCGAAAAATGGACAAATTCAATGATTTAAATTTGAGGTCGCTGCAGTGCTGAGTCCTATCCCTCGCCTAGACCAGACCAAAATCCACGATAAAGCTGTCAGACCAAATCTGTCAGACCAAGACTGTCAGACCAAAGAGCAAAAAGTAAACAATCTTGGTCTTCGACGTAGGTGCACACAAATCAAGAAAAGAAAATTTGAAAAAGAATTTTATTTTTTTAATTCAATGACTGGTTTTGGACTGCAAAATTGAATGTACGTCAGAAAATGATTAAACCGTGCGGCGACCTGTACACCGACAAGGAAATTAGCAGTTAAAAGCTTTATTCTTCCACTTTAATTTTTGATCGCGTTTTCGATTTACACCTGAACAATCTTGAAATTATTTAGGGGAACGGCATCTAATTCCAGCGTGCCTCTAATGTTGGCAGGTCAGAACTTTGACATTCAATTAAAGCTAATTAAAAGCGTTTTCAACTGAAATCGAGTGATACATAGCTCAATGAAAAGCGAGCAAGCAAGTTTCTATCGAAAGTTTTGCAAAATTAGTTGTTTAAATAGTGAAAATCAGCAAATTGGATGGAATTAGGAGCGAGTGCTTAACCTGCCAAACATACGAGAATTTCCCCTATACGGATTTGTGATTCCTCTCTTTCCATCATTCCCTTGGAGAGCCATGCCGATTTCCGATTTTCGCTCTTGATGTGCGTCAAAAGCTGAAGCAGCTGGTTGGCAAATACTCATGAAGATTTGAAGTTTTTTTTTGCAGAGATTTATACGATAAATCTCCCAACATAATGTTTGGTTTAGTAAAACATTTATTTTTTATTTGATGATTTGACATCAAAAATAATTAAAAAAGAGTCTGCTTCAGTCAAATCGGAGTAGGCTTCGTATGGGAGATGTTGGTTTAGTTGAATGCGATAGATTTGGACTTTTTAAAAGAGCTGGAGTCGTAGTCAAACATCTTTTGAAGTCAGACTCGTTAAAACGTTCAATGATGATCTTCCGATTCAAGTTCACGTGAACGTGGCTCTGAACCTACTTACTCTAGTAAGTCCAACCGAGTCAGTTTAAGTAATCCCTGTTGGCAATAAATCGTATCACGGTGAAAACTTTCCAGCCCGTATACATCAAGTTAAGTCCCTTTATGGCAACGGGTCGTTCGTCATCTTGAAACGAGAGCCCATCTATAGGTTTACGTAATCAAAACTTTGGCAGCCTCTTTTGCTCTGGAAAGGACACCGGTGAGGATATTGCCCAAATGAAAAATTACCACCGATTAACGTCCACCAGGGAGCAGACTGTTTACGGGGAAACTTTTTTCTTTTTGTTTTGAAAACAAATTTTCGATTTTTAGGTATCATTTTTAGGATGCAAAACCATCAAGTTAACATTTCATAACTCTTAATTATTAATTTTATATAACATTTTTCGTGATTTGCAAATTGACCGTCCTAAACGCCCTTCATCATCTTCGTCATCGTGAATTGAAATTTTGAATAAATTCCACCCATCTTCGTCGTCGCACTCAAATCATGAGCATGGCGGCACTTTCATTCAACTTTTCCCGCATATTTAGGAACAAAACTTGGCATCGATTTGATCTTGCCGAAAGCTCCCTGCCCTCCCCCTCATTCGCCACACTGGATGGGAAAACTTTTATGCTAGCTAGAAAGCTGCAAAGTCAAATACGCTGGCTCATCGAGCGACGCTAATTCTCGTACGAAAAGTTTTGCTGGACGGTGGTGGTTTTGATGGAAGTAAATTTTAAGTGATACAAACTTATTGAGATGTTTGAAATGATTGAAATTTGAACATTATTTACGAAGTAAAAATAATTTTCAAGATTATCTCATTTGCCAACATACATCATTGTTCTTTTTTTCTCTTTATCCAGAAACGTTCAGTTAAGTTAGATCCTTAACTTTGAGAAACGTCACATTCACGCTCCATTTGCTGATGTTTTGACTTGAAGAAGGACGTGAAAAACGAGCGTGGCATTTGGGCCCAATCCAATTCATTAATTTTACAGTTTTTTTCACTCCCAATATCAACAAAAAATAACAAACCCCTCTCTTGGGAGGTCAGTGAAAAACTAACATGTCAGAGCACACAGACCGGCATGAACCCAAAAACACACACATACACACATACATACGTTGCCAAGAGCAATTCAGGCTCGTCGAAGTAAAAAATAATTTGAAAAGGATATCGCTCTTAGTGGGGGAAAAAGTTGGGAAAACGAGATAAGGAAGGGGTTTCTCCATTTATCTTGCTCTGATTCAGTCATGAGAAACTGAGTGTTGCTTTTGGTCATTATTTTATTTTAGACGTTAAGGTTTCAGGTTCAGGATATTATTTGGTAGTCAGGCATTACCCAAGTAACATTTTTTTTCCAGGAGTTCTATAAGAGCTCTTCAAGATAGCTACAGCATAGCAGTTTGGACCGCGGTAGGATAAAATTCTCTTCAAAACTTCTTCAGGAGTTTGGAAGAGTACTTGAAGTGAGTTTTATCCTACTGCGGTCCAAACTGCTATGCTGTAGATATCTTGAAGAGCTCTTGTAGAACTCCTGGAAAAAAATGTTACTTGGGTAGTATCGAATATGAGAACCATTAGTTTTTTTTCACTTAAAAGTGAATTTTCTGTCAATAAAAAAATCGTGGGTGCGCATGGTTTTTTGAGTTGATTTCATTTCATTTAGTCCTGAAATAAACAATTTTGGAAGTGTTTTTTTCTTTTTATTCTTTTAATTAAAATTGCGTTGCGCACATTCAATCAAGTACATGCAACCTGGTAAGATTTATACCGATTACTGTCGCGCAAGGTCCTTGTTCTTGAAGTCAATGTAACGCAAACAAACCATTCATTCTGCAATTTTCTGCATGCGACCACGTGCAATGATCCACTCTTCAGAATCTCGCCGTGCGTTGAACACCGCTGTTCGTTCGTTCGCAGAATCTGGCCCGGATTTCAAGAAGGGAATAATTTATGTGCTGATTCACTTGCTGCACCGCACAAGAAGCAAACAAGTCAGAGCCCTGTCAGGACTGCTCTACTATATTCTGGGTGTGCAGAGTGTGCGACAGCCGATGATTATAATCGCACTCATAAATTTTGCTGCTTCGGTCATATTTCTAGCTTCCGAGAATTTCTGAAGCTGCTGTTTGATGCTCTCCTTGGCAGAACTCCAGCCAGCCATCTCCCTTTGTTGACTTTCGTTGACGACGGCGATGTACCCCAAGTTCATGGTGTGACACGTGTGAACGTCCTACCTGGCTGCCAGTCCTTTTAATCAAGTACCTACCGTTGTATGTGCGATGCCCTGATTTGACACCAGACAAGGTCTTAAGAGTAAGAATAATGCCTCCTAAGACGTTGAAAGCACCTCGATATGCCAAAGTCAAGTCCCAGAGGAAGAGACCCTTCATTTTAGACTCGAGATGGTCCTTCAAGATGGAACTTTTTAATTAAAGTTTTATCCCGTTCGAACCATTCGCAGCTCGTAATGGACTCTGCTGCTGCTTAGTTGGTTGGATCATTTTGCACTTACTTCTAGCCAGCATGAAAAAACGCGAACGAGTGAAAACATAAAGGAATGCTACTTTTTGCTGCCTTACAACATCGTTCACGTTTCTTACATCATACTCACCATCTTCCTTCCAACATAGATTCGGTTCAATGAAACGTTACGAGCATGCTCCCTTTTTTTTAGAATTGCTTTTCAATGCTCTTTAATGGTTGCGATGTAATAGAACAAGCTCTCGTTCTATGGGAGATAAATTCGACCATCCAAATGGTTTATTCATTAGCTTCAACGGAGCGGGGAGTTTATGCTGCTCGAATGCGATCTAATATTTATCAGCAAGAGCCATTTACAAAGTGGTCCCCAGCTGATGATGGAATCGATGCCGTCCGCTGTACTACTTTTACACCTCTCTTAGCGAAGGGTCAAAGGGTATTAAAAGTTGGTTTTGCTGAACTTCATCCTGATACGAATCCCTTTTTAAAAACGTTACTTAATCCACCTTTAGGTGGGTGGTGCCTTACTCTTATTTTTAGAGCGACCCCCCAAAAAAAAAGTTGTGTTTAAAAAATCAAACCACCTATAGATTTTTTATCAAGAATATACAGACTCCGCCTTTGAAGAAAATGGCACCCCTCTTCGCTTATCGTGGCCATCAGACCGAGCCTTTTAAACGACTACATGAAACTGTACTACTTTCAATACCAAGCTGAAGGACCTGAAAGTGAACCGAGTGGACCACATCCGGACAAAATTTGTTCAGCCAAAGTCGAAAAAACCGAGTGCATATTTTCGATCAACATTCTCACAAACGCACACACATTTGTTCAGAATTTCAGTCGATAAGTATAAATGAAGGTGGGTTTAGGAGGTCAAATTAAAAAGTTCATTTTCCGAGTGATTTTATAGCCTCTCTTCAGTGAATATATTACTCTCCGAAAACAGAAATATAACAAATTTACTATAAGACACATTCCTAATTCCAAACATTTATAACAGACAAAAAAAGAAAAAAAAATATATCAAAGAGCAATTCCAGCTCAAATCAGGATTTTTTCTGGTACTTTTGTACCCGACCCTCTCCGATTTCAATGAAACTTTGTAGACATGTTATCCTAGGCCTATATAAGTCATTTTTGTGTATATGGAGCCAATAGTACTCGAGAATAACATTTGAGAAGGGCGTAAGGTATTTAAATATTTGAGTATTTTGCAATTTAAAAATTACTGTATCTCGAAGCCGTTGCATCGTATCAAAAAGTGGTCAAAGACAAACTTGTAGGAAATTGGACGGGCTTTCTGATAAAAATACACTGAAACAAAATTACACGCCACTTTTATGTCATTTTTCAATTTTCAAGTTTAATAGTTAAATTTGAAGGTGGTTTTTTTTCGCTCAAAATTTTTGAGGAAATACCCTAAGATGTTACCAAAAGACTGACGAAAAATGCAGGATGGTATGTCTCTCCTAAAAAAATACCAAAATCATTTACTAAAACTTTTTTTTTGAAAAGTGGTCTAAACGTCAAAATTTTTAAAAACCGGTAGTGGGAATCGATTCCCCAGATAATTTTACATAAAAGTCTCGATATTGACCATTGTCCTATGTCCAATCCTTGGGAAGATACAGCAGTTTTAAAAATAAAAATGTTGAAAAAACGCGATTTTTGGTGGTTTTTTGGCATTTTCTATATGACAGACTTGGTTTTTCAGTCTCGTAAATATTTTTAACGGAAAGCTCGTCCAATTTCCCATAAGTTTGCCTTTGACAGCTTTTTGATTTATATCGTTTTTATATTTACGTAATCAAATTTACTATCCAGGTTTCTACCACACTGAAAAAAATATTCTATTTTCAGTTATAAGCAATGTAATTAAACTTATATCCTGTAAGCCCTTCAATCCAATTGAAATGCTGTCAAAGGCAAACTTATGGGAAATTGGACGAGCTTTCCGTTAAAAATATTTACGAGACTGAAAAACCAAGTCTGTCATATAGAAATTGTCAAAAACCACCAAAAATCCCGTTTTTTCAATATTTTTATTTTTAAAACCGCTGTATCTTCCCAAGGATTAGACATAGGACAATGGTCAATACGGAGACTTTTATGTAAAATTATCTGGGGAATCGATTCCCACTACCGGTATTTAAAAATTTTGATGTTTAGACCACTTTTCAAAAAAACAGTTTTAGTAAATGATTTTTGTATTTTTTTAGGAGAGACATACCATCCTGCATTTTTCGTCAGTCTTTTAGTAAGATTTTAGACTATTTTCTCAAAAATTTTGAACGAAAAAAAATCGTGACATCACCTTCAAATTTAAGTTTTTGACTTAAAAATCAAAAAATCTCATAGATATGGCGTGTATTTTTGTTCAGTGTATTTTTTTCAGAAAGCCCGTCCAATTTCCTACAAGTTTGTCTATGACCCCTTTTTGATACAACGCAACGGCTTCGAGATACAGTAATTTTTAAATTACAGAATACAAAAATATTTAAATACCTTACGCCCTTCTCAAATGTTATTTTCGAGTACTATTTGCTCCATATGCACAAAAATGGCTTATATAGGCCTAGGATAACATGTCTACAAAGTTTCATTGAAATCGGAGAGGGTCGGGTACAAAAGTACCAGAAAAAATCCTGATTTGAGCTGGAATTGCTCCAAAGTAGAAATTTTTAGGTAAATGAAACTATAGGTTAATACATCCAAAACTGAATGCATAATAGAGGATAAAGATAACTCGGGCTAGTGATTTTTCGTGATTTCGCGGAAGCTGCGTAATCCGCGAAATCTGCCTTGGACCGTGAAATTTGACCGATCCCGTAAAATGCCGTGAAAACAGGAAAATTCAAAGAAAATTCATGTAAGTAATTTAAAAATTATTTTTATGTTTTCCAAATTTAATTCATGAGTTTTAATACGGTAATGAGCAAGTATTTTTTTTTTGAGATTTTCGAAAATTCAGATGCCTTTTCAATAATTTTATTGCTTAAGATTGCTTAAATATGTTCGATATACACCCTGAACTGGACATCGGCATACGAGAGGATAACGAGCACGATTCGGTAGTAAAATGGTATAGTGTGCGGACTGAGAGGATAAATCCCGGAATAACCGAGAGTATTTACTCATGGGTTCATCTTCAAAAAAAAGTTCATCTATCAAAAAAAGTACCGGTACCGAGACTCGAACCCAAGACCTTCGGCATATTGAACCGTGTCTTTGCCGTATGGGCCACCATGGTTCGGTAATTAAGTGGCGGTCATTTGTCCATATAAGCCACTCAATAGGATGAACTGTTCCAATGAACGAATGAACACGCGAGAGGACTATACTCTCGCAAAATAGCACTTTCCTCACGTTTCTTTTCGTGAGGACTATCCCCTCGTTCTTTAACTTTGGGTGTATAGTAGTAGCAAAACACTGGTTTAGGTAGGTTATACTCTATAGATTTAAGTATAAAAAATATATATAATTATTTAGTTTATATATGACAGACCGATTTGTTTCACTTTAATTTCAAAAAAAAAATCTTCGTATGTTTCAGTATTGTTGAAATTTAGACTGTATTGTCAATCAGGACAATGCATATTAAATTTGTAGTTTTATGCCAATTATCTTAATTTTTTTGCCTGATACAATTAGGAGGGAAAATATACCTTTTCTTAACATATAAATGATTAAATTGACTATAAATCATTTAGAATACATTGCATATAAGGTTAATTTTTACGTTTATAATCAAACTTTAGGCATTTAATAAATTCACACTTTTGAGACCACAGATTGGAAAAGACGTCAAACCATGAGGAAGAAATAATGTCCTTAAACTTATTAAAAAGTTGCCAATTTTTGACAGTATCATTATTGTTATGTTTAAAGGGTATTGGGATGCCATTTGTTTTTATAAATTATGCTTAAAATACGCTATTTTTTATGTACCTTCCCCCTTGGACATCAACCAGGACCGACAAACAAAAACTTTAAATTATTTTTTTTACCATTTTTAGTTTTTTTTCAGTTTAGTTTAGTTTTTTTTACAGCCAGTGCATAAAACTCATTTTTTTCTTTTACAACAGTTTAAAGGGTGCAGTAAAGTTAGGATGTTTTGTGAAGGAGCTATCACACAATGGCAAACAAACAAACTCGCACTTTTTCGCGTTTGACAGTTTGTTAAATTCACAAGCATACAAAATGTATGCATGCTGACGTTTCTGCAAACAAATGTTTGCGAACAAAAAACGAAGACAAACTGTCAAAATATTCGAGTTTGTTTGACTTTACCATTTCGGTCACCATGGTTCGACGGGCATTTTCCATATAAGCCACTCAATGGGATGAACTGTTTCAATAAACGAATGAACACCATTTGTTCAATACAATTTCAATTTGGTAAGACTAAAAAAACAAATATTAAAAGAGATATTAATAATACTTGTTGTTGGTTTTAATTTGTGAAGCAATTATTTTGTGGAAAAATATGTACTGCTGGAGATAACAAAGGAGCGGTCGTGGCTGAATGGTCACGATGTTCGCTTTATAAGCGAATGGTTCTGGGTTCGATACCCATCTGCTCCCAACGAGAAAGTTCTGGACTCATTGAATTTGGAATTAATGAAAAACTTCAAGCTCACGGTGGGGTTCGATCCCCTGTCCTTAGGATTGGTAAGCAAAATGCTTTCCACTTAACCGTGGAGCATTGGTAGCTTGAGGAGGAATCAGACTCTGGTATAGTTGAATCCAAGAATCGGACTTAGAATCGCATTGAATGCAAGTTGAACATCAGAACTCAAACAAGATTGCATGCAAGATTTGCAAGCGCAGTTGAAATTGAATCTAAAAATACCTCGCTATAAATAGCCTGGGCGACTGATAGAATTCATCCAATAAGAGATGAGAAGAATTGAAAGCATTCCCATTAGAAATGAGAACACATAAAGAATTCGAACAACAATGCCAAAGGTCGTTACCACTCGCCTAGGGTGGCTCCTCAGACCATTCACCTTCCCAAAAACCGTCAAACTCCAAGCGAAACTTACTTGAGGATACCGTGGAGATTTTCCCTTAATACTCTTAAAAAAGTGGAGCATCAACACTTCCCGTCTTCCAATTCCCTTTCCTTGTCCCTGGTGCGCGGTGGAGATGGGAGCGACCGGCAATAGACAAATCCAGCGAAAGCTCAACGCTGCTTTTTGATGGTGAGAGATTTGACAGCTCCCATACTAAATGTCTCGATTTTCATACTTTTTGTTAATTATCTTTTAAAATAAAATACTTAACATATGAATTTTTGGTGCTTGCTGAATCGAATGGTGTACTTATCTCGATTGCAAATTTGTTGAGCAGTTTTCATTTTAATAATATTCTAGACACATTTTGTGCACCTAATCAATCAATACTTTTATCATAAATAATCATTTTATTGCTTAAAATTGAGTTTTCCTGAGCTCCCATATTCAAATACATGGAAGCTGTCATTTCTAACACCATTGGCCACCTAGCGGCCATTTCACACTGGATTCATCTATGGACGGCTGCCATGGTGGTGAGAATCTGGTTCAGGTGGAATGGAGCATTTCCATTCGAGCAGTTTTTGCTTTTTTCTACCATGTATTTCTTATGGAGCGAACTGTCAAAAACTGCTCGACTGCGGGTGCTCCATTGGTTCTATTCCCAATTATCGATTCCTAGGCAACTTGGGCTTAGACAATCATCACATCACATGGCGAAAATCCAGTCTGCAATCCGCTAAAATCACCGTCTCCTAGCGAAGCGAAATATGTACTGCTGGAGATAACCAAAGTTTGTTTACAAATTATATAAAAAAAAGTGTTCCGAATTTGTCGATTTCAAGAATCTTAGTCGTAAGCATTCAATTTCACTTGCAACAGGCACGAATGGCGAAATAAAAAAGTAACTTTTGCAAAACTTTGTTTCCGTGAAACCGCGATAACTCATGATGGTTAAAAACACACTCTTTATGTTTAATTATCAACAATTTTGTAATTGTCTACTCTGAAACTTGATAGAACATTACCACACTCTAAAAAATAGCCTTGTAATTTAGAAGAAAAAACACAAAATTTTAATATGAAAATTTTTGTTCCAAGCGAAAAAATTACCCTCCTGGGATAATGTAGACGAAAAGTACATTAAATGTTCCAATTTTTGTACAGTTGAGTAATGGAAAATGGCAGTGTTTTGAAAACTTTTGCAGTATTTTTAAACGTTTTATTTCGGAATGAACGCCATCAAATCGGACGTTCAATTTAACGTAGAAGTCCCTCTGACACCAAATTTCCATCCCAACACCTTCTCAGGCTACAAATTACACAGTCCAACAAGATTTTGTCTCTGAGACGAGTATATGTGTTCCTAGTAGAATTTTGCCTGCTGAATCCGAATCCGGGTCCAGAATTGCTCCAAATGGTCCCAATTTTGAGATACACCCGTTTGAAATGTTAGTTTAGGCCAAAATAAGCTACTTTGTAGATTATTTTACAAAAGAACTATTGAATAAACAACTAAACCAATACATGTATCTTATAGTTCACGTTTTCCCCTTTCTGAAACACTCCTGGTTTTTAGAATTTGATTGTTTCTACGCATATTTATAGCCATTTTAAAATTATATTTTCAGTTGGTTCTCATTAAAGTTTTTCCAACTTGCATGCAAGTCAAATTATGCTGGGATATCAATAATTAATAATAATTATTAGAAAACATGACTTTTATTTGCATGCTTAAAAATTAAAGGGGTGGTATTGCCCCTCCGTCACGAGATATCAAAAAATTACCTCGGATTCGTGATCAGGGACAAAAGTTTTCCCTTAGGACAATGTTTTACGCAAATCGAAGAGGGGTCGGAGCATCTTTTCCCGATTTCGTTGGAGTTGGTATAGAATTACCCAATCTTTTTCAACTGGTGAATCTATTTTATTTAAATTGATGAGATTTACTACAATGATCGTACTTTAAAATATGACGTTATATGACAAAATATATAATAATTAACAGAAAAAAAAACAAAAATTATAAATAAATTAATTTGTGGCGTGAATAACTACTCCAAACTGTGAATTTTGACAATCAATGAATTATTTGAAAGAGTTGATTTTGCGTTTAAAAGCTCAAAACATCAAGTTACATGATACCAACACAAAACACCACTTTTCAAAGTCATTCCCAAGGTCAGTTGCCCCAAGCAAACTCCATTTTCATCCCACCCTCTACCTCGTGAAACACTGACTGGGTGCCATGCTGCTTGCGAGTGTTGCGAGCTACTGTGTGCCACCAGGGAATGAAACATTTATCAATCTATCCAATGTTCCGCGATATCCAGACGCGCGAAGCTAACATTTCGCCCTGGGGGAGAGTCGTATTCTATCACCACCGCAGCAGAACTTGGTGGGGAGGTTCACGTCGCTTGAAATTAGGTCAAGACCATCAGGGAAGAAAGGCAAGCCTGATAAAGTGGGAGCTCGTTGCTCGGTCCGACACGTATAGCGAAACATTGAGAAGGAATACGAAGCATTCGCTGATGATGGTTTGTAGTTTTATAGTGAGATAGAGTTTTGTTTTGAATTGATGAGTAAAAGTTATTATATTTTGTCATAAAGACCAACCATTTTATTCTGTACGGAGCGAGAATGAAAATATTTATTGATCATTGCGTCAAGAAAGCATTCAACCATCAAAATGTATGTACGTTAACTTGAGTGGCGGGAACTTTTTACATTTTATGTTTCAGGTAGCCACAACCACGATGAGACGAAGCTTTTTATGTTTCTTTATCGTGAACCCGTGGAGCTGATTCTGTACCCCCAAGTTCAACCTTGTCGGCGGCGACGGTGCCGAGCCAGGTCCGGTCCCGTGTTTTCCTGGAAGAGTAACTTTTTCGTCTCACTTTGGAGGGGAAACCCTTCATGTGTGTGCTGCACGACCGAGCACAGCATCCTGTCGAGGGTGGAAGGTGTTTTTTTCCGGGGTTTTCCGAGTAACACAAGGAAGCACATAAAAACATAGCCTCACACAAATATACACTAGGGTGTAATATGGTTGTATGGAAAAAAATAAAGTTGTCCAAATTTAGCGAGCACAGCAATTTTTCAGTTCCTATTGGGGTCCTAAACAACTCCCCAAAGTTTGGGAACGATTGGTTTAGTCCTCACTTTGCGCAAAGCGATTCAATTTTCCATATAAATTTGTATGGGAAAAACCATTTTTTTGGATTTCGATATTTATAAAATCCACGTTTCACGCTGTACTAAAACCGGATTCATATTCGGATGCTCTGGAAGGTGCTCTACAACTTTCCCGAAGAGAGTATGGTGCTAACTTGCTCCTAAAAAAAGATACAGCGTGTTCAAAACTCGTCTAAAACGTGTTTTTTGCTCGAAAATCACGTTTTAGACGAGTTTTGAGGACGCTGTATCTTCTTTCAGGGACATGCTAGCACCATACTCTTTCGGGAAAGTTGTAGAGCACCTTTCAGAGCATCCGAATATGAATCCGGATTTAGTACAGCTTGAAACGTGGATTTTATAAATATCAAAATTCAAAAAAATGGTATTTCCCATACAAATTTATATGGAAAATTGAATCGCTTTGCGCAAAGTGAGGACTAAACCAATCATGCCCAAACTTTGGGGAGTTGTTTAGGACCCCAAAAGGAGCTGGAAAAGTGCTGTGCTGGAAAATCGATTTTGATATTACACCCTAATATACACACACACGGCTTCCAGTGCAGCGTGTGGGTGGTTTGTTGATGACCCATAAAATAAGGAAGGAATAAGGGGGGTTTTCTGCTACTATTTTTACGGGTTCTGGCAGTGACTTTTTACAAAGAAAAAATGCTGCGAACGCGATCCACGGTCAAGGATGACTGATTTTCCTACGACACAGATGGCGGGAGGGGGATCGTTTGGTTTTGGTTATGTGCGGGTGCCTGACGAAGTGGAAAAGTTGCTGCTGCTGGGGTTGGTTCGAGGGATGGTTTTGGTTCGTTTTCTGGTGGATAAAACTTGTTTTAGTGGTTTATATTTGCGGGAAATTTAATTTTCCCAAAAAGCCAATTTGCTGACCACTCTTGAAAGTTTATCTACAGAACCGAACCGGGCTGATATGAAAAGATTATAGATGGTCATCGTGTTATCTTAGGTAAAACAAAAATGATAAAATGTTTATAATGTGCTATATTTTCAAGGCTTTTATAAATTTTTGACAAGGGATCATCCATACACCACGTGGACACACACTTTAGTACAATTGTCCACGCTCCATACAAACAAGTTTTATTATTTCATAGTGTCCACGTGGTTGGTGTGTGGTCCCCAAGCAGTATTGTGAAACAATTTGTTTTAATTTAATGTTTCAATCTGTTATTTTATGTTTCCCAAAAATGTTGGGACTTGTCATTATATACTAAGTTTAATGAACCTTTCAAATTTGCAACAACCCACAAAGGTAATTTTTTCGATTAGAACAAAATTTTACATTTAAAAATTTCGGGTTTCTTCTAACTTTCCAGGGTTATTTTTCAGAGTTTAACAGTGGTCTGTTGTAGAGCAGACAATTACTAAGATTTTGATGTATAAACATAAAAGGTTTTCTTGTACCCATCACAAATTATCTAGTTTTTACGAAAAAAAAGTTTTAAAGAAGTTGATATTTTTTTGCTTTGTTTTGTCGTTAGTATCTGTTGCGGGTGACCTAGAATGGCCATGGTCAACAACGACCATCTTTTTACTAGCAAATTTTTTAAGCAATGATATTTTTTTTGTTATTGTCTGTTTTACAATTTTGTTGAACATTTTTACACTCTAAACAAAATAACCCTGCAAAATTACAAAAAAAAACTAACTTAATCCACCTATGTGGTTGATGCCTTCCTCACTTTTTACCAACACTGGGTAGTATGAGTGGTTTGGACACATATTTCAGCTATTTTTTTTAGGTCCAGAAAAATAAGTACACAGATATAACTTAAATTGTCATAACTTGAGACAGGGTTGCCAGATTTCCAATTATGTGGACTCGTTGGAAAGATCTCTCGATTACCTAACCAACGATGAGTCGGATGATGGATCAGGATATCGTTTACATGCATTTAAGTGAGATCCGACTTCAAAAAGTACATAAATATCACTTAAGTGGCCATAACTCGAGGCAGGGTTGCCAGATTTTCAATTATGTAGACTCGTTGGAAAGGTCTCTTGATTACCTAACCAACGATGGGTCGGATGATGGTTCCGGACATCGTTTACATACATTTCAGTGAGATCCGGCTTCAAAAAAGTACATAAATATCACTTAATTGGTCATAACTCGAGGCAGGGTTGCCAGATCTTCAATTTTGTGGACTCGTTGGAAAGATCTCTCGATTACCTAACCAACGATAGGTCGGATGATGGATTCGGACATCGTTTACATGCATTTAAGTGAGATCCGGCTTCAAAAAAGTACATAAATATCACTTAAGTGGTCATATCTCGAGACAGGGTTGCCAGATCTTCAATGTTTTGGACTCTTTGGAAAGGTCTCTTGATAACCTAACCAATGATGGGTCGGATGATGGATCCGGACATCGTTTACATGAATTAAAGTGAGATCCGGCTTCAAAAAAGTACATAAATATCACTTAGGTGGTCATAACTCGAGACAGGGTTGCCAGATTTTCAATTATGTAGACTCGTTGGAAAGGTCTCTTGATTACCTAACCAACGATGGGTCGGATGATGGTTCCGGACATCGTTTACATACATTTCAGTGAGATCCGGCTTCAAAAAAGTACATAAATATCACTTAATTGGTCATAACTCGAGGCAGGGTTGCCAGATCTTCAATTTTGTGGACTCGTTGGAAAGATCTCTCGATTACCTAACCAACGATAGGTCGGATGATGGATTCGGACATCGTTTACATGCATTTAAGTGAGATCCGGCTTCAAAAAAGTACATAAATATCACTTAAGTGGTCATATCTCGAGACAGGGTTGCCAGATCTTCAATGTTTTGGACTCTTTGGAAAGGTCTCTTGATAACCTAACCAATGATGGGTCGGATGATGGATCCGGACATCGTTTACATGAATTAAAGTGAGATCCGGCTTCAAAAAAGTACATAAATATCACTTAGGTGGTCATAACTCGAGACAGGGTTGCCAGATTTTCAATTATGTGGACTCATTGGAAAGGTCTCTCGATTACCTACCAACGATGGGTCGGATGATGGATCCGGACATCGTTTACATGCATTTAAGTGAGATCCGGCTTCAAAAAAGTACATAAATATCACTTAAGTGGTCATAACTCGAGACAGGGTTGCCAGATTTTCAATTATGTAGACTCGTTGGAAAGGTCTCTTGATTACCTAACCAACGATGGGTCGGATGATGGTTCCGGACATCGTTTACATACATTTCAGTGAGATCCGGCTTCAAAAAAGTACATAAATATCACTTAATTGGTCATAACTCGAGGCAGGGTTGCCAGATCTTCAATTTTGTGGACTCGTTGGAAAGATCTCTCGATTACCTAACCAACGATAGGTCGGATGATGGATTCGGACATCGTTTACATGCATTTAAGTGAGATCCGGCTTCAAAAAAGTACATAAATATCACTTAAGTGGTCATATCTCGAGACAGGGTTGCCAGATCTTCAATGTTTTGGACTCTTTGGAAAGGTCTCTTGATAACCTAACCAATGATGGGTCGGATGATGGATCCGGACATCGTTTACATGAATTAAAGTGAGATCCGGCTTCAAAAAAGTACATAAATATCACTTAGGTGGTCATAACTCGAGACAGGGTTGCCAGATTTTCAATTATGTAGACTCGTTGGAAAGGTCTCTTGATTACCTAACCAACGATGGGTCGGATGATGGATCCGGACATCGTTTACATGCATTTAAGTGAGATCCGGCTTCAAAAAAGTACATAAATATCACTTAAGTGGTCATAACTCGAGACAGGGTTGCCAAATCTACAATTATGTGGACTCGTTGGAAAGGTCTCTTGATTGCCTAATCAACGATGGGTCGGATGATGGATCCGGACATCGTTTACATACATTTAAGTGAGATCCGGCTTCAAAAAAGTACATAAATATCACTTAAGTGGTCATAACTCGAGACAGGGTTGCCAGATTTTCAATTATGTAGACTCGTTGGAAAGGTCTCTTGATTACCTAACCAACGATGGGTCGGATGATGGATCCGGACATCGTTTACATGCATTTAAGTGAGATCCGGCTTCAAAAAAGTACATAAATATCACTTAAGTGGTCATAACTCGAGACAGGGTTGCCAGATTTTTAATTATGTGGACTCGTTGGAAAGGTCTCTTGATTACCTAACCAACGATGGGTCGGATGATGGATCCGGACATCGTTTACATGCATTTAAGTGAGATCCGGCTTCAAAAAAGTACATAAATATCACTTAAGTGGTCATAACTCGAGACAGGGTTGCCAGATTTTCAATAATGTAAACTCGTTGGAAAGGTCTCTTGATAACCTAACCAATGATGGGTCGGATGATGGATCCGGACATCGTTTACATGCATTAAAGTGAGATCCGGCTTCAAAAAAGTACATAAATATCACATAAGTGGTCATAACTCGAGACAGGATTGCCAGATTTTCAATTATGTGAACTTGTTGGAAAGGTCTTTCGATTACCTAATCAACGATGGGTCGGATGATGGATCCGGACATCGTTTACATGCATTTAAGTGAGATCCGGCTTCAAAAAAGTACATAAATATCACTTAAGTGGTCATAACTCGAGACAGGGTTGCCAGATTTTCAATTATGTGAACTCGTTGGAAAGGTCTCTTGATAACCTAACCAATGATGGGTCGGATGATGGATCCGGACATCGTTTACATGCATTAAAGTGAGATCCGGCTTCAAAAAGGTACATAAATATCACTTAAGTGGTCATAACTCGAGACAGGGTTGCCAGATTTTTAATTATGTGGACTCGTTGGAAAGGTCTCTTGATTACCTAACCAACGATGGGTCGGATGATGGATCCGGACATCGTTTACATGCATTTAAGTGAGATCCGGCTTCAAAAAAGTACATAAATATCACTTAAGTGGTCATAACTCGAGACAGGGTTGCCAGATTTTCAATTATGTGAACTCGTTGGAAAGGTCTCTTGATAACCTAACCAATGATGGGTCGGATGATGGATCCGGACATCGTTTACATGCATTAAAGTGAGATCCGGCTTCAAAAAGGTACATAAATATCACTTAAGTGGTCATAACTCGAGACAGGGTTGCCAGATTTTTAATTATGTGGACTCGTTGGAAAGGTCTCTTGATTACCTAACCAACGATGGGTCGGATGATGGATCCGGACATCGTTTACATGCATTTAAGTGAGATCCGGCTTCAAAAAAGTACATAAATATCACTTAAGTGGTCATAACTCGAGACAGGGTTGCCAGATTTTCAATTATGTAAACTCGTTGGAAAGGTCTCTTGATAACCTAACCAATGATGGGTCGGATGATGGATCCGGACATCGTTTACATGCATTAAAGTGAGATCTGGCTTCAAAAAAGTACATAAATATCACATAAGTGGTCATAACTCGAGACAGGGTTGCCAGATTTTCAATTATGTGAACTTGTTGGAAAGGTCTTTCGATTACCTAACCAATGATGGGTCAGATGATGGATCCGGACTTCGTTTATATGCATTTAAGTGAGATCCGGATATATGTGAAAACACATTTTTATACATAACTTTTGAACTACTTATCGAAACTTCAAACAATTCAATAGCGATGTATGGGACCCTAAACCAAGTCGAATGCAACTGGTTCGATCAAAATCGGTTCAGCCAGTGCTGAGAAAACTTGGCAAGATTTTTGAACACATACATACATACACACACAAACACACACATATACACACACACAGACATTTGTTCAGTTTTCGATTCTGAGTCGATATGTATATATGAAGGTGGGTCTTCGAGCTTTTAATAAAAAGTTCATTTTTAGAGCAGGATTATAGCCTTACCTCAGTGAGGAAGGCAAAAAACACGAATTTCCCAAAAAATTACGTGTCCCAAAAAAAAAATCAGGCGAGTTACGAAAAATGGCAGAACTTTTAAACTATTTTTGTATTTTTAATGCTTAAACAAAAGTTTTTTTTCGGAATTCACAGTACGCCATCAAATCGTGCGTTCAATTTTACAAAAAAATGTTTTTAAATTTCCAAACCATCATAATTTCAGGCTGCAAATTATTAATAAACATGACTTTTTCGACTGTTCGAAATTCGCCCTACTGTCACGAGATATCGAAAAATGTTGCTCGGATTCGTGATCAGGGACAAAAATTACTCCTTAGGACAAAGTTTCACGAATATCGAAAAGGGGTCGAGGAAACTGCTGAGCCATATAGCATTAAAAATTAATAAATTTTGATGTGACTATAGTATATGAGCCATTCCATGTCTCCGATATCAATTAAACTTTGGAGACATGTTATCCTAGGCATATATAAGCCATTGTTGTGTATTTGGAGCCAGTTACACTTGATAATGACATTTGAGAAGGGCGTAAGTGTTTTAAATATTTTTGTATTTCGTAATTTAAATATTGCTGTATCTTGAAGCCGTTGCATCGTATCAAAAAGTGGTCAAAGACACACTTGTAGGAAATTTGATAGGCATTTCGAAAAAAAAAAACACTGAAAGAAAAAAAACTCCTTTTTTATGAGATTTTTAAATTTTTAAGTTTTAAAGTCAAATTTGAAGGTGTTCCCACGATTTTTTTTTCGTTAAATTTTTTTGTGAAAATAGCCTAAAATGTTACAAAAAGACTCACAAAAAGTGCAGGATGGAGCAACTCACCTAAAAAAATACAAAATTCATTTACTTAAACCTTTTTTTCAAAAGTGCTCTAAACATCATAATTTTCAAAAACCGAATACGAGAGTCGATTCTCTAGACAATTTTACATAAAAGTCTCAATATTGACATTTGTCCTAAGTCCAATACTTGTTAAGTTACTGTGGTTTTGAAAATAAATATGTTGAAAAAATAGGGTTTTTGATGGTTTTTGGCAATTTATATATGACAGACTTGATTTTTCAGTCTCGGAATATTTTTACCGGAAAGCTCGTCCAATTTCCCATAAGATTGTCTTTGATCACATTTCAATTGGATGTATGGGCTTACAGATATAAGCTAATTTACTATCCAGGTTACTATACTGTACTGAAAAAATATTATGTTTACAGTTATGAACAATGTAATTAGCATATATCTGTAAGCCCATACATCCAATCAAAGTGTGGTGAAAGACAAACTTATGGGAAATTGAACGAGCTTTCTGGTAAAAATATTTTCGAGACTGAAAAATCTAGTCTGTCCTATAGAAATTGCCAAAAACCATTAAAAAACATATTTTTACTACATTTTGATTTTTAAAACCGCTGTAACTTCACAAGGATTGGACTTAGGACAATGGTCAATATGGAGACTTTTATGTAAAATTATCTGGAAAATCGACTCTCGTATTTGGTTTTTGAAAATTATGATGTTTAGAGCACTTTTGAAAAAAACAGTTTCAGTAAATGATTTTTGTATTTTTTTGGTGAGTTGCTCCATCCTGCATTTTTCGTGAATCTTTTTGTAACATCTTAGGCTATTTTCACAAAAATTTTGAACGAAAAAAACCTTGTGGGCTCATCTTCAAATTTGACTTTTAAACATTAAAATTAAAATATCTCGTAAAAGTGGAGTGTTTTATTCTTTCAGTGTATTTTTTCAGAAAGCCCGTCAAATTTCCTACAAGTTTGTCTTTGACTGAATTGAAAATCTGCTTATTTACTTTGCAAAAAAAAAGCTTGGATTGCGATATAAAATATTGGTGTCTACAAAAAAAGTCCTCAAATTTTCATACCCAACAACATTTTGAAGAGGAAAAAAATCAGAAAGTATTTTTTAAAAGCTAGGTTTGCTTAAACACTATAATCAAGATCTATCCTTATTGATAATCAAGTTAAAAGTTGTGTTTTCTTATTTCACATAACTCTTCAAAAGCTTCAAACCTTCAATATTTTTCGGAAAATCCAATTTCCACTTAGTTTAGCGCTTACAAGATCAAGTCCAGGTGAGTTCAAATCAGAAAAAAATCTCATATGTTTTTTTTACTTTACTTAAAACCAATGCGATCAATTATAGGATTCTCAAATGTTTGATTCACTCCTATTTCAATCCAAATTGCTGTTTCTCACTATTAAATCAAATTAGTTTGCATTAATGGCTTGCTTCTTCCTTCTGATCTGTTTATAACTCGATTTTAGTTAAAACACCCTTTCAGAGCCCATTCAATAGTTTTCACCCTCTTCTCGTTTAAAAAAAAAACTTGTTTTGAAATCAAAATCTCAACATTCTCCAGGAAACCCACCAAAAAGCTTTCATGTTTCCCTTCTTACCTTCTCCGGTTCGGCGGCGGCTTCACTGCCTGGCCCGGAATCGCCTCGATCGGTGTGATGCTAAACTCGGGCGTGCTGAACTGTATCTTCTTGACGGGGACCTTTGCCCCGCTGTTGTTGTTGCTGTTGTTTCCGCTGCTGATTATCCCCGTGATTCCGTTTCCGTTTGGATCGTTGTTGGCGGTGCCGGAGCTGCTTCCAGCTTGACCACCCCCGCCACTGTTGTTGTTCATTTTGTTGATTGACGATAGCTCAAACTCGTTGGAAGAAAGCTTCTTCTGTAAGGCCATTTTTGCTAGATTTCGTTTTCTTCGATTTTCTGCTTTAACTTGGTAACAATCACTTAGAACTAATATTAGACTGCATTTATTTATATTTTTCTAAAACACATTTTCACTGCAAATTTTCTCAAAGTTTTACTTCATAACATTGTTTGTTTTTTCCTCTAAATTTTATTCACTAACACACGTTGATGTAATCCGCTGGGATTTGGGCTTTGGATTGTCTAGCGAGAAACGCCGCCGCCGGGTGTACAAAACATGAAAGACAGAACGTCGGCATCGGTGGAAAACACTCTGCAGTCGTCTTCCTTCGGCCATAAAGATAAGGATCTTCCGGAGCAACAGCTAGGGAAATGGAAAAGTCGAAGTCGTTTAGCAAGCGTCGATGGACGGGAAACACATTTGGCTTTTCCTTCTTCCAAAATGTGTGTATGTTACCGTTGTGCTGTCCTGCCACGTGAAGGTTTGAAAATTATATTTTTTTTAATAGCTTTGGTTGAGGTCAATAAAAAAATGACTTTTTAAATTAATTTGGATCAATATTCTGCTTTTTCCAAAAAAGTTGTTTATTTAGTTGCGTTTTCATAAAAGCACCACCAAAACTTAGTTATGCCTCATTATCTAAATCATTTCCTCAAACAATCTTTAAACCGCAAATCCTGGAGATTAAACCAGCTTTGGAATAATCTTTATCATTAGATTGAAAGTTATGTAAGAAATAAAGTAATAATTAAATAAACGATTTTTTGGAGGAATCAATCAATTTGCAAATCGATTTTTTTTTATTTTTGAAGCATCATTATTTTACAAATACAAAATTGATTTAGATTTATTTGAAGTCCACTAAAGCCAACTAAATTGTCATTTATCTATCATAAAAACCTGAAACCTAGATGTATGAATTTCTATTTTAATGGTATTATCAGTTAATCTATGTTAACCTCTCAAATTGTTGGTTAGAACGTGTAGAACAATGTTTTTGTAGGCCTGGATGAAGAAATTTTCTTCTTCTTTTCTTCTTCTTCCCTCTCTCCCATATGTCTTCCAAACATTTCCCACACCCCTGGCTACGGGCCTGTAGCTATCCCAATTTTACTGAGATATTAGAAATTTTGCTCCATTACGAAGCACATTCTAAATAACAGATTCACCAACAGTACACCTAGTAAAGGAAGTGAAAGAATATTGTGTTTGTTTGCATGGTTTTAACCATAATTCGAATATTTAAAAAAAAAGTTTAGGTAAACTTCAATAAAACATAAAACTTTACAATATGCCTAACCAATATACTAATTTACTCAATTTATTTCAAACCAATTTGAACAAACTTTTGTAACAAAAAAAATCATTCGGTTTTTATTTTCGTCACTTTATATTCCATTTTCTTCAACTTGCGTTATTTAAATAAATTTTAAAGAGTTTGTAAAATAAAATAGGTGAAAAGGCATTGCGATGTCTTTCATTGACATTCTTTTTAGAATGTTGTTTATAAAAAAATAAGTTCATGTGTTATGAACTGCCTTAAACTACAGATTTTTGACAATTTTCAAGCTCTTGCCACTGGAAATTAACAATCAATTATTTGCATTCTTAGTTGACAAAATAATTTCAAATTTCTTGGCAATTCACGGCACTTTTCTAATTTTGGCTTCTTTGAAATTGCGTAAAAATACTAGCCAAAGCTAGTAACTCTTGCTGAGCGATATTCCATATGGCCCCATACTATAACAAAATTGATTTACTGCTTGTTTGTTTTGTAAGGAATTAAAAAAAAAACAATTATTAATAATCAATTTTGAACTAAGGCAAACCTGGAAAAAGCATCCTTTTGAAATCAAATTGATAACTTTGGCTAAATAAAAAAAGCAGGTAATTAAAAAAAAGTTGCTATTGTCATCGATGAAATTCTGCACAAATCCGTGTTTTATGGAAAAATCCGTACAAAAATCCAACATTTAGTGTCGAAAATGAAATTGAAAATGTTATTTTTAAGTTTTTAAGTGTATAAATCACAAGAACTATTAAAACAGTAATTGGGATTAAAATGTAATATATTTTCGTTTGAATAAGTTTATATATTTATTTCATTAAATTTTCATAAAATTTAAACAAAAACGATTTCGTGGATGAATAAGTCAACACAGCAAAAAATCCGATGTAAAATCGCATGCAAAAGCATGCACATCACCTTCGTCAAAAAAGACTTTTAATATTACACACTGCATGTACATTTTCCCTACACAAAAAAAAATTGCAACCGACGGGAATCAAACCCAGCACCAACTTAAGGACAGGCGCCTTAGCCCGCTCGGCCGTCAGACCGATGAAGAATGGAAAGGATAAACGCATATTGACGTTTCGGTCAAGTAGGTTTCCCATAGTGATTGGCTACATATTTCAGGGTGTTATATAGGGACGTGGCGTTACATCGTGCTGCCACCTGGTTTTTTTAAGCGCAAGAGTGGAAAAGTGCTGAGTCATCGTCTAAAAATAGACGGCGTCCTATCTCGCCCAGCAAAATGAAGTCGATAAAGTAGTCGGTTTCGATGAGAAAAAGGTCTGGAAAATGTGGTCTAAAAATAGCGACGCCATCCCCCTATTACATAGAATTTCATAAAATAAAGCAAAATTAATTTTAAACCCAGGTCTTTTACACGCAGTTGGATTACTACTTTATTTGCTGTGAAGGATTGAGCGCTGTGACGATAACATTAACAGTTTCAAAGATTTTTTTTTAGTTTTTTTATCATTGCAAAAATTGGAACTCGATAAGTCAGTGATGGTTTCCATGTTTTATTTATTTTTAACAGTTTACTTGAAGGACTGTCCAAAGCCACGGGTAAATGCTTCTCAAGTTTAAAACTTTTTCATCTTTTGTTTTGTTGTAATTACATAATAGTAGTTTATGCAACAAGTTGCAAAAAGAGGATTTTTTCAGCACGAGTCGTACATTTATCCAACGAGGTTCACCGAGTTGGATAAATACGAAGAGTGCTGAAAAAATCAAGTTTTGCTACGAGTTCCATACAGCATTTTTTTAAATTCCAAAAAACACACGCTGAGTGAAATTTTATGTCAAATTTTCATGTATTTTGTCAATAAATCGTTTAAATCAAAAAAAAATGTTGAAAAGTGTTACTTTTCGAAACATGTGCTGAAAAGATCAACTTTTCAGCACCCATTTGAGTGCTGAAAAGTAGAACTTATCAGCATTTATTTTGAAAAGTGTTGCTATTTGATTCTGTTATTTTTGGTACAGAAAAATAGGCTATTTTGTCGTTTAAGAATGACAGGAAAAGTAAGTAGTTTCACGACGGAATTGCAAAAAAAAACAATTGTTTAATCATATTTGATAAATAATAGGAATCAAACAATATTATTTTTGTCAAAAATCAAATAATTATTTTTTTTTATAATTTTTTAAATTTAATTATGGAAAATGCATTTCACCAATGCCCCATTCAGTAAAACACAGAACTCTTTTCGAAATTTTGCTGTATTTGTGATTCCCTACATGGATTCAAAAAATATAAAATAATGTTCGGACCCGAATGACTCTTGAGTCACTTAGGTCCTTAAACGCAAATAAATAAATTTCAAAATAATGTAACATTTTTCGAAACATTTTTTGCCTGAAAATTTACTTCCGTTGAAAATGTTTTGTTTTAAAATGTTTCAACTTATATTTCCGATTTCAATCTAGTTACTGGTTGATATCGATTTGATTTAAAAATATGTTTGCAACAAATCAGACTGATTATAGTTTTTTTTAAATCAAATATGCTTTTTCATTCCAAACGACCTTGAACAATTTTAACTTATTGGTTTGTACACTCTATCATTGAAATTTGTCTCAAAACACTTCGGTAACTCCTGTGGCAAGTTAGCACAATCACAACACCTCATCCACTGTTTAAGCTTATTCTTTCTTTTCTGCCAACATAAGGATCTATCCCCAGATTGAGCCGACTTTTCTTCTTCGGGAGGAGCTTTTTGTTTTGTGAACCGTATCCTTCGCGAGCGAAATCATCACTGAAGCAGCACCACCAAAGGAAGCAGTGGCTTCCTTCCTTCCTTCCTTCCTTTCAGAGTGGTGCCAAAAATTGAATCCCTTCCAGCACTCTCGGCAGGGGCAAAACAAATATCCACACACACACTGGCATTGCTGTTTGAGGATTCTGCAGCTGGGTTTGAGGACCAAAATCGTTGGGATTTTGCTGGTAACTCTTGTTATTCACTCAAAAGTCATTATGAATTGACAATTTTTCTCTAAAAACTCACTCAATATCCACTAAAAACCCAAAAACACTTCTTCAAAATTTTCCCAAAAAAGCTCCCCGGGAGCGACCCCACAAATACCGACCGTCCACGGGAAAATCCTGTTCACAACTCAGAGTTGTCCTGCTGCGGCGAGCGCTCGCCACCAACCAAAACAGGTGTGAGTTTCCCTGAGTTACGGACCAGAAATTTCCCGTGAGAGCACACACTCTAGGAGAATGAGTTCCCGCGGCGGATGAGGTGCCAGGGCGCATGTACAAACAAACCCGTCAAGTGGTGATCCCCGCTGATATCTGCGTGGTTGGGTTGAGGGTGGCCAAGTGGGTGGTTTGTTTACATTTTGTTCAACGCGGCGCGGCGCGCAAAGCGTCGGTCGGAAAAGTGAGGTTATGTTTGAGCGGTTGGTTGGTGAATGGGTGGTGGAGGTCAAGGGGTTGTGATACTGACAGCTATTATCATGATTTACATGATGTTAGCTTTCGCTCTCTTTTTTAAGCGTGTAGTAACATAACAGATGTTTGTATGGTCAAGACTGGGCTTGGGCTTGGTATGTTGACGACGAGGGAGATTGATGGCTGAATGGGTCATGTCCCCAGCCAGGGAAAGTGATGTTAGGTCATCCATTTTTTATCAGGTCCACTTAGGGTTTGTGTGCACTAGGTAATTGATTACCGGCCATTCACTAGAAGGAAAGAGCAGTATATTGACTGAAGCGGGAGCTAATCGGGAAATATTTGGGAATCAAAACTAAAGATTTAGTAGTGGAGTAGTTCTCTAGATTTTCACAAATTATATTGCGATTTTTAAATTTGTTTATTTTTTATTTGGATGAAACTTTGCCCATGGGCACGAAATCGGGAAAAGTTGCCCAGACCCCTCTTTGATTTGCCTGAAACTTTGTCCTAAGGGGAAACTTTTGTCCCTGATCAAGAAGCCGAGGTCCGTTTTTTAATATCTTGTGACGGAGGGGCGGTACGATCTCTTTCATTTTTGAACATGCGAAAAAAGAGGTGTTTTCAATAATTTGCAGTCTAAAACGGTAATTAGATAGAAATTAGGAGTCAAAGGGATTTTTTGTTGAATTTTCGCTCGATTTGATGGCGTGGACCTCAGATTCGATCAGGGACCAAAATTACCCCTTGAAACAAAGGTTCACACAAATCGAAGAAGGGTCAAAGCAACTGCTGTGTGAGTTGGCGGAGAATGACCCAATTCTAAGGGCAATTCTTATAATTCCTGTAGAAACCAGATTGACATTATTTTTTAATGCAAAATTAAATTTGCAATCGAAAAGTATTTTACAGATTTTTTGATAAAGGGCTCCGTTTTCAAGATGTAGCCACCGAAAGTTTAATTTTAGCGAAATATTTGCAGTTTTTCAATTTTTAAAAATAGTGACCATGAGTGATCATTTCTAAAAATATATTTTGAGGAGTTCAGAAAATTTGGTATAAAAATGTCTAAGAGACATTGAAGATTGGACCTCGGGTTGCTGAGATAGAGCCGCTTTAAGAAAAAGAAACACGAAAATTGAAGTTTTCTTAATCTCACCAAAATAACCCACCATTTTCTAATGACTTTATCTCAGCAACAAATGGTCCGATTTTCAATGTTAATACATGAAACATTCGTGAAATTTTCCGATCTTTTCGAAAAAAAAATTCAATACTAACATTTTAAAAGGGCCAAATATTGAATATTACGCCCATTCAAAATGCTAGCCTTGATTTTTAAAAATTCAAAATATTTTTTTCGAAAAGATCGGAAAATTTCACGAATGTTTCATGTATTAACATTGAAAATCGGACCATTTGTTGCTGAGATAAAGTCATTAGAAAATGGTGGGTTATTTTGGTGAGATTAAGAAAACTTCAATTTTCGTGTTTCTTTTTCTTAAAGCGGCTTTATCGCAGCAACCCGAGGTCCAATCTTCAATGTCTCTTAGACAATTTTAGAGCAAATTTTCTGAACTCCTCAAAAAAAAATATTTTTAGAAATGGTCACTTACACACTCAGTTTTTTATGCCGAACTTCGGCAGAATTCTGCCGAAAACAGAACAACTGAGCGCTCGGCAGAGAGTTCGGCAGAAAATTCATCTGCCGAAGTCTCAGCAAAAGTAATTTTGACAGTCAGTTTGTTTATGCCGAAAATCTCGGCATTCCTGGAAACGAATTTAACCGATAATCTCGGCATTTTTCATAACAAAATCAAATCGAGATTCTCGCAATTAATTAAAAGCTGAAAAACATTATTTAACATATTTTAAAATGTTATGCATGCGTGATTCATATTTATTGGTCGTTTTAAGTATAATCTGATACAATCTGATATAATCTGAAACAATCAGAACCAAAATTAATCCTAAATTCCTTCCAAGCGCCATCGTCATGCATTTCCTTGGTAAGCTGCAAATGAAAGACCCTTTAGAATTATGCTTTCACTAACCGATTTTATTAAAAATATTTACCTAGCTTTCAAGTAGAAATCCTGTCAAAATTCAAGGAGCAATCCAGATTTAACCAAAGAACCAGAACTTAGCTTAGCGAGCACTTCTCATATCGAAAACAAATATGGCTACCTCAACATTTAACCGAACAGCTCGGCACCTTTTGCGAATTTGACAGTTGAATTGCCGAACTCGGTAGGTTTTGGACATGCCGAGATATTCGTTAAATTTTACTGACGAACTTCGGCATTTTGCTTAGATCTGCCGAACTATCGGTTAAATTTAACCGAGAATATTGGGACCACGAATTTTCTACCGAGATTTCGGCAGAATATTACCTTGCCGAGCACGGTCGGCAGATATTTCTGCCGAAGTCGAAAATCGATTCTGAGTGTTTCATTTTTTTTAAATTGAAAAACTTCAAATATTTCGCTAAAATCAAACTTTCGGTGGCTATATCTTGAAAACGGTGCCCTTTATCAAAAAATCTGTACAGTACTTTTCGTTTGCAAATTCAATTTTGCTTAAAAAAATAATGTCAAACTTGTTTTTGCATGAAACTTCGATTTTTTCCAAAAATCACTGTTTTTTCAAAAATTCATAACTCGGCGGCAGATTTTTTGACCATGTTTCTATATGGCTTAAAAGTTGCGGATTTTTGTCCCCTAAAACATTTATAAAAATCTCGAAAATAAAAAAATACGTACTTTGAGAAATTGATTTTTAGAAAAAAAAGTTGATTGAAAAATCTGCAATTTTTTTTCCGTGTACCTATTTTTTTCTCAAAAGTCCTCAACAATACCTACAACTTTGACGAAGACACCAATTTGATCAGAAAATTCACTCAAAAGTTACAGCTGTTTGAATATTTACATACCATTTCTGTATGGACAGCAGCCAAAATTGTATGGAGACTTGTATGGGTGAACCAATGTCGCAAAATAGCTGATTTGGTCATAGGCAAGGCCCCCACAAAGTTTAAGTCAAATAATAAAATACAAAAAATAAAAATGGTCGAAATCGGCAGATTTCGTATAGAGTTGCTCATGTGTCTTTCCTTTTGTTGACTTGTGTAATCACTCCCATTTAAGGGTTTTATTTAACCAGTAATCGCCCCTTTATTTCAAACAATAAACTATTCCAATCTATTATACTCTGTGTGATACCATCACGCCGATAACGCTCAATTGCCTCGCCATTGTATTTCTCACCGTTCCATTCTTGGCCCGGGGTGGCATCCTACTCATTGTCCAACTCGATTCACTCAAAAATGCACTCACCACACTCAGCCCACACTGGTTGCGTGTGCTGGGGGCACTCATTTCCCACACTTTCATTCACCACCGCTTCGCGGTCGTCACTCAGCAGTGCTCTCACGCCAAAAGTAGCCAACCTCCGACCGGATCTCCCGGTGTTTTCCCTTTTGGTCGCTTATGTAATTCCAAGTATCATTGCTGGGAAATGCACATTTTCGCACCTTCTGGAAGCTTTTCCAACCACTTTACTTCAGCGCTGCGGGGTAACTCACGAGTGTTAAGGGCTTTTATTGAGGAAAAAAAAGCCCTAAAAAGATACACAAAACATTCGCGTTCGCCTCCACTTGTTTACGAGCTTTTAAGCTGTCGTGCAAACTCTGGGAGGTGGTACACTTTCGAGAAGTCGACCACGTGGGATGAGCGTTCGCCATAGTTGATTGCTTTCAAGGCACACGCACACACGAACGTCCGCAAGGGCACGTGCACCGAAAAAGGGCTTTCGTTTCATTCAGAATTTTAGAGGTGCGTGTTGAAATTGAACGCACGTGTTCTATACGCTATGCGGTGGGTCGTAAAAATAGAGGTCACCTGGTTTGGACAAAAATAGTAATTAAATTGCAAGTGCAATATTTTGAGATAAATCAATTTTCACGATTTCGCAAACATTGCGAAATACATTTTAAAACACTTTTTGCACTCAATTGTTGAGACTATGGCTTGTTATTTAAATTAATTTATTTTTAGAAGTTTATTACATGTGAGATTAAATGAATAGTATTTTTGATCATCAAAGAACATGTCAGATTTTTGCTTAGTCTTATTTAATTTTTACGATATTTGTTTGTTTGGGTGGAAGTCGATATGGAATTCAATAAAATAAAAAGATAAAATTTATCCAAATAAGCGAAAACTTTTCAGCTGAGCAATTCTCTCAGATTTCGGTCATTCGATTTTTTTTTGTATTTTTTAATCCAGCTGGAAAGAAACTTTTTTGAAAATGGTCGCAGTTTTCCATTTTTTAAACTAGTGGGTTTTTTGGGGGAGACTTAGAAAACATCAATTTTCCTCTTTTAAAACCTTTGCATGGCAATAACTCAGCAACTAAAGGTCGTATCAACAAAGTTCAAAAAAGCAAAATATAGAGAATTTTCTCAGCTTTTCAAAAATATTGTTTTCAGTGGTTGGGCAAACATGTGCACCAATTTTTAAAAATGCAAAATTATTTTCAAAAATGTTACCTTAAAAATGGCTTTAACTTGAAAACGGTTTCAAAATTTCACTAAAGTACTTTTTGATTGCAAATTTGATTTTACATCGAATAAAGAAGTTGAAAAAATTTTGCGACCAATATTTCGTTTTTTTTTAAATAATACTGATACAAAAATTCATAACTCGGTCAAAGTTTTTTTGCACAACTTGGAAATTTCTAAAAAGTTGGCATTTTATGTTCTCTTAAACTTATCAGAAAAAATGAAAAAATAGTGTTTTTTTTGCAAATAAAGTTTTTGTGACAAAAAAGTAAATTAAAAAATCTTTTTTTACCGTGTATCATTTTTTTTCGTTTAGTCTATATCCATACCAACAACTTTACCGAAGACACCAAATCGATCAAAAAATTCCTTCAAAAGATACAGATTTTTAAATTTTCATACATTATTTTTGTATGGACAGCCGCCAAATTTGTATGGAAAATTATATGGACAAACTAGATGCAAAATGCCTTCTTTGGGCATACGAAAGGCACCAAAAAAGTTTCAGCCGAATTAAAAAATACAAAAAATAAAATTAAAAAAAAAAAAGATTGATTTCGTAGAGAACTGCTCAGCTATATTAGTTGTATTAAAAAAAAACATTAAAGATGGAACATTCGTTTTTTTTTGTGTGGAAATTCCGGATGTATCTCAGGGTTTTAATTTATTAATTTTATGAAACATATTAAGACTACATGGATAGTTGCTAAATTTGTGAAAGACAAGGAGAGGTGCATGCCCATTTTGTATGTCTGTCTGGAGCTCTGTAACGCATTACACGGAATATTCGTAATGAAATGGAGAGGTTTTCGTAACGTACATAATCATTTTATGACCGCCTCACGGTGTATTTTTTAGAACAAACAAATGATAAAAAATTCGGTATGTCTGATATTTGGCACCGTGAAAGAAGGGCTCTTTCCCGACATTTTGCGGGGTATACCGAAATATTTCGTCGGGGGTCTAGTGCAACTTTTTTTTTTTTGAAGATTCTTTTCGATTTTATGGGATATTTGTTCAAAAAAGTCACAGAAAATCGGTGCATTCATGTTGATATCACTCAAACTTCTTATGAATAAGCCTTACTCTAACTCTAACCAACTTTATTTGACCAATATTTGACCTCCAATAATAAAAAAAAATCGAACCAAATTTATCAGATTTCTAGCTTTCTTTGAAATAACCACAAAATCCAAGCTGGAAACTCCGATACTACCGAAAGTAAATCTTTTCTTTGTACAATTTGTCATTAAATAACAGCAAAATATTGCCCGGATACAAATTTGAGCATTAAACAATGCAAAACATAGATTGTTTATTTAATAAGCTGTTTATTACCCAATAGGATCCGAAAATTATTTTTTCAATCCTCTGCCACATAACGCCATTACATTTTAAAACATTTTCGAATCAATCACATTGTGGAGAACAGTCTTCTGAACAAGTTCCATGAAAAAGTATCAGTATTGATTCAATATAAGCAGAGATATGCCCAATTTCCTGAAATAAATAGTGCCTTTCTCCAAAATTTCTTAATTTAATTACCTTTCACACGATGGGCACAGCCTACTGAGTTTTGTAATGAATGCTATAGAATAATTTTCATGAATTTCGTCAAAACTTTTTAATTTTTTATGTTTTAATAACATATTATCATCATAAAAAATATCTTAGTAGGCAGTGCGCATCATGTGAAAGGTAATTAAATCAAGAAAATTTTGGAGAATGGCACTATTTATTTCAGGAAATCCAGGTTTTTAAGCGAAGATGGCGTTCGAATGTTGAACGTCCGATATGTCAAAATCGCGCAGTAGCACCAACATTAGACAAAAAATGTGGCTGTCATGCCATGGGACACTTTTTTCGCAATGTTGGTACCACTGCGCGATTTTGACATTTTGGGCGTTCATCATTCGAACGCCATTTTCGCTTAAAAAGCTGGATTGGGCATATCTCTGCTTATATTGAACCAATACTGATACTTTTTTATGGAACTTGTTCAGAAAACTATTTTCTACAATGTGATTGATTCTAAAATGTTTAAAAATGTAATGGTGTTATGTGGCAGAAGATTGAAAAAATGATTTTCGGATCCTATTTTTAACAGCTTATTAAATAAATAATCTATGTTTTGCATTGTTTAATGCTCAAATTTGTATCCGGGCAATATTTTGCTGTTATTTAATGACAAATTGTACAAAGAAAAGATTTACTTTCGATAGTATCGGGGTTTCCAGCTTGGATTTTGTGGTAATTTCAAAGAAAGCTAGAAATCTGGTAAATTTGGTTCGATTTTTTTATTATTGGAGGTCAAATATTGGTCAAATATAGTTGGTTAGAGTCTAAGGCTTATTCATAAGAAGTTTGAGTGATATCAACATGAATGCACCGATTTTCTGTGACTTTCTTGAACAAATATCCCATAAAATCGGAAAATAATATTCAAAAAAAAAAAAAAAAGTTGCACTAGACCCCCCGAAGAAATATTTCGGTATACCCCGCAAAATGTCGGGAAAGAGCCCTTCTTTCACGGTGCCAAATATCAGACATACCGAATTTTTTATCTTTGAGGTCTCGAAAAAATACACCGTGGCCTGATAAATAACTTCATGGTTATCTTTTCACGGTTTAGAGGGTGTCGATCCTATAATTACAAATTCCTAAAATTATATTATCTGGAAAAAAATCCGTGCTAAACATATTAAAGACATCAAAACACAGTAAAAATTGTCATTGCAAGTGCAAGTTGCTGCGAGATTAAAAAATATGTTTACAGAAAGCGTCTTCATTTCATTGCTAGTAACTCTAAACCAGGGGTGACCAAAGTATGGCCCGCGGGCCAAACGTGGCCCGCAAAGTGATTTTTTGTGGCCCGCGGACCAATTTTGAATGATCATGTAAAATGGCCCATTAATTGAAAATAAACCGTAATTGTATACTTCTCAAAATCAAGGGTTATTTTTAACTTATGTTTTTTTTTTAAATTTTATATTATTGTTAATTTTCATGAATCTTTCTAATTTAAAACAATTTCACACGTTACAATATGAATAAAATTAGTAAATATCAAAATTTTCAATAAATTTTTTTGGAAATGTATATGACATGTTTAAATTTGACTGAAGTAAAAAAAAATGTAATCATGGTTAAAAAATAAGTATTACATATTAATTAAGCAGTCTTAATGACCCTTTTTATGGACTGAGCCATTAACTTATTTAGCACTAAGAAATCTTCCATCTCGGGGTTTGAACTACTGACAGTTGGATAACGAATCTGATTGACTACCATCTCATTCAGGCAGACTAAATGTTAAAATCAGAGGAATAAGACTGTTGCAAATATTTTTCAAAGCCTTTTTCAATCCAACTCTTCCCCGGCTAGAAAAATCAGAGACAAAAATATTTTTTCAGGCAAACTTACAAATTTCAATTGAAAATAATGTGCAATCAGCTGAAATCAATTTAAAATTCATACCTCTGCGTTCAATTTGAGCATGTTCGGGTTTACTCAAAAATATCTAGAAATCTAGAGCGAAAGAAAATTCGCTTAAATTTTTATTTTCGTCCAATCTTACACTTTTTGAAAATAATACATTTTCTATTTTTTTTTTCATTGCAAAGTTGTTTAGGTATTTGAAAAATACAAAAAAGCAATAAAACTGATGGAAAACTGTCTTTTATTTTTTAAATAACGAAAATCTAGAATTTTTTTTGAAAAGGTCCTTTAAGCTATTGTGTTTCATATGTTTATAAGACCTAATCAAAAAAAAGTCTGGAAATGTTCAAAAAGTAACAGCAAATTCTCAAAACTTCAATTAATAGATGTAGTTTTTTGCCTTTTAAATTAAAATGAAGTTATTTATTTTTTTAAATTACCTTTTTTATACATTTGGCCCGCAAGCTCATTTGAGCATCAAATTTGGCCCGGCATCCAAAAACTTTGAGCACCCCTGCTCTAAACGCTTTAGAGGAAACCGCAATATCAACCGAAATTGTGTAGGTAAGAGGTTAGAATGTTTAATTTTAGAAATATTGTTTCGTTGCTTTGGATGCTATAAGATTTGTTGATTACTGAAATTTTAGTCAATATGTCCAGCTGAAATCCATTATCTATTACTTAAAAGAAAGAAATTCATCACTGAATGAAAACGTTTAATGAGTAGAATACTATGAAAGTAAATCTGCTCATTAAAACAGAGTCGATTAAGATTTTCTATAGATTATGAAGTCAATAAAAAAATTAACGACAACGAGTGCGATATGTGAACAAAGGTTGATAGTGATATCACTATATTCGTTCTTCGTAGTCCGAACAAATCCTCGATAATCACTGCTCTGGCCATTTCCTTAATTGAACCGTTCATAGAACTACGCTACGCTCAGCAGCAACCGGAGTCGGAGCCGGAAATCTCCCATTTCTCAACCTCCTACGGTGATATAAATTTGTTATGTTCTGTCCGATGTTTTCCCTCACTCTGCCAGTGGGGTCCCTCGCTCGGTAGGAATCTTCTCCTAGTATCTCGCGACGATGACGGTGATGACATTTTATGGTTCTCCAATATAGTGCCGATGACGTGGTCCCAGTGGGGAAAGCCCTAACTCATGCTGGATCCATTCAAAGGTGATTCTAGACTACTCTGAAAAGTTTTTTTTGTTTGTTATTGCTAGTTTAGTTTGCAGTATTCCTCAGCATGTTAATTGGTTATGTGAAATTTCTACTTTAAATACAATCACCCAATTTCCCCTTTTCACATCAGAGAAATTAAAGCAATAACACACAAAAAAAGTTCTTCCGACGTTAGTCGCCAAGAATGGAAGAGAGTCGCGGAGACAATGGGACAATAACCGTAAAACTAAATTTGTGGATCCCACCGGGGGTTTAAGCTCTATCTAGCAGCATCCAACGTAGTAGAACCCAAAACAAATGGTTAGTACAGCCTCGGCGCAAGGAATCAATATCCCAAATTGCCAGTCGACTCCCTCGAAGAAAAAAAAAAACACACTTCGATATGATCGAAAAAATCCGATTGGGTGGCGGAAAAGGGCGATAAATATTCGCCGAATGTCCGCTCCCAACTTTTGTCTGTTTTTCCTGCTGCTGTTCAAAATATGTGACTACTTGTTTGTGCGGACAGTTTTGCTTCAATAAAGTGATTAGACCTTTTCATGGTGAATAACATTCTGTAGTTGGAGCTGTTTGAAAAGTGATTTATGTCCCTTCTTAGGCATGCAGCAGACGTCACGTTTTCCGGCTGTCGCAGAGAAAATTTGACGGAAAAAATGAACCCATAAGAAATCGGGTCCATACTTTGGCGGAGTTTTCTCTACTGTTGGAGGGTCACATGTAAGGAAAGTGGAAGGGCTGAAATGGGCTTGATTCTTGATTTATGATAGAATTGCGTTATAGTTTTTTTGTGTGTCAAAATGTCAGTTATGTTTCGGATGTCTATTGTTTATTCGTCAAGCTTATGTTGGCTACTTACAATTTTCTTACATACTAGATATTATTTCTATTGTACAGATATGATCATAAAAACTAACTTAATTCACCTAAGTGGTTGGAGCCTTCCTCCCCGGGCAGACGGTAATAACAAAAATCATGACATTTCAATAACATTTTTTGTTAAAATAACAGAAACTGTTATTGAATATTCTTGTAAATAATTTTTGGAAGAAAAAATAATAACAGTTTCTGTTATTTTAACAAAAAATGTTATTGGGATGGTATTCAATTGGAAATGTGGAATAAGATAACAATAACAGTTTAAGTTATGTTTTTCCATTTAATTCCATAATAACAGGAACCGTTATTGGTTTGATATTCCATTTGAAATATGAAATAAGATGATAATAACAGTTTAAGTTATGTTTCTCTGTTTAATTGCATAATAACAGGAACTGTTATTGGTTTGATATTCCATTGGAAATGAGAAATAAGACGATAATAACAATTTTAGTTATTTTTTTCATATTCGACCGTAACAAAAATATTACATTTTGTTTTTGTAACAAAATAATTACTGAATCTGTTTAATAGATAAAATAATTAAGAAGCATCAGATTGAATTCTAGATTAAATTTTCAAAAGGTCCTATCTGCATAGGAAACCCATGACTCATAGGTTGTTTTGAAAATTTACTCTAGAATTAAATTAATGTAAAATTAAAATCATATTTTTTTGATATTCCTGGACTTTGCCAATTTGTTTAGTCCGCCTAGTTTAGCCAAATATTTTCGAATTATTTGGAGATTCCATTTTCAACCATTAGGTGCATTGAACATGATTTGCCCATGATTCACAAGTATTCTGTACAAAAACGTCCGTGCATTCTAAACCCTGTACACTGAAACCCCGTTGGTTTGACACCAATTGTTGTTAAAAGAAAGGGTCACTTTTTAGTCTGTCCCCCATTTTACATAAGCTTACACTTACTGCCAAACATTTGGTTTGAGTTCCGTGTTAAAAAGTGACAGTTCGTTACTGTTAACAGTGGCAAATTTAGTTTGACTTTGTCAAACCAACGCTGTAAATACTAAAAAGTGTCAAACGAAAAAGTGACCAACCACCGAGGGTACTCCCAGTTTTGAGGCAAGACAGTGGAAAAAAAAACGAACGAGTTTGAACACAAATAAAATTAAACAAAAGTTTATTACACTTAACTTGAGTTTGTTTGATTTGTCACAATACTTCAATAAAATATTAATTGGACTAAATTGAAAACTCGGAAATGAAGAAAATCGATTGTGCACGGAGAACTGCAGCGAACATAAATATAATTAAAGAAAAAAAGTATTGGTTTTGAAATTTTCTTTATTTATTTTCTTTATTCATAAAAAAACTGATATTTTCTTATATTATAAATTAAGGTATTTATGTTTTTTTCCTAAACCGACCGGTAATTGCCAGTGTGCATAACAAGTTTGGGCACTTTTTCCGAATTCGGTTCATCCGCCATAGTGGCCATAAGTTTCTGCAAGTTCACTGGTAATTTCCAAGGGAATGATGGAAAGAGAGGAATAACAAATCCGTATAAATAATTTCAAGATTGTTCAGGTGTAAACCGAAAACGCGATCAAAAATTAAATTAGAAGAATAAGTCTTTTAACTGCTTATTTAATTGTCGGTGTACAGGCCGCCGCACGGTTTAATCATTTTCTGACGTACATTCAATTTTGCAGTCCAAAACCAGTCACTGAAATGAAAAAATAAAATTGTTTTTCAAATTTTCTTTTCTTGATTTGTGTGCACCTACGTTGAAGACCAAGATTGTTTACTTTTTGCTCTTTGGTGTGACAGTCTTGGTCTGACAGATTTGGTCTGACAGCTTTATCATGGATTTTGGTCTGGTCTAGGCGTGGGATAGGAAACAGCACCTTCCTGGTAATTTCCCCCTAACTTGTCCATGTTTCAGCGGTGTATGCACTTCGGAAGGAATCGGTCAAGGAAAATTTCAAATGGGCAGCAGCGGCAGCGAAAGCAAGCCAGAGAGGGTGAAGAAAAGCCCCAAGAAATCGCTCCCTCTCATTTGTTCTGCTGTTCGTAAAGCTGTTTCTTGACCCCTTTCCTTCCGATCTGCGTACTAGCCCTTCGAAAGGACGTCATCCGGATTCTGCGGACAGTCACTATCTTGCTCCCCGACCAGTGTTGACACCTTCACAATTTTCTCCCGGATCGCGTTCCAGATTCTTGCAATCTTGGGTGGATTCCTAAACCGTGGATTCTGTCCTTGCTGTTGGCCACTTTCAAGTCGGTGATAGTTGCTCTCGGTGCTTGGACGGCTGCAGAAGAGAAATGCAGAGTTGTGAAATTAACCTTACTTTTAAATTTTATTACTTACCCATTTTCATAACTTGAGTGTAATGCCCATCGAACTGTCAATTCTTCACCCTTCAGATTGCTCGAAAACTGCCCAAGGCCCAAGGATTGACCACATCCGACAAAAATAGTTTCTGGTAGTCCTAATTTGTTCAGCATCAGCGTGTTCACGTCGATCTCTGACAGTCAGTCTGGACATTGGCCCGCGTCTCGGTGCTGGTAGGGTAACCGTATCAATCACGACCATCGTGTCCTCTCCGGGTCGACTTGTTTGAACAAGACACGTACACCAACACCATCAGCCTAGTCCGTGAACGCCAAAATCCGACCCATCGCGATTCCAATCTCACTCGCGATACGCGCTATACGGTTCATCGCAAACCACCGCGATCTTTGGCCACTGATGCTGATGGGAACTCTCGAGCAGTTAGCGATTTGGGCTGAGATCGTTCTTGCGGTCCGCCCCGAGGCCGTGATTTTCGCCAGCTGCTGGAACAGGCTGCACGAGCTGCGCAGAATCGAGGTAATCGCTAAACCAAGCTTAATCCGGCGGTACAACGTTGGTTCTGACGCGAGCACTTGTCGTTGCGGTACTTTTTTGCCGGACGAAATTGTTTGCCGTAGTAGGTCCAGCCGGCACGGAATCGTCTACCTTTCGTTGTTTACATCAGGACAGTGACAGTTGTGGTCGCGGGTGCCCGCTGAGAAATGTAACGCCCCGGTCGGCCTTCATCAGCTCCAGTTTTTCAACCTTCAGGCTTATCGGAGCGTTTTATTTCTCAGAGGGTGGAATAGTGGGACTGAGTAACGGGATCTTTCAAAATCGAAGTGACGCATTCGCAAATGACGTTGCGTTTTATGTTTCTTGCCGTTCTGTGATACTTGCATGCAAGTATTTCTAGCAAAACAATGTAAATGGGTCATTGTTTGGTCATTGCCGAAGTGTAATAGAGTCAATCCTGCTCATTCCTTATGTAAACATCAACTTACTTGAGCAGGATAGACTCTTTGTTTACACTTCGACATTGGCCCATTTACATTGTTTTGCTTGGTTTTTGGATTGATTGTTTCGCCCTTATTCACCCAATTAGCATAATTTCTACACTAAACCTCATTTAAATCTAGTCAAAGAAAAAAAAAAAAAACATAGTTCGAGTTTTAAAACAAGTTTGTAAAATAATTCCAATCAAAATAAAGAGAATCCAAAACTAAATAACTAATAAAATCATTTCAACACAATACTAACAATAACAAACTAAACACAATTTAAAAATATTTTTATTTTGACTAAACTTTGCGCAAACGTTATTTGTGAACGCCCCCTGAAACGTCAACAGCTGAGCGCAGTAGGCATTTGTTTTTGTCTAGTTTGCGTCGTCGCGGCAGACGTCCGGGAGTGAGGAGCACCGTTATGTGTTTTGTTTATTGTTCGTGGGTGTTATTTGTTGTGTTAATTTTGTTCTACCAATGCAATCGCAGAAGGTGGTCTTTTTGGCATTCCGGATTCTGATCCAAATGGAGCCACAGCAGGAAGGTGGTAAGAACCGTGGCAAAAGAAAGCCACAAGACAGTCAACAGCAGCAACAACACCATGAACCTGGTAGCGGCGGAGACCACTCCGGAGGTCCACAGCAGTAACAAGTGGTCAGCAGCAGCAGCATCCTCTACAAGTTCAAGGTCAACAGCAAGGACAAGTAAGAGTTTTTTTGTTTACCTTATTGTTTGCCTTAAATAAACTTACAAAAAATATTTTTATCTTCCAGGCAAATACAGCAGCAACAAATCCAGTCCAAACCACCATCGGAACCGGCTTCTGAATCCGGCGGGTCTCAACAGTGTGGGGATTTTCTCCAGAACATGCAACAGCAGCAGCAGCAGCAACAGGTGTCATAACCTGCTCCTGCACCGGTTCAAGCTGAGCCCCTGAAACAAGCTCAGGGCCAACAGCAGAAGGGAGGTAGTGGCAGTGGAATTTATAAGTAAGTAAATGTTTTCTAAATGTACTGCAACTTACTGTGCAATGATTGAAACTTTATTTTCTGACAGACAAAAATAACAGCATAAAAAACAGGAGCAGCAAGAGTTGGAAAAAACCGCACAGCAACCTCAGCAACCACTGGCAGCTGCCCACTTCCGTTCACCGTTCCCCATCCACCGTCAGGCCTCAGGCAGGCATCTGCCGACCCATGGCCTAATCCGTGGCGTCGAATAGGATCTGTCCGGCAGGAAGATCGACAAGGGAAGCGAAAAATTTGCTGCTGGTAGGTGAATTTCTTGGGCTGCTGGAGTTGAGTGTAAGTTGTTGATGGACCAAATGTGCGATTTGACGGCTGCCTAAATCATCCGGAACAGGACCACAACTCGTCAAACTACTTCGCGTCCAGAACCTTTCTACAGATAGTCCGCGATCAAGGCAACCAAATAACTGGAGAAAGCGCTGAATCCGCGAATGCTGTTCCAGAAAAGTAAGTCTTTTCAAAAGGGTAATCAATGAAAAATTCATAATTATTTTTGTTTTTTTTTTCAGAGATGCGATCATCGAAATGACGAAAGTTTCCCACCGATTGTTATCTGAATTTTTCTGTTGAGATGAATATCACCAGAACGACTACCGTCAGATAAGTGCCTTATTTGTATTTCTTTTAATAGAATGAGACACTTTGTGATATTTATATTTATTTTTAGGTTGAAATTCAACTATAACCAACAAGTGCAGCAAAAAAAACAGCCCAAAGGAAATAAGATGTTTGCCAGAGTAATGTGATACGAAGAGACGTAGTGATTTACGTAGTATTTTTTATTCGGAAACATTTTTCAGATAAGGTTGGATCTAATGGTACGTTCGTTTGCAGAGTCAGTGCGGAACTGAGTGCCGCACTCGTCGGTGCCAGTTTTGGTTTATTAGAGGAGAAAATCAACTCGCGACTAAATTTTTAGGCTAGGAATGTGATAAAATAATAACACTTTTTGTTATGCAATCAATCCTTATAAATAACAGTTTTTGTTATTTGGGTGCTCCCCATCTATTGCTCAGAATAACTAACCTTGTTATTCTATTGTTCTGGATTCTATGTTATTAGTATGTTATTGCAATAACAGAACAATAACAATTTGAGTTATTTTTCGAACAAATCTTTGTTATGGAAATTTGTTATTTTAACAACTAATCCGATCAACCCAATAACGGATTTTGATCTTCTCACAATATCAAAAACTGACCTTCCCAAGTTATTTCCGTCTGCTCGGGTCACTCTTTAACAACAATTGGTGATTCGATGGGTTTGGGCACAAATTTCATCCAGTTTTTCTTAAAATCCACAAAAAATACACAAATATCACTTAAGTGGTCATAACACAGGGTTACCAGATCTTTGATGTTTTGGACTCGTTGGAAAGGTTTTATGATTGCCTAACCAACAGTGGGTTGGATTATGGATCCGGATATAGTTTTAATACATTTAAGTGAGATTCGGCCTATATAAAGTATATAAATATCACATTAGTGGTCATAACTCGAGACAGGGTTACCAGATCTTCAATGCTTTGGACTCGTTGGAAAGGTCTTGCAATTACCTAACCAACGGTGGGTTGGGTGATGGATCCGGATATAGTTTTAAAACATGTAAGTGACATCCGGCCTCACAAAGTACATAAATATCACCTAAGTGGTCATAACTCGAGACAGGGTAGCCAGATCTTCAATTTTTTGGATTTGTTGGAAAGGTCTTGTGATTACCTATCCAACGATGTATAACATGACGATATTTGAATCGATTTCCGGTCACTTATCCAACATCCGGATAAATACAAAACCACATTTTTATACATAACTTTGAACTACACATCGAAACTTTCTAAATCAATAGGTACGTATGGGACCTTAAACCAAATCGAATGCAACTGGTTTGACCAAAATCGGTTCAGCCAGTGCTGAGAAAACTCAGTGAGAATTTTGGTCACATATATACACACACACATACACACACAGACATTTGTTCAGTTTTCGATTCTGAGTCGATAGGTATACATGAAGGTGGGTCCACGAGCTTTCTATTAAAAGTTCATTTTTAGAGCAGGATTATAGCCTTACCTCAGTGAGGAAGGCAAAATGATGACATTTGCATGACCCAATCTCACCCCCAGAGCCAATGTCAACCCTAATGACGGTATTTTTTCCATATATTCTTGTTGAGCACTGTAAACAAAAGAATCAACGCTACTCGCAAATAAAAAAAACGCAAATTCATTTTTGTGAGTGGCAGACAATAAATTAATGTCCATGACAAAATTTGTCATAATTGTAAAGTGTTTTAAGGGAAATGAAACAAATAATCTTCATCTCTTATTTTTCGCTGAAATTGGTAAAATTTTGATGAACTCAGAAACTTAATTTTCAGTAAATAATTTACTTAATTCATTGAATTGTCACATTGAAAGATGATTTATTGAAATTTCAGCATAAGAATTGTCTCTTTGTTTTGTGGAAAATTTAGTTATTTTATTTGCTCAGTTCGACAGATAGGGGAAATCTACCCTTTCCAATCAAACACCTATCTTCGTCATATGGAGAGTTTGATGCTCGATTAAAGCTCCAAAAATACTATTTGGGCTATAAACTTACCGGCAACAGCACCGCCTCGAGTAAGCATGCAAATGTATGCCACTTACTGGCCAAAAAGATCACATTTAATGCACTTTTGATCATAATTTGTATTTTGCGAGACCACTTCTCATCATTTTGTTGGCACACACAGTGACACACACGAGAATCCCTCAAACGCTTAATGAATATCGCCAAAATCAACTTTTCACTTTCGCTTACTTTTTCACGGCGCTTAAGATATGAAATTGCTACCAACTACCGGCAACATGTTCTTTTGATCATTAGTAAGGCACCCTTGGGAATTTTTTTTTGTTAAATGCTTGGTAAAGAAATAGAATAACTTTTAGTGAAAGTGAAAATAAACAGAAATGTTCACAAAAACTTGCTCTACTCGTTGGTGTACTTGGTTTTAGTAAAATTCAAGGGAGACTCTAGATTATCCAGCATCATTCAAACACGACCGCTTATTAGGATTAAAATGGGTAGATTTCCCCTAGTTGCTGGTTTTATAGCTAATGAGGTTTTGCAGCGCGACTGTGATTCAAATGTAGGTGGCGCCAAAATGAAGTTACTTACCCAAAATCGTATTCCTTTCTGCTGGATTGAAGAACAAAATCGCTTATTTCTCATGATTCGCTGCATCAATCATAATGAAACTTGTTGCAAAAGACGAGAAAAATTGTTTGCTTTAAAATAATGAACATCAATTTTTGGGCTCGCAAAAATTTGTGAACTTTTTCTTCAAAAAACATGTTTTGGAACACGAAAAAATGAGTTTCCCCGTATATATCAATGAAATATGAAATCAAATGTGTTATCGTATATTCCACAGTTTTTATTGATTTTTGACAGACTTTCTTGCCAAAAAGTCGAAATTACTATCTTTTTCTAAATTTATAGTTTTCTCATAGAAAAATCAAACAAATATTGGAAAGTTGTACACCAAATTTTTGGAAATATTTTTTCTCATCCGAATCCGGCATAAGTTTTATAAACTTATGAATTGTGAATTATGATTGATTATGAAAGAAAAAACACATTTTTCAAAAATCATAGGTTTACGCTATTTGTTCATAGGTGGCGACATGCGTCTTTTAGCATCGCTACAAATTCTCTATCTGGTTACGTTATGTAGATTTGTAATTCGTAACACAAACCCGGGTGCGGATTTATTAAATGCAATTCGAACTTGATTTAATTTATTATCTCAGCCATTCAACGTCAAACAGGAAGTCTCCAAATCAAAAGTGCTCCGATTTGGCTCAAATTTGAAGTGGAGGTTCTTTGGCCCAAATAATTAGACCCGTATTTTTTTGTTTGGCGATTAGTATGGTTCTATCCGAAATGGGGTGGCCCAAAAATTGCGTTTTTGTCGATTTTCGCAAAAACCACATTTAAAAAAAAATCATATCTCCGGAACGGCTGAACCAATTTTGGAGCGCCACAATTCAAAAGAAAGGTTATTAGTTGGGCTTTTAACGAAAAATATGTTGAGGTCCAAAAAAACTAGCTGAATATTTGAAAAGGTCCTATGAAAATTTCATTTGCCGATTTCAAGGTCTCGGGACCAAAGAGCCTATGTCTGAAAATATTTTTCCCTGATTCCTTGTAATATTTTACATAATATAACAAAAAATTGCGAATATCCATTAACACGTTTCGGAGATAAGATTTTTTGAACATAAAAACTGGGTTTTTCGACGCGCCGCGCGGAAAAACTGAAAAATGACGAAATCGCGTAAAAATCTACTTTTTTCACTAAAACTGTGATAACTTGAAAATTTCAGCGATGACCTATTCATGTTAGGGTACCAAAAGTTGCGTCTTTCAATTATGAAAATTTTGGTACCTAAACATGTATAGGTCATCGCTGTAATTTTTGAGTTATCACAGTTTTAGTGAAAAAAGTAGATTTGTACCCGTTTTCGTCATTTTTCAGTTTTTGCGCGCGGCGCGTCGAAAACCCCAGTTTTTATGTTCAAAAAATCATATCTCCGAAACGTGTTAATGGATATTCGCAATTTTTTGATATGTTAATGTAAAATATTACAAGGAATTAGGAAAAAATATTTTCAGACATGGGCTCTTTAGTCCCGAGACCTTGAAATCGGCAAATGAAATTTTCTTAGGACCTTTTCAAATATTTAGCTGGTTTTTTTGGACCTCAACATATTTTTCCGGAGATATGATTTTTTGAAAAATGTGGTTTTTGCGAAAATCGACGAAAAACGCTATTTTTTGGACCACCCTATTTCGGATGGAACTACCCTAATCACCAAACAAAAAATACGGGTCTAATTATTTGGGCCAAAGAACCTCAACTCCAAATTTGAGCCAAATCGGAGCACTTTTGATTTGGAGACTTCCTGTTTGACGTGGAATGGCTGATCTTGAATATTATTTTGACTGGAATGATGGACGCAAAAAAATTAAAGAGACATCTTTTTTATCGAATTCGTTGAAAGAAATTATTAAAAAAAAAATGCAGACTTTTACAGCCAATAAGAAAACTCATATTTCAGTTCCACTGATCCAATTCCATTCTTCATCTGCCGCGATTCCTAGCGCATAAAGCCACCATCAAAAAGGTTTAAACACGGAAGAGTGAGACACACTTTTATTGTGCCAGGACATTTATTCGAGATGAAATGGCTTTTGTACGAATCTTCTTTTTGCGCTGCTGGTTGAAGGAGGACATCTATCAAATTTTATGAGTCTTTCTTCTCAGGATAGTAGGGACGTTACCACATAGGGTAGGTCACGGGAAGACAGTTATGAATGACGCAACGGACAGATATCCGTGCTTCCTTTGGGGGAGGAAAGTCTCAATGGATAACGGGAGCTACCAGAATATTGTATTCCCATTCGGATTCTTATAGCTCTTTCGGCATGGTTCTGGGTGGAAGTTATTATGCCACGGTATTGACCTGTAACTGGTATACGATGGTCTTTCTCTCGGAAAGGTCATCGTGACAGACGAGTTTGCTGCGGGTTCTTTGTTTGAAATCGTTGACCAGGAAGTGCACAAAACGTGGTTCATTTTTATTTGCTAAACTAACTAACGCACAAAAAACGGGCGGGATAGCTTACAGAACTAACAAAGCAAGGAACAGAAGCAAATTAGTCCGGTGGTTTAACCAAGAAGTAAGCCAACCATTGAGCACAGTCCAGTCCAAGCAAACAAACCGAACAGAGCAAATATCACGAACAGGTCATGCGTAACACTCCTGCTGCTGGCTGGTGCTGATACTCATCACACAATGTTACGGCCAATGAGCCAAGTCATTGGTTTGGAGAAGATGGGGGTTAAATGGGCCAACCCTTTCTTTAAATCTTTCTAGTTTAATGAAACGAAAACGCTTAAAAATGTTTTACAAACTTTGAAGTTATTTTGGCCTTTTTTGCAAATTTTCTTATTTATGATTTACTTGGTTTCTAATATTGGTACCTTTCGATTTAAAGAAAGAAAAATTATATAGTCCATTTCACCACCAAATTCCCAATTGTAACTCGCCACCCTTTTGTTTCGGAATGTCAGAAAAACCAAACCAAAAGTCAGTTTCTTCTACGATTGTCCCCGTGGTCCGTTGTGGAGTAGGTCTGGACCAAGTTGTTCTTCCAAATACAGGACAAAACATTGTTGCCCAACTGGTAGAACCGAGGGTACGCGATAAGCATAAACCTTTCAACTTCACAACATTCGTCGAGGGCAGCTTTCTGTTGGTTTGCAAAAGCAGACTGCAAATATTTGTCCTGCTTACTTACTAGTCGGAACGCCTGAGACTTGGGTGCTTCTAAAGGCGGTACTCGAGAACGGTTCTTGTCATCGTAGGAAGAGAGGACGTTATCAAATAAACTGACACGTTTGGTGGCTTGGCTGCGTGTCGACCGTTTGAGTTTGCTGGTCGTGAGATCGTTAAAAGTAAACTCAGTATTGAAATGAAATTTTCGATTTTATTGTAAATAAGACGAATTTGAAGCTGCACATTTTTTTTAATTTGCGTCTTAAGATATATTATAAATTATCATCAAATTGTCAAATTAAACATAATTTGCTGAAGTAAATGTATGTTGATTCCAATTTTTATCACTGCTTTCTTAAAATTTACTCTTTTTTTTAAACATTGAGTGCACAAACCTCTGCAGAGGCTTCTCGTGAAGACCAGTGGACCAATCTTGTGGACGCACGAAATTGGAGAACATCACCACGGTCCAATTTGCCCTGGGATGGAACGACAATGAAATAGGAACGCAAATTAGAGCTTGGCGACGACGGCGACGACAACGTTTCGCAGGACCGTTAGTGTAGGTACTATTAGGTGAAGCATTTTCAGAATAAATTGCTGCCATGGTGAAAGCTGCATCGAAGATGAATTATGGGGTCCCATTTTTCATGTGCTTGATGTAATAGGTTTTATATTACAGTTGGAATAGATTTGATTGTGAATGAATGGTTTTTTTATTCACGGGTGGAATTCTTCAATTAAAATTGATTTTTTGTTTCATAGTATAAATAGAGTTATGCGCTTACACACTGCTAATCGTGTTAATAATATGTTCTTGCTCTTCTTCGAATTTAATTATTGTATTTCTTCAGCAAAATAATAAACTCAAGAATAACACCTTTCTTAGTTTGAACATAGACCTCATCGAACCAAATCTAAATCGATCCATAAATTATGATCCTTAAAACATGCCATCATTCCAATAATCATTATTCTTCTGAGTTCTTCATCTCAAGTAGTAATTTTCACATTAAAAAAAACAGCTCCCAAATGTGTGAGTCCTCATCCCAAAAAAACCTGTCAAACCCGCTACACACTCCAAAAAAAAAAACTCACTTCCATAAAACAAACACTTCACAGGACTGGCGAGCAACACAGCCACTAGAAAGTAGCATTATGTTTGTGCCTCTCATAAAACCAAAACGCTCCTCGGTGGCACGACTTAGGTCCTCTTTAACGCCTCTCAAATACCCCTCCCCCTCCCCATCCCAATAAACAAGAAAAAAAGCAGCAGCATTTTCACGAGCAAAAGTAGCGGTACTTTCGCGCCTCTAATGAGCGATAACGGGTGGCTAGTGAAAATAATGACGAGCCACTCATGTTGCATGCGTTTATAGTCGAAAGGAATGTTCCTTCTTACCCGGCCAGACGGTAATAACAGAATAACTGGTCTGATATTGGTTGAAATAAAAAAAAAATGGGAATAACATTTTTTGTTATGGAAGAATACCGCCAATTGTTATTGTGATGATCGGATTAGTTGTTAAAATAACAAAAAAATAATAACAGAGATTTGTTCGAAGAATAACTAAAAATGTTATTGATCTGTTATTACAATAACAATCCAATAACAAAAAAATCATAACGACAAATAACAAATCTTGTTATAAATATCGAAATATGTTATTGACCTAGTATTTTCAAAAATCAAAAAATGTTATTCCCAAGTTATTTGTGCTTAGAGGATATTTCAGAATTTCCAAGATTGACCACACCATTTAGAAAATGTGAAAATACTAAATTGCAATGCTTTATTAATTAGGTAAATAGAACATTAACGTTCTTAATCTGCAAATGTGTCATTCCCCTGCCGGAAAAAGTTGCTCTGAACCTTTCAATTTCTGTGAGACTTTGCCCATTACTCAACTTTCAAAAATTGAAAGATGCGTAATTTTATGGGAAATATAAGGTACTTTTCGAATCTGCAATAACACAGGGAGTTCAGTTTTCATTTAATACTTATTTTTTTGTCATTTTAAAATTATGTGTTTTTGTCACTTTGCAGGGTTAATTTTTAGAGTGTATCAATGTTTAAATAGTTGAAGAGAAGACTAAAACTAAAATTTTAATGCATATACATTATGGTGGTCCAAATCCGGGCTTCCAAAGCTTGACCCCAAAATATGTTGTCTTTTTTACAGTTTTTCCAAATTTAGTGAAGATTCAAGACTTCAAGCGATTAGAGGAAGGGCTACCGTGGTAAGAATAAGCTCAAATTTGGAATAAAGCCAGGTGATGGGCCAATCTTTGATTTCAGGGGGTAGCCTTGACGAAGCCTGAATGTTAGTCTTGATTTGAAAATTTTGAAAACATTGTTTTTGAAAAGATCGGAAAATTTCACGAATGTTTCATATTATAACATTGAAAATTGGACCATTAGTTGCTGAGATACCGACGTTAGAAAATGGTGGACTGTTTGGGTGAGACTTAGAAAACATAATTTTTTTCAACCATGGCAATATCTCAGCAACTAAAGGTCGTATCAACAAAGTTCAAAAAAGCAAAACATACAGAATTTTCTAAGCTTTTCAAAAATATTTTTTCGATAGCTAGCAAACATGTGCACTAAATTTAAAAAATGAAATACTGCGACTATTTTCAAAAAAGTTACCTAAAAATGGCTATAACTTGAAAACGGTGCATTCTATGTTACTTTTTGATTCCAAATTTTATTTTACATCGAAAATTGATTTAAAAATTTTTGGCGACCAATATTTCGATTTTTTGAAAAAAAAAACAATATTTATTACAAAAATCATAACAAGTTATAGTAACAAAAAGTTAAATAAAAAATCATCATCATTTTTTTAGTGTAGTCCTTATCCATACCTACAACTTTGCCGAAGACACCAAATCGATCAAAAAGATACAGATTTTTGAATTTTCATACACCATTTTTGTATGGAAAATTATATGGACAAATAAATGGCTTCTTTGGGCATACCGAAAGCACCATAAAAGTTTCAGCCAGATTGAAAAAAAAAATCAAAGATCGATTTCTTAGAGAACTGCTCAAATAGGCCTGTGCTTTTTTGTTTATAAGCTTAAATATCACGTGTAATGTAAATACTGTTCCTTGAGGTATGTTAGACATCAAAGTCAAGTGTGCCCAAAACCGATTGACATAAACCCATCGAGGGTGAAAGTTGTCTGGGAAAATCAGTTACTGTATACTAGGGTGGCTTGAAGTTGTATGGGAAAATTTTAAAATGAACTGATTTGATCAGAACAGGCATTTTCCGGGCCCATTTTGGCCCCCAAACAACCTCCCAAAATTTGGGTGTGATTGGATTTGACCAGGCTCTCCGCCAAGCGATTCAAATTTGTATGGAAATTTGTATGGGAAAACCCTCTTTTTTATATTTTGATTTTCATAATTTTCATTTTTCACTCAATTTAAAAACTAACACCGTAAAAGTATAGACCTGAATGTCCTCTAAAGCTTTCCCGAAGAAAGTATGGTCCTATCTTGCTTCTGGAAAATGATACAGAGTTTTTAAAAGAGGCATTTCAGAATAAGTGCTGAAAATTATATTTCTTGCCAACACTGCCAGTACTTCGGTAGATATTTAAAAATCTTATTTTTTAACGTAATAAGGAAGCAACCTAGCAAAATTCTGTCTGAGGAAAAGTTGTTGCATATGAATGTGGCTTTTATTTAAAATTATTGACATGCAGGGTAACACACCAACAGGGGGTCAACCAAGCCCTAACTTATACTGGTGATCTTTTAAAGCGTTGGTGTCTTAGAAAAAGTTGTTAAGCTATTTATTCCAAGAAATTTTGACATGGTTGGAAGTCAGGGTGGCACATCTACAGGGTGTGATTTTGTTATTTTGTTTATTATTCACTCTACAGCATTGCCTTGGCGTTCTCAATTGCGAGATTCCTACTCGAAACTAGGCGTCCGAAGGCTAGATTGTTGAGGCAATTGCAAACCTCTTTTTACACCTGAGTTTCCTTCCACCCCGGAATCCGAACTGACGACCTTTGGATTGTGAGTCCAACTGCCTACCAGCAACTCCACTGAGGCAGCTCCTAGGGAGACGACTCCTACACCTGGACAGAGCTAACGACCTAACCTCTAGGTTAGACCAAGGCCAACATTTAATTCCCCGTCCGACGGAAGGTGTGGTCAGACAAATCTCGTCTCGAAAAATGCCACCGGGACCGTCTGGGATCGAAACCAGGCTGACTGGGTAAGAGGTAATCACGCTTACCCCTACACAAGGGTTCCCGGCACAAAATGGGAACGTAAATTTATAAAATTCTGTACATATCTTGAGATGAGATTTTCTGATTGATTTGGTGTCTCCAACAATGTTTTAGATTATAATTAGGACATATCTCACTAAAAGTTGGATTATCATAATACGTTTTTTTTTTTATTTTCAAAATTTGTTGAAGGGACTCAAAATCTGATTCTAGCAGAGATATATTTTTTTAAAGTATTTAAAGAGCGATGAAAAAAAGTTTAAAGGCTTAATAAATGCATCGATAAGTACTTTACCGATTGTTTTTGATAAGGTTCACTGTTTTGTAGTTATAGAGTGGATATTTAGTAGAGTGGAAATTTGGTAAAGCCACCTATGAAAAAATATGTTTGAAAATGTGAAAAAATTTCCTACGATTTTATCTCAGAGACTTTGAAAATCAGATACGGCACTTGTTCGGAAACTGGGCTGAGAACGTAGTTCAGTCACCGAATGCTGCTCGCTAACTGGGCTGAACGAGTAATAGCGTGGGGAGCACCGATGTATTATATTTTCCTGATGAAATATAAAATAGTAGTTTATGCAACAAGTTGCAAAAAGAGGATTTTTTCATCACGAGTCGTACATTTATCTAACGAGGTTCACCGAGTTAGATAAATACGACGAGTGATGAAAAATCAAGTTTTGCAACGAGTTCCATACAAAGTTTTTTGCAATTCCGAAAAACACCCTTTGGACAGAATTAAAGGACAAATGTCCATGCATTGAGTCAATGAATCGTTCAAATCAAAAAAAATGTTGAAAAGTATAACTTTTCCTAACAAGTGCTGAAAAGTTCAACTTTTCAGCATCCATTTCAGTGCTGAAAAGTAGAACTTTTCAGCATTTGTTTTGAAAAGGGTTACTATTCGATTCTGTTATTTTTGGTACAGAAAAGTAGGCTGTTTCGTCCAGAGTTCGGAAAACCACTCACACTCACAAATCGAGTAGGCTTCCTCACAGCAAACACTCTCGTTACTCACTGTGAGTGTGAGGGCTGAGTAAAATGAGGGCGTGAGTAGGCCGTTTCCAACAGTTTGTTATTTATAGAATCAATGAACATATCAATCCAAAATCAATCGTCTTTATCAATCGGTTGTATATTCGAGGTAGCGTTAATGTCTATAAATCCGAAGGTTTTGTGTTGGTATTAATTAGGCATAAACTTTTTTTTTGTTGTCTGTCTGGAATATTTTTTTAATTGCTGAAAAGGAAACCTTGGATTGTCGAAGTCCAACGGCTGGCGGATGGGCAATTATTTTCATAATTTTAAGATGGGCGACCGGTCGAAATCTGTTGTGGATTGACCTACCGCGGGATGAATCGGAGGCCGCAGACGGGGGCAGCTTCTGCGGGTGGATGTTGGCAGCCATACCAAAAGAAGATGGCCGTGTTGTTGTAGGTAATGGTCACTCCTTTCGACAGTTATGCAACTGTGGCCATTCCCGGTCGCTGTCAGTTCTACCAATATGTCTTGCCTAAGAACCAGGACACGCCAGTGGAGCCTCAGCGGATGTCAGTGGCCCTAGCCTAAAGCTGTCCAAAGCACTAGATCGGCTTTTTTAAATTAACAGTGAACCTCCAAGCCAAAGCCACCGGCGGCTACTGCAACTTCTTCGGGATGTCCCGATTCTACACATTTATACAACTGTCGACGACTGGGAGTGGCCACTTACCTCAGCAACACGGCCATCCACTGCTGGTAAAGCTTTTAAAGTCCACCCGCAGATGCATTCCTAGTCTATACAACCTCTGACCTATCCGTCGGTAAGACAAAACTCGCTGAAAAAAAAAAACAGATAAAAATCAGGATTTGAACCACTGTGATAAAAAAAAACTTCTAATTGATAGCACTGCGCCTCTACCGTCAGGACTACTTTTCCGCTGTTGAGTTAGCAAGAAATTCACCAATGTAGAGTTTGACATCTCGAAATTTGTTTTCGAAAATAGCCCTCATGAGCCCTCATAGCCCTCTTTGTGAGTAAATTTGCAAAGCCCTCACACTCACCGAGAGTGTTGAGTAATTTACTCGCAGGTAACTAAGTTTTTCCTCATGGTTGAGTAACCCGTGAGTGAGTTTCCGAACTCTGGTTTCGTCGTTCTAGAATGACAGGAAAAGTATGTAGTTTCACCACGGAATTGCAAAAATTAAATTTTCTTAATTTAATTTACAATGATTACATTTCATATTTCTTTGAATGTGATTTAAATTAAATAAAAGTTTGAAAAAAGTTTTCTTCTTTATTGAACAGGTTTTTGGCATCCATTAACCCCTCGGTCATTTCGATTTGTTTTGGTTTTTTGTCGTTTGTCTGCTTTTTAATTGGACTATGGCCCAGTTATCGAGCGCCCAGTTACAAAGCTCCAAAAAACTTTTTTTATATTTTACAATTAACAAAAAAACTGGCTGCTCCTCAACTAATTTGATAAGTTACCCACAAGGTTGGACCTAAGAAAATTTCAATGCAGCAATAACAAACTCAGATTCTTACAGAGACAGTGTTGTAATTACGAAATTTACATGATGCGATTATGTTCGTTCTTTGTTACACCGATGCTAATCTCCTCGTGTTGACTGTTGCATGGTTAAGTAGAATAACACTCTCTACACGGTCATTATGATCATTTCCCGCAATTACTGTGCATAAATTCCCCATCCCCACGTGAAGTTCCATTCTACCTCGTGCATTATTGTGCTTCTCCAACAGGGAAAGACATCACGATGCATTCTAGCGTCTTCATCGCTGCTGTTGTTGTCACCAGGGCTGCGGAGTCGGGTCATATTTCAAACGACTCCGACTCCGACTCCGACTCCGGCATTCTCAGACTAGCCGACTCCGACTCCGGCTCCGGCTTTCAACAAATGGTTGTCTCCGACTCCGACTCCGACTCCGCATATTTTTAAATGTTTCAAAAGTTAGTCAACTATTATTAGTTAATTATTTTTAAAACATTGATAAATAAGATTATTTAAATACTCTCTAAGCGTCATGTTTTTCTCAAGAAAAATAAGTTCGAATCACAAAACGAAAAAAAAGTTTCTAGGTTATAAGTTTTATACGTTACACAGCTAAAAAAGTAGTAATCCAGCTACGTGTAAAAGTGCTGGGTGTAAAATAAAAATTGAATTATTTTATGCAATTTTATGTAATTTTACAACCAGAAATATGTAGCCCATCAGTATGGGAAACCTACTTGACCGAAATGTTAAACTCATATAAGCGTTTTACTTACAGATTTACATCGGTCTGATGGCCGAGTGGGCTAAGGCGCCAGTCCTTACTGTTGGTGCTGGGTTTGAATCCCATCGGTCGCAACTTTTTTTTGTGTTTGCAAAAATTGTACATGCATTGTGTAATATTAAATGTTTATTTTGACGAAGGTGATGTGCATGCTTTTGCATGCGATTTCACCATCGGATTTTTTGCTGTGTATGGAAACGGAAATCGAAAAATATCTTCAGTTTTAGAGGCATTTTGAGAAGAACAGTTTTGTTAATAAATTTGTAATTATTTGCTTAACCTCAAATTTGCAAATGATGTATTCAAAGCTAATAAGTTTGAACATTAAATTGTTACTTTTGAATGAATAATTAAAAGAAACCTGGCCTTAATGATCTATTGAACACTAAAATTCAATTTGCTCTTTTTCAGGCTGACAATTATAAGAAGCACAGTGACAGGCGCCTTGTTTTTAAATGACAATTTTAAACGAAACTTTTTTTTTGTTTTATTACATGGACATCACGCCATGGCGGAAGGAGATTATTATTGCAAATCAATGTATCTGAACAATTTCTTCGTGGAAAGGACGCTTAAGAGGTCCTTTTCAAATATCTGTGACATAGAAAATATTTTACCCTGGAATTTTTTAATTAATTTTAATTTTAAAATGTTATATACTTTAAAAAGGAGGCGCACGATACTTCGTGAATCTTCACCTAAAACGAAGCTTTATGGATGATCTTGCGCCTCCATCAAAATTTATGAAAAAACTTAAAATATAATAAATACAAATATCCACAAGTAAAATATTTTCTAGGTCACAAGTATTCCATTTTTTAAAAGTACATTGATTTGCAATGATAATCCCCTTCCGTCATATTGGCGTGGGACAGTATGAGAAAATTCTTACGGGTTGATAATATTTTGATATCGTTTTTTTAATAATATTTGAAAAATAATTTAAAATCCTACATTTTCTTCTATACTTTTTTTTACTAGTAAATTTTTGTACTGAAGTCTTGAGATTTGTTCAGCGATAATTTGCAACGATATCAAAAAAGTTTACCTAAAATCAACATCAACATTCAATGATTATTTCAAAATTAGTTACAATTTCTTTTGATATTTTTTGTTAGTTTCAATTATTTTGAATGCAACACTTTGATTTTCTTGTACTCAGTTGTAAACAAAATGCGCATGTTGAGTTCCAAGTAAGAAATTGTTATTATCGTTGATAATTTGTTACAATAGTTAAACTGTCAGTGACTCGTTTTAGATTTCCAAAAACAGTAATTACTATTTTTAATCTTTTTACGTACCTCGTAATTTTTTTCCTAAAAATGATTTAACTTAAAACCTCCAAGACATTCGCTATGGGGGTAAAAGATGACTGTGTATGTTCTTTTTTCAGAAAGAACTGGATGAAATTTGGCCAAATTTGAATTGGAAGGGCACATAAATATAGGCAAAAGGAAGCAGTCAAGAATCAATTAGATATGTCTGACTACTTAACCAATATTTTTTATATATTTTTTTAATTATGATACTACATATTTGGGTAAGAGGTTATCATTTAGTGATTATAGTGAAATAACACAATTAGAGCTTTCCAATAACAATAAAAACCTTCAAAAACATAATGGCATCTAATAAATCTCTTTTAAAAAATGAAAAAATGGCGACGCATTGCATGCGACGTAAAAAATAATTAAAAACCTAAGAAGTTTTGTAAATCAAGCTGTTGTATAGTAAATACTGAACAATAAAAAAACATATTTTTTGTTGAATTTAAGATAACTCCGACTCCGACTCCGACTCCGGGTTATCAGAAATCTTCGGCTCCGACTCCGACTCCGACTCCAGTTCTTAAAATTTAGCCGACTCCGGCTCCGACTCCGACTCCAGCTGTTCGAGTTTTGACGACTCCGACTCCGACTCCGACTCCAGGTCCCCAAAAAGACCCGACTCCACCGACTCCGGCTCCGACTCCGACTCCGACTCCACAGCCCTGGTTGTCACTTATGCAAATCACGCTTGACTAAAGGGGAGCATTTTGCATTTCTGAACCACATTTGTTAGCATGCTCATCGGTCGGTCATGCAAGCGTGAAATGTCAACTTTTAAGTTTTGTTTTTTGAAGAATCCTTCTGAACCGTTTCAAGGACACTTCACGGCGTGGCATTAAGTTTTATGCTTTCCTGTCTGAGCTTCCTTATTGAGACAGATTATCCGTTGATGTGATTTATTAATTTTTAATTCACCTCAAATTGCACCATCACACTGTATAATTATGACTGCCAGTAGCAGAGCATTGACAGTGCAATAATTCACCGGGCAACAATGAGCAATGTTTGCACACAGGAATTGTATCGATAAAAGCATAAATCGAATCTCGAGTAAGGGAGTTTGGAGAAGCCAGCTTGGCTTGCGGAGCACCACAACAAATTGTTAAGGCTTCTTCTGCGGTGGTTTCAGCAAATTGCATGCTCTGTTCTTGCAGTGAAGAACAAATACTGAAAGTGTGATAAATATTCAACAGCACGAACAGAATTGCTTTCGGCGTCCTGCACAAAGGGGATTCGCTAGTCGATAATCGCTTTATGGGTGCACTTGTGGTTGTGTTTTCGTGGGTGTTCTGTGACTTTACACAGTGTAAAATAATAGTTATTGATTTTGTAATTAGTCAATAACCGCAGCAATGAATTGTTACCATAAATATTCTAGCTATGTACATAATATAATATCTTTGAAAAAAATGTTAATGGCCCAAAACAAATTTCAAGTTTTCGTCAATAGTTCTGGAATTTATTCTTTCAACTTAGGTTAGATTACATAGAGTTGAAGTTTCCACTGTGCAAAGCAAATCCTGAAACAACAACATCATGAAAATAGCATAAATCTCATCGTTCTGTCCATTCCCGACATCCAAACCGTCAATCCTATTAAACCCTTTTCCCTTCAGCATCAATTTAGTCCCAGAAAAAGCTGCCGATAAGCAAAGAGGTCGACCACACCGAATGGCTCATGATCCCAACGTAGAAAAACACACACCTCTTGGTCTATAACTGAACCTCCATCCCAAGCAACACACTTTGTCAGATAAACGTATTTCCTAACTGTTTGTATAACCGAACGGCCTCGTTACCACAACTTATTCTACAACTCCTGTGCATTGGAAAAAGCGCACTTTTTTCTGTTGTATAACTTGCCAGAATAAGATGCAAGTTATCAGAGTAAGTTGTACAATTGTATCTGACAACACTGTGCTAGCTAACAAGAGATTCAACAAAAAAAAGGGGGCGTGGTTAACGGCTGTGCTGTCAAATCAAAGCGCACACTGAAAAGGAAAGATAGATTGAAAACAGTTGTCTAACCGTTACCCAACTTACATGTAAACAAACAGTTCTTATCAGAATTTCAATCAACGACGAAGGCAATATGATTAGTATCTCTGACTATTTTGGTACGCTTGTTTCTGCCTGATTTATTTAGAAAAAAATTGAAATTGCATGAAAAAAAAAATAATATTTTCGCGCTCTCTAACTGTGATTCATGTGAAACCCTCTTCATGGCGAACTTTTAGATTTTCATTTTTTTTGATGAACTTCGTCTTTCCCAAGCTTCGATCCGATGACTTCGACGACACGACTTGTTGTTATCTCCAGGCAGGTGTAGGCGCGCTTCCACATCTCTCCACGAGGCTTCATAGTAAACAAGCTGGCCTAAACGTCAATAAGAAGGCTGCTGTCAGCTTTGTTATACTGCAGTGAGCTATACAACTTAACTCCAGAAAAGGTTGTCATTGGAAATAAAGTTATATAAGTTTGTTTCAAGTCAGTTTTTATAACTCCATCATGTAACTTTGTTATAACAAACAGTTTCAACTGTCATTTCGATTATCGTACCACGGAGTAACATTGAAAATTGGTGTGATTTTAATTTGTTTTTTTTTTCTCTATCATGAATTCCGTAAGCTGATATTTTTTGTAGCTTTTACCGGCGATATTTTTATAAATAATCGTTCAACAATTAAAATCATTGCAATCTTCGATAAATAAACATTATTGAAACTCTAAATACCTCACGTACAAATTTACACCACCTAACAACACGCAATGTCAAGTTGAATATGTTTGTTGAATATCAGTTATATAACCTGTTCTCCGATAACATTTGTGTAACAAAGCGAGAAAACCTAAGGTTATTTATAGAATGGTTGGCCACGCCCATTTTTCAGAAGATGCTGTCACATGACAATGTTAGATAAGCAGTGAAATAAACAGTGCAATATTATTCTTATTCAACAAACTGTTTTCGAGGAAAACAATGCAGATGAGGGAACAGCATCATGGCATATCAGCATTTTGACGTTTAATTACAGCTCATAAAAAGCGTTTTCGACTGAAATCAAGTGATAAATACCTCAAACGGAAGTGAGCAAGCAAGTTTCTATCGAAGGTGTTCCAAAATAAGTTGTTTAAACAGTGTAAATCAGCAAAATGGATGGAACCCTCCAAATAGGTGAGAATTTTTCCTATGTTGTGTTTTGTTGGAAAAGAGTGAAGTTGACTGTGTTTTAACACTTTTGTGGCACAAAACACGATAGTTACACAAGTCAGTTATACAAGCAGTGAAACAAACTGTTATTTAAGTTATGTTCAGATTTTTTCTCGTATGTTTATCAAAAACAATTGTCTAACTATTATTCAACAGTCGACAAGTTATGAGTGCTACTTGGGATGACTCCATGAGCTTGCGGGGACATGATGGTCGACCCGGAGCACGTGTCAGGTGTGGACGGGTTGACAGCATGGTTTATCTCTTCAAGGCTACTGAACACACGCACCGTCCGTCCGTCCGTCCAACCTGGTCTGGGGACTATGTATTTATCGGTTCAGAAGCATCACTCCAACCAGACAACATGATGCCTGCCGCCGTTGGAACCAGCCAGAGGTAGTCCGTAAAGTGCAAGGAACTAATGATATCCCATAAAAGATCGATATTATTCAATTCCCGCAGGTTGGCTACAGCTGGATGCATGCCGGTTGGGAATCGCGTCCTCAGGGATTGAATCTGTGCGAGCAAGAGGACCGTGCCAATGCATGCGATGGAATGGAAGACTATTAGTCGTGGTGTTCCAGGTGCCATCGACCAGGTGTTTACTGTCAGCGTCACTTAACATGTATGGGCTTGGAACGAATGCTTGCCGTTAGGGTGATAAGATGAGAATGATACTCCGAATTTCAAATCACAGCATTTTTCAAGCATTATTTTTCTCATTTTGTGGAAATTTTGTGAGTGCACTTCATTGGACCAAAGAAACTTTTGTGATTTTTTTCTGAATTGTCGAAAAAATTAAGATTTCGTATATGGTACCACCCTAACTTTCCTTCACCAAAGAGGTGTTTAAAGACACACAGAGGTGTTTCCTCTTTAGCTACAGAGTCACGAGCGAAATTCAGTTCTTCTTCGGGCTCGCGAGGGGAGTTACCGTCGCTAATCACACTCTGTTCAGCAGGAGTTCCAAGGAAGGACGGAAGAGCTCGGAGGAAGATTTACACGATCTCAAGGTCGGACTTTTGCCTTAGGAGGAAGGACGGAAGAAAGGAAGGAAGGATGCGTGCAAAGACGAAGAAGAACGATGATGGGAGGCAAAACTTCGAAATATCACTTGCTCTACTCGTTTTTCCAGAAGAGAAGTTCTAAAAATACTTCCAGTCCAGGTCCAGGTCCTATTGGCGTTCGTTGGGCGGTGGTATCCAGAAAACCCTGTTTGTTTTTGTAGGTTTGGTCACTGAGTCCCATCCCGCAGGAAGTGTTGCGGAGCAATGATCTGAGCAACTCAGGCTAATGGTTGACCTTTAAAAAGAACACACGCGCGTCGCGCTTTCAACGGGAACGGGTTCGCTGCTTCTGACCACACCCCGTGAAGCAGGAGGGAATCTCTGTCCTTCGTGTCGGACGGTGGGCCAAAAAGAAATTTTATATTAAAAAAAAATAGAAATATTTTTGAAAAAAATATTATGCATATTTAAAAAAGTAATCGCAAAAGTACTAATGAATATAATTCAATTTATACTAAAGTAAAATTTGCTTTATAAATTATTCAAACTAATTTTGAAACACCGTGACTGTTGGATTACGACCTCGATCAATCGTTCCAGTCCGGTCCGTCCCTGCTGGCAAGAATGAATTATAAATCATCACCACCTTCACCCTAACCCCCCAAAAATCCAGAAAGCTCACTTCCAACCCTTCTTCCAGACCACACTTGTAGTCATGCGAGAATGTCCCAAGCCGAGCTATAGATACAGACTGTAATAGCTTAATTGAAATCAGCTGCTGCCAACAAGTTGAAATGAAGAAACCCGGCAACCAACCACTGTTGCCCGATTAGTCATTGGTCTAATAGTTCGGTAAGTCGTGTCGTGTTTATTGTTTATTGTTTATTGTTTATTGTTTATTGTTTATTGTTTATTGTTTATTGTTTATTGTTTATTGTTTATTGTTTATTGTTTATTGTTTATTGTTTATTGTTTATTGTTTATTGTTTATTGTTTATTGTTTATTGTTTATTGTTTATTGTTTATTGTTTATTGTTTATTGTTTATTGTTTATTGTTTATTGTTTCCAGCAAAATCACCCTGAACACTTTTATGAAACTATTTTTTAAGGATCAATTGGTTGTGGTAAAGCAAGTTATGTGTTAATGATTCGAAAAGAATGTTCCTATCTCAGTTCAAGTTTCTTTCTTTCTTTCTTCAGTCGGCGTTCTTTTAGCGTGAAAATAAAGTTGCAGGCTGGAATGTTGTCCGATAACCATAAATTTTAAATTAGTTTGTCAACCTCTGAAGTTTGTTGTTATCGCTGAATCGAAAGAATATTGTGTGTGTTTCCCACACGTGCTGTTTTTTGGAGTTTTTTTTTTTCAGCAAAACATGGAATTTACGTGTGATTCAGAATGTTGTTGTTGTATTCTACATCTATTCTAGGAAGTGGTTGGATGCGCTCACAATGGAACCGGGTTGATTCATAGTTTGAATGATTTGAAGCCAATGCTTATCGGTTGTGTCGTCACGAAAGTGTTACGTTAAAGGTTAAATAAAGCCTTCTTTTAAAGGCCCAAAGGAGCAGCCGAAATCAGGAGCAGTTCTGGTGGCTAATAAGAACGTTATTTTTCGAACGTAATCAGCAAAATGCCGCTGAATATTCATGAGCAAGCTTCCGCTCTGGCTGTGCTCTTGGCAAACAAACAAGCAAATTAAACTTTTTTTTCTGGTAGGATTTTTATTCTCGGAATCGTTTGTTTGCCTACCCGTGTGGAATATACTTCCCAAGGTGACTGGGCCCAGCCTCGAGATGACATCTAGAATGAGAGCCAAAAAATATTTGTGAAATTTTGTATTTGCAAGAGAGAATCAAAATTACCATACGTCAGAAGGAAGTACACCCAGAGCAATTACTGTAAGAAATATTTAAACAATGTGGTCGTAAATCATTCTCCAAAACCTTGAGGAAGAACTCGTTTCTGGAGGAAAGTCAGCTCAATGTCAGCTTGAAGAAACCGTTACATTGAGCCAAATCTGGTTGACAAACCAGAAAACCACAGAAAGTGATCCTCTTAACATCACAGCGAAAAAAGGTGTCAATCTCTCAGAGAGTCAAAATTTGGACTCATGCTCGATGAGGATGATTAAAAGCGGGATTGATGAAGAACACTCTGGGTACAAAGCCCAGGATAGACCACTCCATATACACATATCAGCTGTTTTGGCAGCTCATAAATCATGCTGCCGTGAATAACCAACTTGTTGCCAACTGGCCGACTACTGTTGAAGGAAAATTCAGTCACTGAAAAATGGTGAAATTTTGCCAAAGATTTCATATCGGAATGAAATCGACATAAAAAAACAATTAAGTTGAAGGTAGGTATGACATTGTGGACACCATTTGTTTTGTATCAGAATTGTTGTCAGGATTTGTCATTTCGACGTCGTCGTGCTATCTTGTCGCATCCGCCATTTTGACGTTCCGAGAAAAACGCGTTTTAATGTTTGACCTTGAATATTCAAAAACGAGAGCTCGCAATGTAAACAATAACAAACACGTTTTGTTTGGCTCACCATTCTGTGCATTGTCCCAAAGTTTGGTTGAAGTTGGTTGCTGGAGTCCCGAGTTATAATTACAAATGTTTACGGTAGTCTAGCTTGTACGTGCGACAAACGCATCCTGACTTTCCTGGCCTGAAATCCCTTTGGCCTTTTGTCGCACTTACATCAATTTTCATGGAGTGACAAGATAGCACGACAAGATTGAAACTACTTTCATATGAAGAGTGACAAAAATGCACGGAGTTTTTTCGGTTTTTGTTGAATATCTCAGGATTGAAATCGAATTTTGGGGATCTGTGAAGGTCAAAAGGTGAGTCATTGTGAGCTGCACAAAATGGCGTTCTTAACTCAATTTGGCCCAAAATGCACGTACGACAAGTTAGCACGATGGCGACGATTTATCAAATCGCTGAAAGTTTTTCTGACGAGAAATGGCTTGATAACAATTAATTTCTGTCCATTCTACCGACATCAATCTGTCCTTTGAGTCACCCGCAAATACCAATCATCTTTAAATTAGCTTGTTTACAAACTCTCAGCCGAAGATCACTAAACCTGTTGATCTTCCGCTGCTAAACCAAACAACATCTTCGCATGATTCAATCGCGTCGTCTCCAAATTCCAGGCGACAGGTTACCAAACCTTGTCACGCTCCCGAAGCTAGAACCGCGACGTCCAAATTGGGATCTCCCGCACCATCATCATCATCATCATTATTACCATTCGTTATTATTCGGGAACAATCGTCGTAACTCTTGACTCTTTGGAAGGTTTGGGACTAAAATTGAAATCAGTTTCTAATTAAGGACTGGATTTTATATACATGACGAGGGGTGTTTTATTGAATACCGTTAAGAAGAATCGTTAAAAAAATCTTGATTTGTACTTCACAAATTCACCTCTTTCATTATGTCTTTATGATATCAAAGCTTATGAAATAATATAAATTGAAAAACAAAAATCACTGAAAGGCCGCTTTACAGAATCATGCATCTTTGATACTGTCAATTTCTGTAGAACGCTATTCGACGAAATGACCCAGCCTTGATGCTCCAATTAAGGTGTCCTCCACCGAAGCCTTGCTATATCCCCGCCTTGCGTCTTCTTCGAAGTCATCCCGATTTTTCCAAAAGTTCAGCTCTACTGTGCAGTTACTTCTCCTTCTGCGTCCTAAAGATCGTGCAGACCTGAGCGAACGTTTGGTTGTTGAGGTTTCTTCAAACGATGACAACGGCGGTGACGACGACGACCACGACCATGACCACGAAGAAGATGTCTATATAAAAAGCCGCGTCCCGGACGGGCCGCCCAGTTATTGTTTTTTGAACCGGCGACCGGCGTGGAGGTCGTCCCTGTGATTGTGAAAAAAAGTCAGGTTGCGCAGTTATTCGCGAGCGCACGCGTTTCGGGATCACCGCGCGCAAGGACGGAAGACCTTGAACCTGAGCAGCATCAACCTTTGAGAAGAGGAGGAAGTGATTGAAAAAAAAAGACAGTGGTTTGGAAAACGATTCCAGAGCTTTTTGGAGTTAATTGCAGAACAGACACGAAACGAACAGAACTGTGGAGGAGTGGTGATTGAATTTTAATTAAAAGTGAAATTGGGTATTTTATTTCCCTTTCTTCAACGAGCGTGAATCGTGACCAAGTGGGGGAGAACGCGTGAATAATGATCAAAATTATACTGATGTTGGCGGTAAGTGATACTGTTGGATCGATTATAGTAACGAGATTAACCTAATTAAGCTTAATTCTTCCAAACGACATTTAAATTTTCCAATTTTAAAACTTTCAAGTTATTAAAGTATTGCTTTTCAAACTAACATAAAATTAAGTGCTTGGGCAGCAGAGTAATTTTTTATAAATTTTTAAACTGTAAAAACTATTACTTTTATTATTTATGTTTTTACTTACCGTCAATGGGGTGACTAGGGGTCAACAAACGAAATAAAACTCGTAATGCCTTAATAACAAAAACAATTTAAGTAACATCGACAATCTTTCCCGGGCAGACGGTAATAACAAAATTCATGCCATTTCAATAACAAATACTGTTAAAATAACAGAAAATGTTATGGAATCTTCTTGAAAAATCCATTTTTGCATAAGTGTTTAATAACAGTTTATGTTATCATAACAAAATTTGTTATTGGTCTGCTTTTGATTGAAATCCAAAACAACTTTGGAATAACATTTTTTGTTATGGAAGAATACCTCGAACTGTTATTGAGTTGATCGGATTAGTTGTTAAAATAACAAAAAATAATAACAAAGATTTGTTCGAAGAATAACTAAAAATGTTATTAGTCTGTTATTACAATAACAATCCAATAACAAAAAAATCATAACGGGGAATAACAAATTTTGTTATAAATAACATGAAATGTTATTGGCCTAATATTTTCAAATAACAAAAAATGTTATTCCCACGTTATTTCCGTCTGCTCGGGTTCACCGTAGAAATGTTCTTAGAATGTTTACTTACATTTTCCCAAAATATGATGCAGTTTGATGAACTCTACCTTAAATGTCAACCTTTTGAAAATTGACCCAAACTTAAATTTAGGTACTTTCCGAGCAACACAAATATTAAAAAGTTGATTTTTTGTGAGGTAATTTTTGGCCAAAAACGTACCTCAACATTAGACAGCTGCCAATATGACAGGATTTGTTCTAGGAATGAAATTTATTCAGCTGAGTCATCTCAAGATGTCCCCTACATAACCTGAGAAATGGTAAAATCCGTAAAAAATCACTTTGACCCAATCTCAACCCCCAGACTGAAGGTGTTTATCATGTGTTTGTTTGTCTTAGTTTATTTTTGACAGAATTCTGGTATATTATTAAACCTCCAATAATTTCTCCAGAGCATTAAAACTTTGAACTCGAATATCTCGGAACTGACACAACTCTTCATGGTACTTCAAGTTGCAGGTGATCATGTAGAATGTAAGCTTACATCTCCCCAAATTTCATCAAATTTGGTTAAGCACAAGCAAAGTTACAGTGCGAAATATAATCAAAAAATGGGCAAATTTTAGGGAATTAAATAAGACCTGTTTTCGAAAGTCCGTATAAATTAATATGAAACAAAAAATGTTTTGCTATCTTTAAACCTTGGACAAGAAGCCCTGTGAATAACATTGCAAACATTAAATATTCAGGAGTACTTTTTTCTTAATTACCGAAAAGTCTTATTTTAATCAAAACAAAAGTTTATTAACGTTATGACAATTCAAAAACAAGACAAAACATTGTTATTTGACCAATTTACTATTTTCCTAATTTTTAATATTTAATGAAAATGGTTGTTTGTAAGTTTTGAAAGAGCCTATCAAAGAAATCTGAAAATGCAGAGATATTAGAATTTGTAAGTCTTGCTTCAAAAATATTGTCTTGCAGAAAAGAATAAGTAGTTTTAAACTAATTTCAAAGTATTTTCATGCAACTGAACCAATAGATTTGAAGAAAACTGATGGTGCTCTGGTGCACCACTTTAAATTCAACTTTATGCACCAATTCGATGTTTGTGGATCAAAGTAAAGTATTTACTGCATCATTGTACCAAAATTCAACAATTTACTATTTTTACGATAAGCAAACAGCTCTGGGCGTTAGAGGGTTAATAACTATTTCGAAACATTACTTTATCAAAGATTTTTTGCCCATTTTGGAATTTTGTGGTAAGATGGAATTTTATGTTCCTTAATACACATGAAAAAAATTACCAATATAAAAATCAATTTTTAAGTAACAAAACGATATTCAATAAAAAAAAACTTGTAAATAACGTAAATATGGTCAAACTAATTTACAATATTTTTTATTTGGCTCAAACTTTGTGGGGGCCTTCCCAATCACCATAGAAGCCATTTTGTGCCATTGGTTTACCCAATGGCACAATGCGCTCTTTAGATTGAATTTTGGCCCGAAACCTGGAACTCAAAGCCTGTTTTTTTAGTGCTCTTTTTCTGAAATACTTTGGCGATGTCTGTATCCACTCTTAAAAATTTGTGTCTTCCATCATTGGAAAACCACTCGAAAAACCCACAATTTTTATATTTCAGATTTGTAACCGTGGGGTCGGAGACGAACATTTTATTTTTCGATTCACAATTTTCGACCAGTAAATGTGGTCAAAGCCATTTGCAGAGGTGTTTTTTGGACTATTTTACAGATAACACTATCAAATTACAAGAATTCTGTTTCAAACAAAAAGTCAAAAATTTTAAGCTTTTCCAAAATTTATTTCCAAAGATATAGCCATATTAGTGTTTTTCGTCTTATTTTTACCCTTTTTTCCTATTAAATTGTAGGTTTTATACAGAATCAGAGACTGAACATCAAATTCAAAGTCCCGGCTCGTTCTCGCTCGAAAGATCGACAAGTCGTCAAGTCGAAGCATAAATGCCAGCACATTTACGCTTCCGCGTTTTACGCTGCGCCTGAAAGTGTGATCTATTATAATAGATCGACAAAGTGCAATATCGATACATATTTTTTAAGTTAATCATAGACTTACATTAAAGACTGAGTGCCCTTAAATTTTTGTAATAATGTCAATCTAATATGTTTTTTTAAATTAAATATATGTTTACACACAAGACGATGATTCTAGTCAGAAACTTCTGTACTGTACTGTTTTCGTGTAGTTTTTGCCACAGTTTATGTTGTCTAGTTTTCGCACTCTACGTTACATGTAAACACACACATATTTGTAAATAACAGAACACAAACAGGACGAAAAGGTCAGTGAACTTGTCCTGACCGTACATTTTCTTGTAGGAAAACCACCTCAGAACAGTCCCATTCCCTGACAGACCTCAGAGCAGGTCAGAACAGTTAATTTACTGCAAAATAGATCCAAGTTGACGCGAATAAAGTCTTTTTGTTGTAACCAGTTTTGTTATCTGTAATCTTAGTGTTTAAATTTGTATTTACCGGGAAAGAAAGTGCGACAGGATCAACAGACGTTCTTATGTGCGCAAACAATATAATTATCTTGCGACCCATAACGTGCCTCTGAAATTAAAAAAAATATGCATTCGAGGTTTAGCCAAAAAAGATTCGAAGCTTTAGGTCAAATTCTCACTGGGTATCATTATGTTTCTGATAAATCAATTGCACCAATATATTTTTCGGAGTTTCATCATTTTGTTAGAAAGGCTCTTTTTCACCTCTGGTGGTATTAAATCGGGAATTCGAATTCGCAATTGAAAAGTTTTTTCCATTTTTTTTTATAAGGTGCGCTGTTTTCAAAATATAGTCATTCAAAGTTAAATTTAATTCAAAAAATTACGGTTTTTTATATTTGAAAACAATGTTCATGATTGTTTATTCCTTAAAATATTTTTTTCAAATAGTTCAAAAAACATTGAAGATTGGACTTCTGGTTGCTGATATACAGCGGATAAAAGAAACGATCTTTTAAATATATTTCTTTTAACTGATTTCTAGATAAACCTCCATTCTCTAAAAGTCTTTTTGAACGTTGAAAATCCGATTTGTTTGTCAAAAGATATTCCACTTTAAAAACATTCATTGAACATCTTGGACCATGTATGTCACTCAAAAAAAACAGCCCAAATATGGTTGGATTTAAATTGGAATATCTTTTGACAGTCCAAACGGATTTACAAAGTTCATAAGAGGTTTTATAGGTAAGAGATTTCTCTACAAATCCGGCAGAACATTTTTTTTTAAATCGATCCGGATAAAAAATCCGTAAAAAATTCGAAAACAAAAACTTAAAAAACACAACTTTCACCGAAAGAATATTTTTCTCTCTACAGATTCTAATTCAGGCCGGTAATTTTTTTACTTATTTCCGATGGGGTATCTCGGTTTATAATATTTTGCTTCAGTCGCTCGTGTGAACCTTTTTAGAATTTATTTAAACAAGAAGTCGTGTATTAGGAAATTAAACTTCCTGTTTCAATCGCTAAATGTTATCTTAGGCATAATATTTTGATAAAAATTCATCTTTATAAGAGTTTCAGTCTTCAAGAACTTGTTCTACATCCTTCAACCTTCCCAAACGATCAGCTATTGCTGTCCCTGGCAGTAATCCGCTCTGCCCATAAATCACCCGGAAATTCCATATGACCGAGAAGTTTTACACCCCAGAAAGCCCCCTGTCACGAAGTGTCATCACTCACCGCGCGATTAGTTCGAGACGACGCTTCTAAGCACTTGAAACTTATTTAAAAATGCCTATCAATTCTAACGCTTGCGTCAGACATTTTGAACATTTATTTGCCGAACGATGATCGAACAATGCTGACAATAATCATAAAGTGGTGAGTTTTTTTCTCAAAGAAACAAGTTGACGATCATCCCGCCCGGTAGGTGACAATCCGAATAAATTAGCTGGATCTTTTTATGATCCGGGACTTGCTCGACTTGGTTCGGGATACGTTCCAGGATAAGTTATAAAAACTAGCTTGAGTTGATACTAGGAAGAAACAGGAAAGTTCGTTGAACGAATTTGAAAAGCTTTCGAGAAAATCTTAAAAAATCACGAAAATTGCTTGAATCCAAATTTAATCCCCTTTCAAAAGTGTATCAAGTGGCCGTGATCTTGGCCGCGCAGAAACCCAACCAAACCTGCTCGACTTCCACCTGAACCGGGCCGTAAATTTATGCCAAAAAGAAAGGTGATCTTAGCGACTACAACCCCATAATCCAAACTTGTTTGGCCTGCGACGTTCGGGGAAGATCTTCCCCTAAAAAAACTTGTTCGCTCGCCAAAGAGCATCGCTCATTTGCATAAACTTCAAATATCAGCGCAGGAATTTTTTTTTTGGGACTGAAAATTTATTTGCTTTGCTCGCGATTTTTTTTTGGCAGAACGAATCAGAATGATATTTTGAATTTCGCATTAGGGTTACGACTAAATCGTGGACGTTGAACTTTCGTGGCCAACGCTAAACTTGTTTTTTTTTTAATGAAAAATGCTAATCCTGATGTAATAATTTGCTTGAAACAGATGAAAGCGATTTGCTTTGCATAATTTGAAGATTGGAATGTGATTGAGGGTTTGATAAATTTAAGAACGAATCTGGTTTTTGAGAAACTGGTCTCTAGTTTATTTCTTGTACAGTTATATAAATTAGCATTAACTAGATTCGGCAGTTTCAAAACATCGCAAAAACTGGCTTCTCGAATTTCTGAATTTTAATTAGGAAGCATGACCCACTGCAATAGTCTCATGCATTCCGTGACTCAAATATCAAGAGCTCAATAAACTAGAACATCACCAGCTTTATCCGCACCATAAATCGTTCATCGGTCACGAATCCATAGTTTGCAAAAAAAAAAAAAAAAAAACTAAATCTTTAGTTGGCATTTCTTCCCGAACTGATTATCCCCGCTAGTACACTACTACGTACTCTCTGACTTTGCCAAACGCCGCTTGAATTTCAAGTGGTTTGCAAACATTCGGTCGATTAATGAATGGAATAAATTTACCCCATATTTGACGAGCCCTCCTGGTTGGACGTGGCGAGTCATCAACCCGTTCTCAACGTTGCAGAATAATAGACTTCATTAAAAGGTCCAAATTTCGGCAACTAATTAACCTGAAATTATTGACAAGTTTCGATAAACCAAACGAGATATTTGAGAAACATCAACAAATTCACCCCAAACCACCCTACAATCTTGAAAAAAAAAAAATACAAACGCCAGCCGTGGCTCACTCACTTTGCAATTTCGATTGCGTACGTGGTTGGAATTAACCATGAGTTATCTGTTTTTGTCCCGGGATTCTACGCGCCAGGGCTCGGGCGGCAGCCGGTTGAAATTAGATTAAAATTGAATGTGTTATTATTTCTGCTGGGGCTGGAATGATTGGATCCCCCCGGGAACACGGAATGCAAATGGCAGTAGGAATTGCGCCGGGAAATATTAAAATTTTAAATTGAGGGAAAGTGATTGATTGGGGCTACGTTTTGCAACAAAAACTGGAATAATTGTATGTATAAATTTATTACGGTGGAAGTAACGCAATTACTTTTACAAGATCTATTTTTTTTTTTAATATCAGTAATTGAGAAATTCTCTAAAAATCGGCCGATTTCGTGAATTTTCATTGTTTTTTTTTTTTATTATGGCTTAAACTTTTTGTGGCCTTCCCTATGACTAAAGAAGCTATTTTGTGTCATTGGTTTACCCAGACAAGGCTCCATACAATTTGGTAGCTGTCCATAAAAAATGGCTCGTAAATATTCGAAAAACCTTTAACTTTTGAAGATTTTCTGATCGGTTATACCTAGATATTGATGAAGACTATTTTTCGATTATTTAAATAACCTTTTTTAGCGAAGTTCAATTTCCCAAAATCCATATTTTTACAGAATAACCTCCTTTTATGAGCTGCGTTTCGTTTTTTTCTAATTTGTTGGTTTTTCTGGAACCATAAAACATTTTTGCAACCATTTAATACTGACAGTGTGATTGGGTCTAAGTGATTTTTAACGGATTTTTCCATTTCAATGAAACTAAATTCTGTTAAAAGGATTGTGTAGGGGACATCTTAAGATGACTTCGCTGAAAAAATCTCGTTCCTAGAACATATCTTGTTATTTTGGCAGCTGAGCAGTTCTCTCAGATTACGGTCATTTGATTTTTTTGTATTTTTTAATCAGACTGAAATTTTTTTGGTGTCTTCGGTGTCCCCAAAGAAGCCATTTTGCATCATTAGTTTGTCCATATAATTTTCCATACAAATTTGGCAGCTGTCCATACAAAAATTATGTATGAAAATTTTTAAAATCTGTATTTTTTGAAGGAATTTTTTGATCGATTTGGTGGCTTCGGCAAAGTTGTAGGTATGTATACGGACTACACTGATACACGGTAATTTTTTTGTGATTTTTTATTTAACTTTTTGTCTTTAGAACTTGATTTGCAAAAAAACACTATTTTTATTTTTTTTATATGCTTTAGAAGACATTCACCAAATGCCAACTTTTTAGAAATTTCCAGGTTGTGCAAAAAATCTTTGACCGAGTTATGAATTTTTTAATCAATACTGGTTTTTCAAAAAATGGAAATATTGGTCGCAAAAACTTTTCAATTTAATTTTTCGATGTAAAATCAAATTTGCAATCAAAGTACTTTAGTGAAATTTTGTTAAAAGACACCGTTTTCAAGTTATAGCCATGTTTAGGTGACTTTTTTGAATATTGTCGCAGTTTTTCATTTATGTGATATTTATGTACATTTTTAGTCCAGATCTAAAAAATAGATGAAATTTGTGTTCACCCATTGTTGGTAATAAGTGAGGAACGCTCCAACCACATAAGTGGATTAAATTAGTATTTGGTTTAGTTTTTTATAAGAAAACATAAATTTTTCCTGTTTACAAAGTTTCTATGCTTTTTAACAATTTTTTTTTTTTTAATACCGAATTTCACACTTCCTAGCAAGCAGCTGGAAACATTCACCTACCTGGAAGAGGTTAGGCTCGGTGGTTGTTGCTGGTGGATTTTTTTTCCAGCTCGCTTAACTGTACAAATCCTCAGTGAGCAATTTTGCTCTTTTAAGAGGATTTTTTCGTCTTTTTTTATTTTTTTGCGATTCTTTTTTTTAATTTTTTTTTTAAGAGTTAGAGACTGGTGTTAGTGAATACAATTGATGGTGATGGGTGGTGGGGTGTGGGTGGTAAGCATTTGGCGGTTTTCGGTGGGCGGTGGGTGGTGGGCGATTGGCGATGGGCGGTTGATGGCTGGCGGTGGGCGTTTGGCGGTTGGCGGTGGGCGGTTGGTGGTGGGCGGTTGGCGGTTGGCGGTCTCGGCGGGCGGTGGCGGCATCGGAAAACGAGAGTTAGAGCAGATAGGGTGGCATTAGAGGCGAACATCGTTGGCAGCAAGAAAGCAACTGACAGTGGATTTCAATAAACTACGGAGTCTTTGCTTGAAAGATTGCTTCGAAGTCACTAGTTTTAGGGGAACGGGCAGAAGGTTGTGCAGTTTATAGCCAATGTACGTGAAGCGATTTTTTCCAAGCTCTGTGTTGGGGCGTGTTAATCTAAGGTCTCCAGTAGAGCTGGTGGGGCGTCCACTATTGAGTGTTGGAAGCTCAAGGTTGTGGTGGGTCTCAGGATCGTTGATCATGTTGTGCGTCAGTGTTATGTTCTGAATGGCATGGAGTCCTCGGATAGGTAAGGCGGAGTGCCTCGGGTCTTCGTACAGCATTTGGGTGGAATACAGCCGGGGAAGGTTGAACACCACTTTCAAACAGCGGTTTTGTAGCGATTGCAGTTCCCGAATTCGAACCTGGCGCGCTGAACCCCATACCGCTGTAAGATACTGGAGTCTCGAGTGAACCATTGTGTAGTACAACTTCAGCAGCCAGGTTCGAGGCACGAACGACGACATTTTCCATAGAGCTCCGCAAATGGGTGCAATCTTTTGTTTCAGATGATCGATATGCAACTCCCAGTTCAGCTTACTGTCCAGTATTAGACCAAGGTACTTGTATACTGAAACCCTCTGGATCTCAACATCTTCTACAAGTACCGCAGGCAAGACAGGCACGTTCCTCCATGCAGAGTGGAAAATCATGTAGTTTGTTTTTCCCAGGTTTAGTGATAACAGGTTTGACTTGAAGTACTCAAGAAGGCACTGTAGATCAGCTTTTATGTCCTCAGCAATCCTTGTACTGTCAGCGTTCCCATACAGAAGAACCGTATCATCAGCAAACAAACGAATTTGTCCACGCCAGGACTTTATTACAATTTACTTTAAAAGTTGTTGTAAAACTGTAAAATTGTAAAATATTGGCTGCCATTTCATCCAGTTTGTTAAAAAAATCGATTTAACTGAATTCGAATCACGAATCAAAAGTTGCAACATCTCATAAGATATTTGTTGTACTGAAAATATCTTTAAATTTGAAGATTAATTTCTAATTGTGTTTGAAAAACCCTTTACGAATATTGAAATAATCCTTTTCATCATCATTGTTTTACTTATAGTTAACTAACTGTATAAAATTTTCAAAATAATATGAAAACTTCTTCTTGGAGTACTTTGAACACGCCTGTACCACAGTTTTTTATGATCCCAATGCTGATGTTTTTTTTTTTTTGATGTCTTTGTCAAATTCAAATCAAAATTAATGTTCAAACTTATTTTTGAAATGACATCATAATATAACATCTAGGAAGGGGTACATCTTATATGCCTGAAAAAATGTGTTTGATTTTACCTCTGAAAATGTGTAATTTTTCCGCTTTTCTGATGTAATGTCACTTTTTCAGTCTAAATTGGGGTTAAATTACATCATGAAAGAGGTAATATTCAACCATCCCAAAATTACACCTTCCTAATTTACACATATTTTTAATGCGACAATTTTGCAATAATCTAGTCAATTTACTTGGTTTAAACCGGAATATGACAAGATATGAAGTACTTCTCGGATTTATTTTGGAACAAACTGGCCACTTCACTGAGAAAACGTTACTTAATCCACGCTTAGGTGGTTGATGCCTTCCTCACATTTAGAGGGTAATGCTATCCAAAATAGATACTTAAGGGCGGACCTTTCAGTGTTCTATCAACTTGATTCATTATTTATACCATCAGATTGGGTAGTCAGATCTTCATAATTCAGGGCACTTATGTGCTTACAACTTTTGATAGGGTTGTCAGATCTTCAATCTTTTGAACTCGTTGGAAAGGTCTTTTGATCCATTGACAGGTCGCATGATACATCCGGACAACGTTTTCATCGAAATATATGAGATCCGATCTCTAAAAAGTGCACTTTTGAATTCGTTGGAAAGGTCTTTTAAATACCTTTCTAACAATGTATAGGTGGGAAAAGTTATCCTACAGATGGTTATCCTAGGAATAATTTATAGCGCTATGGCGGCCATCTTTATGGCATGCGGGATAACTTGTCATGGTTATCCCAGGAACAATTTTTAAGAGAGATTCCAAAAATTCAAAAAAACGAACAATTAACATTACCTGGACATGTTTCTTGGCAAAACTAACTGCCCTACATTCCTGGAGTATGAAAATTTGGATGTGAATGAAAAAAAAAATCCAGAAATATTTGAACTTCGAATATTTTAATTCAAATGTTCAATAAATTTGAAAATCCTTCTAGGATGGGACTCTGGCTCATTTCCGGGACATGTATTTTGGTAAAACTTGTTGCCCTACATTCCTTGAGCATAAAAATACAACTTGGCATGAGGCCATGTGGAGGAAAACAATTCCAGAAATATTTGAACTTTAAATATTTTAATTCAAATATTTAAAAAATTTAAAAATCCTTCTAGGATGGGACTCTGGCTCATTTCTGGGACATTTATTTAGGCAAAACTTGTTGCCCTATATTCCTGGAGCATAAACATAAAACTAAGAATGAGGCCATTTGGAAAAAAAAAATTCCAGAAATATTTGAACTTCAAATATTTTAAAACAAATGTTCAATAAATTTGAAAATCCTTCTAGGATGGGACTCTGGCTCATTTCCTGAACATGTATTTAGGTAAAACTTGTTGCCCCACATTCCTTGAGCATAAAAATACAACTTTGCGTGAGGCCATGTGGAGGAAAATAATTCCAGAAATATTTGAACTTCAAATATTTTAATTCACAAATTGAATAAATTTAAAAATCCTTCTGGGATAGAAGTAGAAGTATTTTCAAATTTATTGAATTGTTGAATTAAAATATTTGAAGTTCAAATATTGTTGAAATTGTTTTTCCCCTTATGGCCTCATGCCAAGTTGTATTTTTATGCTCAAGGAATGTAGGGCAACAAGTTTTACCAAATTACATGTCCTGGAAGTGACTCAGAGTTCCATCCTAGAAGGATTTTCAAATTTATTGAATATTTGAATTAAAATATTTGAAGTTAAACATTTTTTGGAATGTTTTCCTCCACATGGCCTCACGCCAAGTAGTATTTTTATGCTCAAGGAATGTAGGGCAACAAGTTTTACCAAAATACATGTCCAGGAAATGAGCCAGAGTCCCATCCTAGAAGGATTTTTAAATTTATTGAATATTTGAATTAAAATATTTGAAGTTCAAATATTTCTGGAATTTTTTTCCTCCACGTGGCCTCATGCCAAGTTGTATTTTTATGCTCAAGGAATGTGGGGCAACAAGTTTTACCAAATTACATGTCCTGGAAGTGACCCAGAGTTCCATCCTAGAAGGATTTTTAAATTTATTGAATTTTTGAATTAAAATATTTGAAGTTCAAAAATTTCTGTAATTTTTTCCCTCTACATGGCCTCATGCCAAGTTGTATTTTTATGCTCAAGGAATGTAGGGCAACAAGTTTTACCAAATTACATGTCCTGGAAGTGACCCAGAGTCCCATCCTAGAAGGATTTTCAAATTTATTGAACATTTGAATTAAAATATTCGAAGTTCAAATATTTCTGGATTTTTTTTTCATTCACATCCAAATTTTCATACTCCAGGAATGAAGGTTAGTAAGTTTTTCCAAGAAACATGTCCAGGTAATGTTAATTGTTCATTTTTTTGAATTTTTGGAATCTCTCTTAAAAATTGTTCCTGGGATAACCATGACAAGTTATCCCGCATGCCATAAAGATGGCCGCCATAGCGCTATAAATTATTCCTAGGATAACCATCTGTAGGATAACTTTTCCCACCTACAATGTATATTATATCTTACAAAAACCACCCTTTTTACAATCTTCCGGACTTTTGTTAGAATCGTTTTTTTAGCATAACTTTTGAAGTACTTTACTAAACTTTATAATTTTTAATAGCGACTAATGGAACCCAAGACGGATCGAATGAGACCAATAAGGTCCAAATCGGTTCAGGCAGTGCCGGGATAATCCAGTGCATTTTTTTTATCAACATCCCACCACACAAATAGACATTTGCTCAGAATGTGATTCAGAGTCGATAAGTATACATGAAGGTGAGTCTAGGAGGTCCAATTTAGAATTTCGTTTTTCGAGTGATTTTATAGCCTTTGCTCAGTAAGGTGAGGAAGGCAAAAAAGAGTTCCCAAAATCGTGAGCAATCGTTCATGAAAATGGGAACCACAAAGTATTCAAATCCCATGATACGTTTTTGAAAAACGTTGCATTGGATTTGAACACTTTGTTCGTGAACACTTTGGTCGCTTTCAGATTCCCCGTTAGAACACGTAATATATCGAGTTAGGATGATATCTTCAAAATCTGTAACTGGAATTCAGAGTGTTTATGGATGATTTCGTTATTCATTACCGCGTTCTTGAATGATGATGTCACAAAACCCATACCCTCTCGAGAATCTCTCCTTGACTTACCATGTAATCAGCTGTGTAACCCGAGCTATAAATTCGATGTTACTGGTGGTGATTTTTTCCCTTGGCCAGCTCCAGCATCAGCCGATGGCGTCTTCTGGCTGCCTTCGGCACCAGTCACCAACAAACCGACTTTGACCGGTTGCCAAAAAAGTGGCACAGGATGCAGGCTGCCAGGTCCAACTGGTCGTCGTCTGTGCACATTGTAGATTCATTACGGTTCAGTAGTGCAAAACTTTTGCACACGTCCCTCCGGGGAACACTTAGTTCCCCTCAGCCTGGTGGCGATGACTTTGAACGAGTCCCGTTGGCTGCGACTAGTGAAGCCATAAAAATGATGTACTAGCGGTTTTCCTGGACTTTCGTCACTTCCGGGAGGAAAATATTCCACCGGCGAGGAAATTTTTATTACAATTGATATTTTCCCCTGTGACATACACAATTCATTATTGCACACTTTGCACCAAATTCTCCACGCTTGCAAATAAAAACTGCACACCAAATATTTGCACACTTGAATTCCTACCCCTTCCCCCCCCCCCCCCCCCGCTCGCCTAGAGTGGTGCGTGTCTCGGCTGAGCTTTGCTGCTTTCGAACACTTGAGAACAGTTTCAAACTAGGGTGTGTGTCTTAGACAGTTTTTTTTCTGCTGTAGTTTGGTGCGCTTTTGTATAGAGCTTTCCACATGTTGCACGATTGTCTAAAAATCGCTGCAATCTGCAATAATGTCATATTCTTTTTAGTAGCATTTTATTCTGTGGTTCCTCGAAAAAAATAAAAATATATTTTTCTTGAAAAAAAATATGTTTATCATACACAATACACGACTAAACCACATGCAGTCCAATTTCTTCAGGAGCCCAGTTTAGTACCGCCTCACAGAACGCAGAACTTAATTGCTTTTAAATATCACCCATTCCTCTCATTACTCACCCGTCCGCACAGCAAACACCGCATCTAGATTGACACTAATAACGTGGTGTGACATGACTTAATATCACCTCAGGACCGCACTTCCCCCAACTCTTCATCACCTTCCAATAACCCACGGGACAATAAAAACCGGTCATTAATTGTTTCTTAACTGCTGGTCAGCAACGCCACCGCACGTGCCAGAAGAACCTACACAAGTTGTCAACGCCGGGTTCACTCGACTGGAACTAGCAAAAGATCAAACCAAGAACCGACACATGATACAGGATCAATCGGACGGAACGTCGCCACCGGTGTTGGAACAATGATTTGTTGGGGAGGGTAGTTATTGGACGGGAAGGAAATAAGTTGAACTGTAGAAAAGAGTGATTCTGTACATTATGAAAGTATTCAATACTTGTATGTATTTATTTAAATCAGTGATTATTTGAAATTTGGAGCAATTTATATCTCCCCATTAAACAGTAAAATGCATGTTCTAACAATCCGTTGATCTAAATCTCTGAACGTGTCATAAATCAGACTCAGAAAGATTACCAGGTGGACATATAGCGTGGTTGAGGTGCACCCGCGTTGATTGACACTTTTGGCACGCGTGTTGCATTTGCATCCACAGGCTGACTGACAACTGGCGAGATGTGGATCTCTGATCTGAGATTGCCCGTCAATCGAGTTTATGTTCAGTTCTGTTTTAGATGCATTCAAATGAAGTGGGTGTTGAATGTGTTATGGTTCAACACTAGAAACACTGAAAATGATTGGAGAAAACAACTTTGATGAGAGAACTGCATTCAGGTAAATTAAGCGAAATAGATTAAATCCACACAAAATCAAAATATCCAATTCCATTCCAGTGAGTCCAATTCTCGGATTCGTTTCTATTTTAGTTTTCTCTAAAACAAATTAAATATTTAATTGTTTTTCAGTAAAAAAACATTGAAATGGCTTGCAGATAAACAACTTCAAACATTATTGATGCTAGTTATTCGTAAATTGAACGAGAATCGACCAAAAAACGGCTTTATTTACAGTTAACGCTCAGGACCTACTGAAAACTTATCCATGAATTATACTTAAAAAACTGCAGATGAATGATTTAGTAATTCAAACATTTTAGTATGTTTCAAATTCTTTGACTTTTTTCATAATGATTCAAATTAAATGCATTTGCAACAAAGTTAGACAAAGTAAGTGTTATATCAATATTGATTGAAAATTGAAAAGTTTAAAAATTGAATTGTTTTAAAGAGTGAAGTAAATTTTTGGCTTGATACAAAAACTTTAATCGTTTTCAAATGTTTGGCTTGCTTTAATTTTTTCAAAAAGAAAATATTCAAAAGAGCAAAAAATTTGCAAAATTTTGAAGAGTGAATCAATATTTTCTATGGGATTAGTTGGGTAACACTGACAAAAACTCACTTTGCATCATTTTTGAACTTCTAGAGGTTATATTTAAGCAGCCAGCAATCTGATCAACTCTAACTCACACAGATAAATTTAAGCTTTGATCAAATTTTTGAAAAATGAAAAATACGTGTACTGGTAACCGACTGAAACTTTTTTGGTGCCTTCGGTATGCCCAAAGAAGCCATTTTGCATCATTAGTTTGTCCATATAATTTTCCATACAAATTTGGCAGCTAGCCATACAAAAATGATGTATGAAAATTCAAAGATCTGTATAATTCGAAGGAATGTTTTGATCGATTTGGTGTCTTCGGCAAAATTGTAGGTATGGATATGGACTACACTGAAAAAAATGATACGCGGTGAAAAAAAATTTGGTGATTTTTTATTTAACTTTTTGTCACTAAAACTTGATTTGCAAATAGAAACACAATTTTTGTTGTGCAAAAAATTTTTGACCGAGTTATGAATTTTCGAATCAACACTAATTTAAAAAAAATCGAAATATTGGTCGCAAAAATTTTTCAACTTAATTTTTCGATGTAAAATCAAATTTGCAATCAAAAAGTACCATAGTGAAATGTTCATAAAGTGCACCGTTTTCAAGATATAGCCATTTTTAGGTAACTTTTTTGAAAATAGTCGCAGTATTCCATTTTTTTAAATTAGTACACATGTTTGCACACTTTTGAAAAAAAAATATTATAGTTTTTGGAAAGATCGGAAAATTTCACGAATGTTTCATATTTTAACATTGTAAATCGGACCATTAGTATTTTCTGTGAAATGCCCCATTAATAATGAAATTTTAGCTGATTGGAAATGTTTCATTGACTTATCATAAAATTCATATGCATTTTATTTAAAGTTCATTAAATAATTTCCACAATGTTTTTAAAGCACAAGCGAAAACAAACTATTTTGAAAAAACGTAAATGGACATTGTAAGGCCTACCTCAGGTCATGAAAAAAATTTTTTTTTGAGGAATCTGTACCGTATCAATGTATTTTTATTTAAATTGTTTTAGTTTATAGTTTAGATGTTTTCTTTTTTTTTTTTTTTTTTTTTTGATCAGTAGTGCGGTGCCTGTGTGGACGCGCAGTCCTGTTTTTTCGTGTTATTTTCCGTCTCTTTTATGTCGCTGTTCGAGTGCATGGGGTGATTGGTCATTATAATTAAATAATGGCATCAGTGGTGCGGTGCCTGTGTGGACGCGCAGTCCTGTTTTTCGTGTTATTTTCCGTCTCTTTTATGTCGCTGTTCGAGTGCATGAGGTGATTGGTCATTATAATTAAATAATGGCATCAGTGATGCGGTGCCTGTGTGGACGCGCAGTCCTGTTTTTTCGTGTTATTTTCCGTCTCTTTTATGTCGCTGTTCGAGTGCATGGGGTGATTGGTCATTATAATTAAATAATGGCATCAGTGATGCGGTGCCTGTGTGGACGCGCAGTCCTGTTTTTTCGTGTTATTTTCCGTCTCTTTTATGTCGCTGTTCGAGTGCATGAGGTGATTGGTCATTATAATTAAATAATGGCATCAGTGGTGCGGTGCCTGTGTGGACGCGCAGTCCTGTTTTTTCGTGTTATTTTCCGTCTCTTTTATGTCGCTGTTCGAGTGCATGGGGTGATTGGTCATTATAATTAAATAATGGCATCAGTGGTGCGGTGCCTGTGTGGACGCGCAGTCCTGTTTTTTCGTGTTATTTTCCGTCTCTTTTATGTCACTGTTCGAGTCCATGAGGTGATTGGTCATTATAATTAAATAATGGCATCAGTGGTGCGGTGCCTGTGTGGACGCGCAGTCCTGTTTTTTCGTGTTATTTTCCGTCTCTTTTATGTCGCTGTTCAAGTGCATGGGGTGATTGGTCATTATAATAAAATAATGGCATCAGTGGTGCGGTGCCTGTGTGGACGCGCAGTCCTGTTTTTTCGTGTTATTTTCCGTCTCTTTTATGTCGCTGTTCGAGTGCATGGGGTGATTGGTCTTTATAATTAAATAATGGCATCAGTGATGCGGTGCCTGTGTGGACGCGCAGTCCTGTTTTTTCGTGTTATTTTCCGTCTCTTTTATGTCGCTGTTCGAGTGCATGGGGTGATTGGTCTTTATAATTAAATAATGGCATCAGTGATGCGGTGCCTGTGTGGACGCGCAGTCCTGTTTTTTCGTGTTATTTTCCGTCTCTTTTATGTCGCTGTTCGAGTGCATGGGGTGATTGGTCATTATAATTAAATAATGGCATCAGTGATGCGGTGCCTGTGTGGACGCGCAGTCCTGTTTTTTCGTGTTATTTTCCGTCTCTTTTATGTCGCTGTTCGAGTGCATGGGGTGATTGGTCATTATAATTAAATAATGGCATCAGTAGTGCGGTGCCTGTGTGGACGCGCAGTCCTGTTTTTTTTCGTGTTATTTTCCGTCTCTTTTGTGTCGCTATTTGTGTTCATGGGGTGATTGGATTTCTTCTTCTTCTTTTTTCATTTATTTTTTGTTCGCGCGTTCGTTGGCCGATGAATTTTATTTTTGTTCTCTTTATATAGTTTTCGATAGAAACGATCCGATTTTTTTAGACAAGCAAGTCGTATTGCTGGATTAAGTCCTTTCCATTTCATCGAGGATCGGAAGGCACGTCGACGGATATGTTTTAAGGCTTATGATATGAAATAATTTTAATGAATGAAGCCCTTCCTACATCACCGTTGATCGGAAGGCACGCCGACGGAGAATTTCTGGAGAATCGCGGTCGAATTAATACTATATTTAAATCCCTAGATAGGTATCGAAAAAAGTGCAGTGCTTCTTGGGACGCGCAGTCCTTTTTTTTCTCTCTTTTGTGTCGCTCTTTGTTTGCATGAGGTGATTGGGCATAATAATTGAATAATGCCATCAAAAGTGCGGTGCTTCGGTGGACGCGTAGTCCTGTTTTTTCGTGATAATTTTCGTCTCTTTTGTGTTGCTATTTGTGTGCATGGGGAGATTGGTTTTATGTGAGTAGGTTTTTTATGTTATTATTTTTTTTTTCTTTCTCTTTATTTCCTCAGTTTGATTTGCGATTCCTTTCCGTCGGGTCGTGTTTTTTTTTTCGCGATCGTCGTCGGTGTGTTTTTCGTTTTTTTTTCGTTTGCGTGTATGTGTGTAAAGGTGCGGCTGGCTCTGGTTGTCATCGATGACAATTGAGTCAGTCTGATTTGCGATGCCTTTCGGTCGGGTCGCAGGGTTTTTTCGCATTCGTCGTCGGTGTGCAATAACAACAAAACCTTATCATACCATTTCAGCTCGATAAACATCGTAACTCGTCGTTCGCTTCGTTAATCAGTACCCCACTAAACATGAATCATGTAAAACTCTTAAAAACATCTCAATTAAAAAGTCAGACTGCTAAATCCTTCATCATTTAATTACAAATAATTTTGGTTCTATCTTTCCACAGCCGGCTGTCTAAGATTAAACCATTTCAATTAAAAGTTAACAGCCGATAAACGGGAAATGTCTCATCCGCAGCATCCGATTGCTTGCCTTGAGAATGAAACATAATACCTTCAACAAACACTATGATTTTGGGTCGCATCATCATCTTCTATGATGAATCCTGACCAAACACCCTATCCTACTAACAAATTTTCAGGTTCCTGGCGCTTGTGGGGTGTAAGCACAGAGTAAATCAGCTGCCCTAGTAGCAACCTGCGCTAACTAACATTCCCGTCCCTTAAAATCGAGATCTACAAACTGACATGGCGGGCGCCGTTGGTGGCCAATGACTGTTACCTATTCGCAACTGATCTAGCTTTAGCAATCATGGTGTTTTATCTTTTCAGCGCATTCATACATGCTGTTGATAAGGGAATCACCACTAGATCGTCGAAGCATATAATCAGTAGTGCTGAAAGGATATTACGGTTCTGTTCAGCAACGGAGGGGCAACCATGGGTGATCTCTCATGCTCATGCTCATGCTCATAGTTTAGATGTTTTCTTTTTTGGCCTTCAACCTTCAAAAACTTTAGGAAAATTTATAGGAAATAAGGCTGGTACAAATATTTTTAAAAGTTTTTGTCACCCTCCCCCCTTCAAAATTGGCCCGAAAAATCAGGGGGCAAAAAATACTTTTACAATAAACTTCAAAATTTCAATGAAAATTCAAGTGCAACCAGTTGAAATCAAATTAAAATACATTCTTATGCGTTTAAAATCATTTTTAGCATGTTTGGGTTTATTAAGATTTTTTTTGAAAATTTTCGATGCCAAATCTTTTTTTTCGATACAATTTTTGTTTTTGAAAACTCGATACAATTTTGTGTTTTTGACAACTAATGATTGTAAAACAACTGAACTAGTGTAAAATGCATTTTAAAACACTTTTTTCATTTAAATGTGAAGACTATGGCTTGTTATTTAAATTTTTATATTTTTTTATTTTTTTGCCCCCCGCCCCCTTGACCTCGGCCAGGGCCGAGGGACAATTTTTTTTCAAATATTTGCATCGGCCTAATGCGAACTTCTCAAAAAAGTATATTTTTAGAAATTAACACGCTTGACCATGACTTCTACATCTAAAAATTTCGCTTTTCATAATAAAATAATCACTCTTGGGTGGATTTAACTTGAAAAAATTGCACGTTGTAAAAAATATCAAATAAATATTTCTATTGCAAATTTAAATGTAAATGAAATTATTGCTTAGGAAACTCATGAGGGTAGGTTGTTTTGAAAAGAGATTTTACTATTTTTAAATTTATAACTTGGGCAAAACTATTTTGACCACTCTTTGTCAAAGCATAAATGATGGCATTTCGTCGTCGTCGTGCTAACTTGTCGTACTTGCAATTCGGGCCAAATTGAGTAAAGAACGCCATTTTGTGCAGCTCACAATGCCTCACCTTTTGAGCTTCACAGATTCCCAAAATTCGATTTCAATCCTGAGATATTCAACAAAATCCGAAAAAAAACTCCGTGCATTGTTGTAACTTTAGATATGAAAGTAGTTTCAATCATGTCGTGCTATCTTGTCACTCACTGAAAATTGATATAAGTGCGACAACTGGCCAAAGGGATTTCAGGTCAGAACGCGTTTGACGCACGTACAAGTTAGACTACCGTAAACATTTGTAATTATAACTCGGGACTCCAGCAACCAACTTCAGCCCAACTTCAGGACAATGCACACAATGGTCACTGACAAAACAAAACGTGTTTGTTATTGTTTACACTGCGTGCTCTCATTTTTGTTTATTCAAGGTCAAACATTGAAACGCGTTTTTCTCGGAACGTCGAAATGGCGGGTGCGTCAAGATAGCGCGACAACGTCGATTTTTGGACATCTGAATAAATTTAAATATCTAAATTTGCATGGAAATTTGTATCGACGAATGAATGATAAAAATGACCATTTGGGATGTGAGATATGTGTATGGCAAGTTTGAGACAAAAAATAGGAATATTCAGAACTCCCCGCAGTCTTCAAACATCTTTAAATACATTTTCAATGTAAACATGTGTTAATTTTGTGTCACGAATATTTTCATAAGATTATTTTTAAATTCACAAAGAAAACATTCTGTCCAATGCTCTTTGAGGGATATTTAAAGTCCTGCCGTAATTATACTTTTCATTACTTGTTTTTGTTGCGCATTACATTCACCCTTTCCCGCCCAGAGCAAAATCGAGATTTTTTACGTTTTTCTACATTACTCGTAAGTGGATCAACCAAATTGGATGAAATTTCAATGGTTATAAGTTAGCATTCTATACAAATTAATGTAGGTTGAACCAGATCGAAAAATTGCATGGTTGAGGAGAAATTCACTTTGGCGACAAAAGTGAGTGGTGCTCTGGAGTAACCATGAGCGTTAGAGGGTCAAAAAGATCTTGGTTCCATTTTATAGAAAACAACAGTTTATCTCTGGACTCAAATTCGAGAATCCGCTTTTAATCACTTCATGCGCCTTTGACGCCAAGACTGAAATCGATTCCTGTTTCTTCCTAACACCTTGTCTACCCATTTGATTGACAGCCCACCTCAAAACAAATCTCATGGCATAAAATTTGGTTTAATATCCGTTTGTTTGGCTTCCTTTCGGCTTAGCTAATTGTCATAGCGAGTTAATACACTTCAGCTTATAAATTCCACAAACACGTCTGACCTCATTTTCACCATCCATCATTTTTTTTTCTTTTCAACTCCGCAGATTTCCGCCCCTTCGCTGCTTCTGGCCGGCCGAATTCAGCGGGTGAACCTGTCTCCCGAGGAAGCCCAGTCGTACATCACCCAGCAGAGTTTGGACCTGCGCTACGCCAAGAAACTGGGCGAGCATCCGCTGGGTTACTTCCGCAACATTGAGGATCCCGAGAAGGCGAAATTCTTCCACAATGGCCGACTGATTGATAAGCCGGAAGACTATGTCGAGGAGGTGTACGAGGCGAACCAGTTCCATGGACAGGTAAGGCAAATGGTCATGTAACAATTTCCTAATTGAAAATTGACCATGACTGTTTCCATTTTACAGGACGGTTTGGGCCGCGCCATGTTCGGCTACACCGACTACAACCAGGCCCGACTGGAGGCTCGTAATGCCAACGGTGAAGTGCGCGGCTCGTACCAGTACATCGACCCGTTCGGCGAGGAAGTCATTGTACAGTATTGGTCCGACGGGCTCGGCTTCCACCAGGTTGACAACCGTCCGGAGGTGCGGCTGGAACCGGTCACGGAAACGCCCGAAGTGCGCGAAGCTAGAATTGCTCACTTGAAGGCTTGGGAGGAGGCGGCTAACCTGGCACGGTCTGGAGGCCCCTCGGGAGTGAACTACAACAAGCCTGTCCAGAACACGGTTGATGACGAAGAGGATGAGGTCGTTGGGGCTCTGTCGAATCAGCACCAGAGTTTGGTCCGTTACCCAACGCTGCCCTACTCGGACCACATCGCTCCCGAAGGTGCCGCTTCCGACGATGCCGTTGTGGTTGAAGCAGTCCGTAGTCTGAAGAAGCGTCAAAACGATGAAGTTGGCTCCGCTGACCAACAGGACGATGAGCCCCAGTACGACCCGAAGGGTTTCTTCTACAGCTTCGAGTACCCAGTTTACACGATCTCGGAAACGGAAGCCGCCAAGAGTCGCACCCAGAAGTTCAAGCGTTCCAACCCGCCTGCCGAACTCCAGGTCGAAAGTGAACCCCTCGTCAAGACCGTCGCCGTCGAGGAGCCCAAACCGGTGGTAAAGAGCGTCGTTGAACCGGTCGTCGAAGCGGAACCGGTTGAGCAGCAGCAAACCGAGGACAACCGGGTGTCGCTGAAGGCCATCCAAACCGGCGAACAGCTGGTGGCCGCGGTTCACGACGTGCAGATCTCGCCCAAGCAGAAGCTCAACAGTGAGCAGTGAATGACAAGAGATTTTGATAGCTCCCAGTAATGAGAGCGCGTTTCAAGAGAAAAAAAAATACAGCAAAAGATCTCCCCAGAAGTGTGCAACAGGACGAAATCTTGAAAAATAAAACGAAGTGATGACAAATGTACAAGCGAAGCAAATTGTAAAAAAAATGACGAATAAATACTCAAAACGACGAACAATAAAGGCAAAAACTGTGAAAAAATAAACACTAATCGAGTGAACTTCATTACCATAATAAATCAAGCAGTTATGCGGGGTTTTCGAGGGATCAACACTCCACATGAGCTACTCGTGTGGTGGTCAGTCGGAAATTGAGTGGATTTTTGCATTCTCGAAAATTGGCGTTTGCTTTGTGCTTGAACAAACTGCAGCGGTGCAAATGGTTAGAAATGAATCATTTTGGCATTTGATCGATGACGTGCTGCTTGGGTTTGAGGTTTTGGTACGAGAGTCGTGATGAGGTGTCGGAATGGAAACGTCTGATGAAGTGTCTTTCAACTCAACAGTGTGTCAGTTTTGAATATCCAAAATGTTGTATGGGAAGTATGGAGAAGCAGTGACGTTGGCTGAACAGTAATTGATTTAGAATTTTGGACGACATTGATTCTGCTGCGAAATTTCCTAGAGCCGATGCAAATTTGTTTTTGTCGCTTGTCTCTGGTCATTTTTTTTAAATTTAAAACATACCAAGCAAGTTCTAGAAAACTGCCTCTCTCTGTTTGGTTTATTCTAGAGGCCTTATCAAGGTGCCCCGATTAGGATGAAATTAAATTGTTCACACTTTCTTAAAACTTGATGAAATCTAGTTTTCTTTATTACATTTTAATGTTTTTCAAAGCTCTTCAAAAACGAGCCATAATGATTCTGGATTGGTTTTACTTTTTTTCATAGCATTTATCAAAATACTGTTAAAAATCGTTTTTTCGTGACTGCCTTAAATACACTTTCTAAGGTCAGAAGTGGGAACTTCGTGGGCTGTATATCTGTGCCACACTCTTCGAAGGGAACTGAAAAATTTGGAACCAGCGCCAACGTAGCCAGATAATTCCTGAATTGCATAGTGTGTGGTTAAAAAATGTTCTCGTTAATGCTCTGTGATTTGCCAAAATCAGAGTTCCACCAGATTTATCAAAAATGGTCTTGGATATTATAATTGAAGTGTACCCAAGTAGCACACTTTGTTCTGGACCGTCCTGGAATCATTTGGATGACACACAGGGATGATTTGTCTGTGTACACTTACTGAGGTTGCGACTCAGTACTTGTACACAGCCAAATTAGAAGGTTAAAAAACCTGATCACACACGTACGCTTTCTCATATGGCCCTTTCGCTGACTTAGTTTCCGTCCTTTTCAATCTTCTTCTAAGACACTAGTCATCTATCCACCTATCAGTTTCATTTCTTTTTTCTAATTTGTGAGTTTGATTTCACCGAAAACTACCGATAAAGCCCGTAAACTAATAAAGTAGTTGTTCGGTAACTGAGCCTTGTGTAACAAGGCATTCGATAACTGGGTCGTTATTTTGCCTGCGGAGTAGGGGAAATATACCCATTCTAAGCCTAATAAGCGGTCGTGTTTGAATGATGCTGGATAATCTGGAGTGTTCCTTGAAATTTACTAAAACCAGGTAAAAAAATATTTCCCAAATGCATTCTAATCAGTCGAGTGCATTGGGCCACGCCCATTTTTCTATTTTCAGCTTAGTTCTTTTTTTCTTCCAGCGCTCTTTTGGGTCAGCTTAGTGCTGCCAAAATTGATGAAATATTAAGCAAACACTCACGAAAAGTAGCATTTATAGAGAAAATTTCCTGGCATCACTGGTTCACTCCAACAGGCTCTGTGGTGGTGTTGGTGGTCACCCATTGTTCTTTACTTGCCTTCGCTTCTCGCTCGGTTTTCTTCAGCCTTCGATTGGAGTGGGTCGTCAAAATGTTTACGTCGAAAGACTTGGCGCGTTTGATGTTTTATGGCGCTTGCTTATTATTTACATGTTTCGGGATTATTTTTCAAGTGAGTGACTATTTAATGTGCAAAAGAACATGTTGGCGATATTTGGAAGCAATTTTATATCTTAAGAGCGAGTCCATGAGCAAAGCATACCCATCTCGCATCGACCTCACCAATCTGCCTGAAATTTTCAGGGGTTGTTTGTACATATAAAACTATCAACTGCAAATCGGGACACAAAGTTTGAACGTTCAAAAACGTCAAAAATATTAAAAAGGCTATAACTTAGGCAAAATTCAATTTAATTTCAAAATTCAAAATGCGTCTGAAAGGACTTGAAAAATGCAAAAAAATGCAGGGTAGAACATCCCAATTGGTTAAATTTAAAATGAGTTATTGGCATTTTAGTGAAAAAATAGCATAATTTTCAAACTCAAATAAAAAAGTGTTCCATCCAGATATCAACTCGGTTCGACCTGCAGCTTGTAGAGGACATCTGGGATTACCATCTGAGACTGAAACATGGATTAAAATGTTTATTTTCATCCATTTTAACCCTTTAAAAAATGAAAGTTAAAAAAAATCTTGAATTCACATTTATTGAAAATCAAGTTCGTTTCCAAGGATACTAGATAACACCAGAAAAAGCAGCTTCTTATTTTTTTTTAACATTCATTTGTTAAAGGGTGAATGCATGAAAATAAACATTTTTATTCATGTTTCTATTGTGAAATTGTCTCAGGAACACGAATATGATAAAATTATCACCAGAAAATGGGATCTAAGGGGTCCCCCGAGCAAAAATTTTTCAACTAAAAAATTCACTAAAAGTAAAAGTGTCAATTTAACATGTTGCACTGTCTTACCCAAAGCGTTTTAGTCTCAGATGGTAGTCCCAGATGTCCCCTACAAGCTGCAGGTCGAACCGAGTTGATATCTGGATGGAACACTTTTTTATTTGAGTTTGAAAATTATGCTATTTTTCCACTTAAATGCCAATAACTCCCTTTAAATTTAAACAATTGGGAAGCTCTACCCTGCATTTTGTTGAATTTTTTAAGTCCTATAAGATGCATTTTGAATTTTGAAATTGAATTGAATTTTGTCTAAGTTATAGCCTTTTTAAGATTTTTGACGTTTTTGAACGTTCAAACTTTGTGTCCCGATTTGCCCCACTTCCCGTTGACCTAGAGAGCTCATATTTTGGCTAGATGCTAGTTATATATGTATAAACAACCCCTGAAAATTTCAGGCATATTTGTGAGGTCCAAACGACATCCCATACAAAGGGGTATGCCCTGTTCGTGGACTTGCTCTTAAGCGCTTTGACATCGTTAGCGCAAGTGAAAAGATATTGATGGCGACTTTCGTCAAGCAGTTAACCTCTCATCTTGCGTGTGGATGTATGTGCTACCAAAATTATGAGAAATGGTCTCGCAAAATAGAAATTTTGATCAAAAGTGCATTAAATTTGATCTTTTTGGCCAATAAATGGCATAAATTTGCGTGCTTACTTGAGGCGGGGCTTTTGCTGGTAAGTTTATAGCCTAAATAGATTTTTTTTCTATCTTTAATTGAGCATCAAACTTTCATATGACGAAGATAGGTGTTTGATTAGAAAGGGTATATTTCCCCTAGGCCAAGATTCAACGCGCTACAAACGATCCCAGTCAAGTCAGTCCAAATTCTGAAACGGAATCTAATTAGAATCGTATACAAATTCCCAGTGCTGTTAAACGTTATTTAACGTTAACGCGTCCGTTAATCGTTAAAATTAACGTGGACGCGAACGGAGCCTACGTTGATCTTAACTTTAACGTGAACGGAGCACGTTAATTAACGCGTTGATAAACGCGGTAATCCCCAACTTTGAGGGCCTGTATCTCCCAAACGGTAAAATCTAGCGGGTTACTTCCAGTTGCATTTTACAGGCATTAACTGTGACTATGAGTTCCCGGTGAGGTAATTTGTCCAAAGTTGCCACCGGTTCCGGCAACCCGGAACATCCGTCACTTCTTCCGGTGCAACCGGTAACCGTCCGTTCACGTTAAAGTTAAGATCAACGTAGGCTCCGTTCGCGTTCACGTTTAGGTTAACGTTTAACGATTCCGTTAAGTTAAACGTCGTTAATTTAAACGTTTAACAGCTCTGCAAATTCCGTTTCAAACGCAGCATCCGGTTCGAACACGGAACCGTTTGTTGCGTTTGAAACGGAATTTGTATACGATTCTAATTAGATTCCGTTTCAGAATTCGGATTGATTTGACTGGGACACTGCTGCGATACTGATTCGACACTATGGCTCAGATTCAGCTGGCAAAATTACATGAAAAAAAACAAACAAATATTTCCGAAATTCATTAGGGTGGTCCCATATGATTTTCCCTTGAAAATTAGACTTTTTCAAACGAAGATATCTCGAGTTTAAACAAAAACACCTCGGAGATTTTTTCAGCGTTTGTAGTGCTGGATCTTTTCATTCAAATGCATTTTTTTATGTTTTATTTGAGGGAAAAGTCCGATTGAGTGGAACACCTACCGATGAGTCCTTCTCTGATAGGCACAAATCCAATTACTTTTTTTATTATCAACAGATTTTACAATCCAAATGACATGGAGGATATTTACAATCAAACTTAAACTAACAAACTTAACTAGCACAACATTAAAAAAATAAATGAAAAAATAAATAAATAAATAAAACTAACTAAAAATAACCGGTCTAAACCTTTGTCAAAACACATATGCTTCCCTGAGAAAATTTAAAATATCTTGCTTCAGACGGGGACGAGACAAATGGAAATCGAAAAAGGGGTAGCAACTTTCAAAAACCCTGCAATACTAGAAACAGGTCCATTGAAGGCATAATTTATACGGGCTCCAGGTATAACGAGAAAAGAGTGTGAGCGAAGCTATCGACTTTTATCGAAACCAATAAAAAATATCATATTAATAGACTTCAGCAATTTATGTTGTCCCGATTCACCCAAGTTGAAGGTATGTTTAGTGATAATGATTTCGATAAAATTTAAGCCAAATATATTATATTTTAGTGGATTGCTTTGCTTTTTCATATTATATCTTAAGAAATTCATTTTATATTCAACCCTATGCACTATTCCGCTTTTCACCCTGCTATTGAAAGTGACAGTCTCTGCCGTGGTTGCACCTCCTGATTTAATCATACTCACACCTTACTTTTCAAAACAAGCCCCGACACTCTTCAAAAGAGTCACTTTCATAGTGTCACGCCGCCCGGCCCACTCATCTAGTGACAACAATGCCAACTATGGCCGTGTCATATAACACCGCCGGTGACGGTGTAAATAAAACGCTTTAAAAAAAATGCAAGCTGAAAATTTAAGCATTATCTCACGCATAATTCGAGCCGCTCGACATAATTCATTGACCATTACTGCACACCACCCACCACCTTTTCCACCACCACACTGAAAGCAAAAGGTGCGGCATACGAAAATGATGCACGAGAAGTGATGATGCCTCTCTCACAGCATAATGTGAAAATTGCCTGAGCTTTAGTGTTTTCGTTTAATTTCGATGGCAACACTGTTGCAATTTCTAATCCAAATTATGTGTATTTTTGAGGTCAGGAAAAGAATTAAGGTTATTTTGGAATTTCTTCAGCCTAAATTCAAAAAAGTTTAAATTTCAGCAAAAAAAAAACAAAGTTTTTTACAGTGATTGAAAATTTACTCCAAATAAAAATAGCAGCCGGAAATATTTTCGCACACATTGCTCTCGATCTCTTCACATTTGACCGTTTGTCCACTCACGACTGAATATTTTGGCGGGAAAATGGAGTAACACACGTTACGGTGGTAGTGGAAGTGATGGCAAATAATGACCCCCCGCTGAATGAAGCTGGTCAAGCTCATGGGCGCCAGCAGAAAAGCCCAACTGGCAAGCGGCAATCGGTTACCGTGGTTGTGGCCAAATTTGCGCGCGCGCGTTAGTCATTTGCTGGGATCGGTTTGTGTTACGTCAAGGAATTTGGCGAAAAAAACCCGAGCCGAGTGAGATGACAATATTGATACCAAGAGTTTTTTTTAAAGAGGTCCAATAAGCTATTGTTTTTTTTTTTATATTTTTATAGGTCCTGTTTGTTTTTAAACTCTAGATATGGTATTTGAATTAAGATGTGGGTTCTCGGTCGGTTCTCTGCCAACTCACGCATAATTGGAAAAAGTTGTCTTTTGTTAAAATCGTTTTTCAGCATAACTTTTGAAGTACTTAACTAAACTTTATAATTTTCAATAGCAACTTATGGGACACTCAGACGGATCGAAAAAGACCAAAACAGACAAAATCGGTAATCCAGTGCAAATTTTTTTGATCAACTCCCATCACACACACAGACATTTGCTCAGAATTTGATTCTGAGTCGACATAAGGGGGGTTCAGGGGTCAAATTAAGAATTCATTTTTCGAGTGATTTTATGGCTTTTCCTCAGTGAGGTGAGGAAGGCAAAAAATGGTTTCAATATTATGCAATCATTAGTTTTCCAAAATTTAATTCAATTCCAAAATTCTTACGAATGACAATATTTTTGCAATGCCTTAACGTGAAGGAAAATGCATTTTAAAATGTTTCAGTATATTGCATCTCTATTTTTATTGAAAATTCGAAGTTTTGCCTTCCTTACTTTACTGAGGAAAGGTTATAAAACCACTCTAAATATGAACTTCTCAACATTCCAACGCCCAAGGCTCCAAAAAAGTTGGAACGGTAACTTCAACTCGCTGGTTCTCGGGCATAACTAAACCAATCAAGATGATTCTTCTTTCCAGTGATTTGATAGGATGTCTAGATGATTTTTGAACTTTGCAGAACTTAATTTAATCAAATCTGTAATTTTTGCAATCAAAAACATCGTTCCAACTTTTTTTCGCGTGTAAAAAAAAATCGCCGGAAATTCCTACTCCTTTGTATGGGACGTTGTTTGGACCACACCAATCTGCCTGAAATTTTCAGGGGTTGTTTGTACATATAACACTATCATTTGGCCAACATATGAGCACTCTACTGCCCATGTTCGCATAAATGTCCCATATGCAAAAACAGCAAGCTGAGAAAAACGCATTTGAAGTTTGTCCCATACATAAGACTACGTGTAAGGTTTTCGCGAAAAAACTGGATTTCCTCCTGATTTCTAGAACAAAGTACTGGATGTTATAAGCTCTTTTGAAAGAACATACGATTTTGAACCAAACAGCATCAATAACTCGAAATTGATGAAAATGCATATGGGACATTTATGCGATCAGGGGCAGTCTAGGTCAGCGAGAAATGGGTCAAATCGGAACACAAAGTTTGAAAGTTAAAAAAACATCAAAAATTAGAAAAAGGCTCTAGCTAAGGCAAAATTCAATTATTTTTAAAATTCAAAATGCGTTAGAAAGGCCTTAAAAATGCAAAAAAAATGCATCCCAATTGGTTAAATACACCCAAACGGCGTACGCATGATTGTGATGCATGGCGGCTTGAAAGTATATCAGAATCTGCATGAAAACTGTCCTCATGCATTTTTTGCGATGTAGGGGTATGACATTTTTGCCCGTTACCGACAATTATCGACATTACCGACGGCTTTTTGGTTGTATTGCACAAAAAAAACCTTGTTGATCCGACACGCTACCACCGTGCCATGGACGCTTGATGATTAGTGAAAGAAAGAGCACCAACATATTCTTCTCTTTAAAAAGTTGCTCGGGGACGCACCAGCATTATATGTGTTGGTGAGAACTGCAGATCGTTGATATGTTTACACGCGGGCAAAAATGAACTATGAGCTTGGTGCAAAAAATGTTATAAATTGTAACATTTTCTGCAGCAAATCCACTATTGCAGAATTTGATATATACTATTCCTTTGGGTAGATAAATTGAGCTTTTGGCATTTTAGTGAAAAAGCACAATTATCAAACATAAAACAGTGTTCCATGTAGATATCAACTCGATTCAACCTGGGTAAGGCAGTTTATTACAGAAAATAGAAACTTTTTCTTTCAGTTCATTTTTTGGTTGTAAATTTCTGCTCAAGGGACCCCTTAGATCCCATTTTGTGGCGACAATTTTATCAAATTCGTGTTCCTGAGTCATTTCACATTAGAAACATGCATAAAAAGGTTTATTTTCATCCATTTGAACTTTTTAAAAATTAAAGTAAATAAAAATAAAAAGCTGTTTTTTCTGGTGACATCTAGCATCCTCGGAAACGTACTTGATTTTCAATAAATGTGATTCGAAGATTTTTTTTACTTTTATTGAAACTCTTTTTCATGAAAGTTACCCGATGAAATTTTCTCAAATTAGAGATTTCTAATAGCATTAGAGTAGTAGAGATATCTAATAGTATTTACTCGGGAGAACAACTTTGTAAAACATTGCAAAACGCTAGAGATCAATCTCTGAAAGATAAAGGCAAATTTTAAGAGCACAATATATTTTTTTCCATACCCCAACAAATATCTTGTATCTTTCTGGGATTAATTTTTAGCATTTTGTAATGTTCTACAAAGTTGTTCCCCAGATCAAAACCTATAAGAAACACAAGAATAGGACAAATTGGCATGGTTTTGGGAAACATTCTCTTAGGCCAGGTAAAATGTTAAAATTCTCCATAGTAAATTTTAAGGAGTTCAAAACTAACTTCATGCTAACTTACGGTGATATCCCTTCGGTGATTTATACGTATAAAGCTGTGTTTAACTGGCCAGAATTAGAATCTGTATAAATTATCTTATAGGTGGATCGATTTAAAAAAATGTTTGTTACAACAGAGTTGTGACTACAATTTCACATTTTTAACCGATTTCAAAGTTTGTAAATCCGTTTTGATTGTCAAAAGAAATTCTTCTCTAAGACATCTATTTTTTCATGCAAACTTCCAGTGACCGAGCCACGTTGCCCAGTGATAACGCTTTCGCCTTGTAAGCGGTGGATCGGGGTTCAAATCCCGGCTCGGACCAACACAACTGGTGATCTTTTCCCTTTTGGATTCGATTGCTTAGAAAGGGAAGGTATCGTCACAAACTGGAACTTATCAAGACACTTTAGGAAGACAACCTATGGAATGTTAACATTAACCTTAACATGTTAACATTAAGATGATTAATATCTGTCACTGAGACCGCTTTGTAAATGCCGGCCCCAATACTCTTCACGAGTGTTCCTCTCACAACCAAAGGAAAAATATATATCAAAATGTGCAACAGTGGATTTGCTGCAAAAAATGTTACATTTTATAACATTTTTTGCAGCAAGCGATCTGCAGTTATCACCAACACATATAATGCTAGCGCGTCCCCGAGAAGAGAAGAATATGTTGGTGCTCTGTCCCTCACAATTCATCAAGCGTCCATGGCGCGGTGGTAGCGTGTCGGATCAACAACTAAGAAGTTAATGGTTCAATCCTCGTTCTGATAAAAAAAATTGCAATACAATCAATCAGCTTTCGGTAATGTCGATAATTGTCGGTAACGGGAAAAAAAATGTCAAACCCCTTTATCGCAACAAATGCATGAGGACAGATTTCATGCAGATTGTGATATAATTTCATGCCGCCATGCATCACAATCATGCGACCGCCGTTTTGGTGTCGATTGTAGATCATTGATTTTGAATAATTTCAGTACTCTCTACCATTCGAGTCATGTACCCATCGCGTTATTTGTTTTAATTACACTCGGCGGTGAGGAGGGAAAAAATTGCCACCAAATTTCATCCCTCCTCTCCAAAACCGTTGCGTTGCAACTCGTTCATCTCGTTTGACGACGCGGGGCAGGGTTGATCGCCGGCTCGTTCGGCGTTACTTCACCCACCCCAAAATTTTCGGCAGAGTAGCCGGGTCCAGCCGCGGAAGCTGATGACCACCTCCACCTTCTCCGGGGGCTATAAAGTATTGTTCCGTGCCGTGTATCTGGTTTAGTCGACGCCGAGTCGGTTGGCGAAGGTTTTCCGAAGAAGAAGAGTGATTTATTTTTTGTGGAAAGTGAGTTGTGACCTGCAAGATGAGGAGGTTCCAGGTGACGATTGGGGTTTGCCTGCTGGTGCTGGTGACCTGCATTTGGCCAGGAGATGGGGCCCCGGTCAACGGGATCTGGAGCGGAATGGCCAGCCGAGGGACGGCCGATCGCGGCTTCAGCGTGTACGATGTGTACGACGTGCAGAAGCAGATCGGTAGCATCGGGGACGACCTGAAGAAGATCATCACGAATCTGGTCGGAGCTACCCAGGTCGTGTACTGGAAGTACCCGAAGAGTCGGTACTCTTTCAAGAAGGCGAAACCTCCGGTTCAGCATCACAATGGGAAACGGAAGAAGAAGGCCCTCCACGAGGACTACGACGACTTTATCGCGATTGACACGTGGGGATTCTTCCGGTGAAAAGTTCTTGAAACGATAAGAAAATGCCAAACCCTTAAGTTATTTATTTATTAACCTAGTTGTTATGAAAATTCAAATGTAACGCCAACAGTATTCATGATAAATAGCGAAAGTGCTAGAAGAAATTAAAAGGAAAATCGCCTAACGTTAGGCAACACGTGGTTCACGCGTGTAACGCGTACACTCAAACGGCGATTTACGACGCCGATTATCGCAAATTAGCCCCAAAAGTGACCAAAAAGAAAGACCTCACACAGCCGTCGCTTAAGAAATTAAGTAGTTTTTTTTCCAATGGAGTGATAACGTGAAAACGCTCTGTGATTGTGTGCAGGAGGAAGTATTTCGCGAGGTTATAGAAAAAAGAAGAAAAAGAAGAAGCTGATTGCAATCGAAGCCGTTATTAGCGAAAATAAAAGCGCGTCTATTAAATAAAATGGCTGGCTTTTGTTATTCGAACACCTCACAAACACCTTTTTTTAGTGCAAATCTCCGCACCCCTCTCGTAGACGGGTCTTTCGTGGTCAGGTGATCAAGGCGTAACTTGGAACGGTGGATTTGTTTTTGGGTGGTTTTACGCGGTTTTGGGAGGTGGAAAAACAATTGCGCGAGGCGCGCTATTTGAGCGCGTAAATTTTTAATGATAATTGACACAGCCTCGCAGAAGACACAGCGGAAGACAAATTTGCAAAGTTACGTGCAATTGTATGTAACGCAGTGTTACGTGGAGTTTGTTTCGAGAAGATCTTGAGTTGATTGAATAGTGATATTGGATTTTTTTTCGCTAAGAAGTATATGTTTGAATGCATCAAAAATTAAGTAGGATAGGTATTAACATTTCAATCAAAACAGTTTTGTAAATGAATCGTTGTAGAATTAAAGTAACGTTATTCGACAGTGTTTAACTACAGTGAACACATTTAAAAGAAATAAACAAAAGCTTATCAACAATAGTCTGTGTGCTCAAAGCTTTAAAAACTGGCTTTTATAACTAAAATTATTTTTGGTTCCAGTTATGACACAAACAAGTTATAAAAATAGTAATGAAAACTTCACATGTAACATTAATGAGTTTTGATTAGAGTAAGTCACTAAGCTTAGTGTGCTAAATATTTTTGTATCTCTAGCAGCGTTGCCATATGTACAGATATTTTTGGCACAGACCAAACACTCAAACTAATTATTTGTACATTTAAAATACACTAGAGTAGTTTTTGTAAACTGCACTAAAAAGATAAACATTTTTTGCATCTTTTCACTTGTTTAGTTTTTGATAAAAATGTTTTTCTTTAAAGTTATACTTGATTGAGTGTTTGGTCTGTGCCAAAAATATCTGTACGTGTGGCAAGCCTGATCTCTAGATCTTTTGAAACAAGGATTAATATAGAGTATGTGTAAAGTAAATGTGAAGTCGATTAAGCTTATATTCATAGCAATTTCCTAAAGCAATTCATTTTAAATTATTATTTTAACGAAGTCACAATTAGTCTAATAAAAATATTATATTTTTGAACTTTTAAGACAACAAATTTTAAGGAATGAAATTTGATTTTTTTTTTCTTTTTATTAATACAGTAACACAAAAATGCAAACATTTAACTCCCTTGTAATGTTCGCACTTTTATATTAACTTTCACATTAGTATCTAGGTTACAACATAACATAGTATGTCGACAGAAAAAAAGGAGACATTACCAAAATTATAAAAAATATATTAATTTTGAAAAGGTTGGGGATATTAATTAAAATACAACCAAAGTTGACCCCAAAATTATGCAAATGTAACATCCTGTAACAAAACTGTTAAATTTCAATAAAACACTCATTGAAATGAAAAATTAATCAAATGCCTTTGACAGCATTTCAATTGGATGTAAGGGCTTACAGATATAAGCTTAATTACATTGCTTATAACTGAAAATAGAATATTTTTTTCAGTATGGTAGAAACCAGGATAGTAAATTTGATTACGTAAATATAAAAACGACATAAATCAAAAAGCTGTCGAAGGCAAACTTATGAGAAATTGGACGAGCTTTCCGGTAAAAATATTTACGAGACTTATAAAGACTTATAAAGTTTTTGCTTTTTTTTTGAATTTAGTAATATTTTGATTCGCTGTAATACAAATTTTACTGCTATCTATTTGAAAGGTATGGTTTCAAAATAAATAAATAAATAAATAAATAGAAGAATCATGCTTTGTTTTATTCAAAATGGAATGAAAAGTATTTTTTATTTTTGAAATCACCTTTGAAAAACATTTAATTTTTTTCTGAGTCCAGTTTAAGTTTAACAATATTTGTTTATTTGGGTGGATAATTCCCGTGAAAGTAAAAAAAAACTACTTTTTGTTATCATTTCTCATTTAGAATAAAAATTTCTATTTTGGTACAATTATATTAATTTTGCAAATTGATTTTAAAATTAGTGTTTGAAAAGTGAGATGAAAACTTTAAAAATATGTTTAATGGGCTAAATGTCGCAGAAAGTTCAATTTATTTCAGTAATTTTGGGTGGAAAAGATTGTTAAGTCTTGTTTTGATATGAAATTTAATAAATTATAAAATGATATAATAGAAGCAAATCAGCGAAAACTTTTTAGCTTTTTTTAGTGGAATATTAAAAAGCAGTTCAGTAAATATACACATGCCCTACATTTTGTTTCAAATAATACATAGAGCTCATCCTTTTTTGAAAATTAGGACAATTCTCGGGTGAGTTTTCAAAAAACCGTAAGAGCCAAAGTGACCTCCGACACTAATTTTCGTTTTTTTGCAACTATATTTCTTTTGTTTTTAGTTTAAGGCTCTTGAAGGCACATCTACACGTCAGATGAACAATCTAAAGCATTTTTGAAATTGGTTTAACGTCATGATTCGAAATCCGGACACTTAGTACCATATTATTTTTGTTATAGCTGGCAAAAAATCATGTAATAAGTTGGAAATGTAGAAATACCATCAGGATTTAGTATAAACAGTCAGTTTTAAGAGAATGCATACAAAATATGTCTTTTCTAACAATTTTTCATCAGAATTTGAAAATTAAAATGACTTGTTGTGCTTCGAATCCTGGACACTGTTAAAAGCTGATTCGAAATCCGGACACTTTTGCTTCGAATTCCGGACACTCGTTTTTGCTTATGAATCGCACAAATTTGGACTGAAATGTTAGTGAATGGCATTCTTTAGGTCTCAAATAAGCTGTTAACATCGAAACAATCGATAGTTTATATAAAAATGGCTAGAATTTAAGACAATCAAAAACATAAATTTCTGCTTTGCCTTCCCGGTGCTTCGGACGCCTATGAAATATTTCCGTTGAAATGTTTCACATTTTTGGTAAACTTATAATTTTAATTTATTTAATTGTTTTGGCATTAACTACAGCGTTCAAACAAACTGTAAATGATAGTTGACGTTATAATTCATCAAATAACATAGTTTGGACATTCACAATGTAAACTTATATCCAAACAATTGATAAAACAAGTTGAAGTGTCCGGGTTTCGAAGCGTCCGGGAATTCGAATCATGACGTTATCGTAATTAGGTCGAATACCGATGCAAAAAGGGCTTTGTATACTAATGGTTCTTACGCCTTTTTGAAAATTCATCCGAGAATTTTTTGTTGGTGTCACGTTTAAGTTTCGTAAAGTTTTTTGAAGAATAATATATAATGAAGCATAAAAAGTCGTCCCGAGCAGACGGTAATAACTTTGGAATAACATTTTTTGATATTTGAAAATACTAGGCCAATAACATTTTATGTTATTTATAACAAGTTTTGTTATTCGCCGTTATGATTTTTTTGTTATTGGAATGTTATTGTAATAACAGACTTATAACATTTTTAGTTATTCTTCGAACAAAACTTTGTTATTAATTTTTGTTATTTTAACAACTAATCCGATCATCCCAATAACATTTGGAGTTATTCTTTCATAACAAAAAATGTTATTCCCAAGTTGTGTTTGCTTTCAATCAATATCAGACCAATAACAAACTTTGTTATGATAACACAAACTGTTATTAAACTCTTATGCAAAAATGATTTTTTCAAGAAAAATCCATAACACTTTTTGTTATTTTAACAGAATTTGTGATTGAAATGGCATGAATTTTGTTATTACCGTCTGCCCGGGGTTTCAGTGATTTAAACGTAGGATTTTCAGAGCCATGTTAACAAAGTTGCGTGAAATTTTGGGTTTTGAAATTGAGGTCCCCGTGAAATTTGCAATTTTCGAGCATGAAAAATCACTAAGCCTTATAATAATCAAAATAATAAATTATGAGTCTTATTTTAGAATGCTTTTTGAAAATTGAAATTTGCTTTAATTTGGTCGAGATTTTTTTAGATCGAAGGGGATTAGGTTATAGAAAGTTAACGATTTGGACGATTTGGACTCCAACTCCTCAAGATTTCTCGAATTCGATGACCATTACGACCAGAAACGCGATTAAATCGCACCTTGTTATGCAAATTTTGCACTAATTTTCAGTCAATTTAAAGCGAGCTCCAAATGGAAAGAAAACAAATGTAACTCCAGGTAATGAGGAATCATCGCGAACGGAAAGGTAAAAGTGTGATGAGCATAACTTTTATTACTCTATTATGGTCTTTTATTTCCGCACTGAATTGTTCGCGGCGCGTGTTAGTCGGTGGACTGTGTGTAACACATCCAGAGGAGAGGCAGATTAGTCGCTAATTTGGTTTATTTTACTCCGGGGCTAATGGCAAACAAATGGTATGTATAACGGGTGTGAAATTAAGTTGTCTTCTATTGGGAGCAGTGGGTACGCCCATCGAGGAGGGTAGATCTGGTTCAGGTCTGAATGAGTAAGTGCTTCTGATTGGTAGTTTGCGATAAACGGGAAATATCTTCGTTAGAGGAGAATTGATTTTGATCTGTTTGTGTGAATTATGGGGTGATTTTTTATCACTCTTTAAATGATTAATTTCGAGGAACAATTAAAAGTGCTATGTTGTATATGAATCTAGGTAAAAGTGCCCAGAATATGAGACTTTTTTCTTAAAACCTAGCTCCATATGCTCCAACTCTTTTTTTTTTCCCTGGTATTCGGTGGAAATGTAAGCGGCTGTGGACGGCTGCCCTGATGCTAAAAATCTGCTTCAAGTGAAATTGGTTTGAATCTTAATAATCAATTTGTAGTTAAACTTTTATTAATAATCATCATATATACATGGCGAAATCCAGACTGCAATCCACAAAAATCGTCGTCTCGAAGCACAAAGAAGCGAAATGAAATAACTGAAGTTGTGTTTAGGATGCTAGGCTACATATTTTAAATTAATTATCAGTTAAGTACTTTTTTCATTCATCTGGATTATTTTTAATTAAAATCAAATAGTCAAATTTTTTCAATAACCATCTCAAAGTTGGAACTCTACCCATTTATTTATAACAAAAACAATGGATTTACAACAAAAGCACATTTTCCAAAATTATATTTTTCCAAACATATTTAATAAGCGGTGCACCTTTACATGAACAAGTTTGTAATTCATGTTCCGGATCGGAGTTATTTATAAGTGAGTTTTGAATAACCGATCATTTTCCATCCACCAACAATGTTGTTCGTTTACAACTTACAAGAATCCACTACGCGATCCGTTCGAACTTTTGTTTCGTCGGCGGAACGAAACTTGTTTTCGCACATTGCGCGGTACAAGTTCCGCGTGCCTGACCACCCTCACCAAGGAGGGGTCCCATTCGTTGACCCTCTCCGAAAACACCCAATCAACACCAAAACAGGTGAAAGAGGTGCTCTATCCAGTAAGACGATTGCAATTAGCTGGTGGTCGTGCAATTTAAGCTATGAGTACTTTTTAATTACCCCGTTAAAGCACAATAAAATGAGTTCGCATACCTAAGGCTAGTATTTCTCCTCCACCCACGCGTGTTTTGCGATAAGTCAGCTCGTGGCGGCAGACATCAACCCCCCTTGATGGAGTCAGTTTACATTTTTTTCGGGAGATTTTTGGGCGGCATCTCCAAATTGCAGCTCATTGTGCAGTACGGTCACACGGGTTTACAATCACAGATGAGATCAGCCGCATAATTGCACGAGGGGTCTTTTAATGCATCAAAAATCTTCATTTTTAACTATAACAAGCTGTAGGTTCGTCGCTGATCTCGCGGAAGCCACTCATTGAAGTCTCTCAGTTTAATATCACAAAACTCCCTCAAATTCTTGCCATTCGTGGACCCCCGGTAAGATATGCCTGATTCGGTCATTTTCACCGACCCTTGCTCGCTGTACGACACTGCAGGGTAATAAAATTGAGCAGCCCAAGAAAAAAAGGCGGTGGGAATTATTATTTAAATATAAAAAAAAACTTTCTTCCGGTTTGGCGTGATGGTGACGATGACGAGGTCTGGCACGAGCCCAGCCGAAATAATGCCGCGGGAATATGAATTTGCATTTTTGTTTAAGAGCAGCTCCGGTCCAATATATTTGTCCAATTCGCACTCGGAAAGGGTAAACCCGGGCAGACGGTAATAACAAAATTAATAATATTTCAATAACAAATCCTGTTAAAATAACAAAAAGTGTTATTATTTTATCCTGAAGTTCAACTTCAAGAAGAAAAAATAATAACAGTTTCTGATAAAATAACAAAATTTGGTATTGAATTGATATTATATTGAAAATGTTTAATAACACGCTGAGAAGAGGAAATGTTATACATTTCAAAAACTCTTCTAATAACAAAATTTGGTATTCGTTCGGTATACTGACTTAGAAATAAAATTACCATAAATCGCACAAATGGAAAAGTTTCTAAGTGTCCATAACACAATCTGTTATTATTTTTTCTTTTGTTAAATATGTTTGAATCTTTGGGATGATTTTGTCTAATTTCGTCGGGGTCATTATTTTGGCCATGAAATGGGGTCCTTAAGCTAAAATTATTCTGAAAAGTTGAAATTTTGAAAGTTGATTTTTTAAATTATTTGATATACCCCCTAGAGGACTTTCTTTAAAATTGGCTAGAACTATGGGATAATTTTGACCAATTTCGTTGGGGTCATTATTTTGGCCATGAAATGGGGTCCTTAAGCTAAAATTATTCTAAAAAGTTGAAATTTTGAAAATTGATTTTTTTTAATTATTTGATATACCCCCTAAGGGACTTTGCTAAAATTGGCTAGAACTATGGGATAATTTTGACCAATTTCGTCGGGGTCATTATTTTGGCCATGAAATGGGATCCTTAAGCTAAAATTATTCTAAAAAGTTGAAATTTTGAAAGTTGATTTTTTTTAATTATTTGATATACCCCCTAAGGGACTTTGCTAAAATTGGCTAAAACTATGGGATAATTTTGACCAATTTCGTCGGGGTCATTATTTTGGCCATGAAATGGGGTCCTTAAGCTAAAATTATTCTGAAAAGTTGACATTTTGAAAGTTGATTTTTTAAATTATTTGATATAACCCCTAAGGGACTTTGCTAAAATTGGCCAGAACTATGGGATAATTTTGACCAATTTTGTCGGGGTCATTATTTTGGCCATGAAATGGGGTCCTTAAACTAAAATTATTCTAAAAAGTTGAAATTTTGAAAATTGATTTTTTTTAATTATTTGATATACCCCCTAAGGGACTTTGCTAAAATTGGCTAGAACTATGGGATAATTTTGACCAATTTCGTCGGGGTCATTATTTTGGCCATGAAATGGGATCCTTAAGCTAAAATTATTCTAAAAAGTTGAAATTTTGAAAGTTGATTTTTTTTAATTATTTGATATACCCCCTAAGGGACTTTGCTAAAATTGGCTAGAACTATGGGATAATTTTGACCAATTTTGTCGGGGTCATTATTTTGGCCATGAAATGGCGTCCTTAGGCTAAAATTATTCTAAAAAGTTGAAATTTTGAAAGTTGATTTTTTTTAATTATTTGATATACCCCCTAAGGGACTTTGCTAAAATTGGCTAGAACTATGGGATAATTTTGACCAATTTCGTCGGGGTCATTATTTTGGCCATGTAATGGGGTCCTTAAGCTAAAATTATTCTGAAAAGTTGAAATTTTGAAAGTTGATTTTTTTTAATTATTTGATATACCCCCTAGAGGACTTTCTTTAAAATTGGCTAGAACTATGGGATAATTTTGACCAATTTCGTTGGGGTCATTATTTTGGCCATGAAATGGGGTCCTTAAGCTAAAATTATTCTAAAAAGTTGAAATTTTGAAAATTTATTTTTTTTAATTATTTGATATACCCCCTAGAGGACTTTCTTTAAAATTGGCTAGAACTATGGGATAATTTTGACCAATTTCGTCGGGGTCATTATTTTGGCCATGAAATGGGGTCCTTAATCTAAAATTATTCTAAAAAGTTGAAATTTTGAAAGTTGATTTTTTTTAATTATTTGATACACCCCCTAAGGGACTTTGCTAAAATTGGCTAGAACTATGGGATAATTTTGACCAATTTCGTCGGGGTCATTATTTTGGCCATGAAATGGGGTCCTTAAGCTAAAATTATTCTGAAAAGTTGAAATTATGAAAGTTGATTTTTTTTAATTATTTGATATACCCCCTAAGGGACTTTGCGAAAATTGGCTAGAACTATGAAATAATTTTGACCAATTTTATCGGGGTCATTTATTTCACCATGAAATGGGATTCCAATTTAAAATTAATCCGATAAAATTAACTTTTGAGAGTTCATTTTTTTTAATTTTATTTTATTCCCTAACGGAATTGATTTATTTAATGAGAATTTTTGATGTGTGAATAAAAAAAAACTGTTATTATTTTCACAGAGCCAGGAAGTCGGAGCTGACGTTGGAGTTCGAGCTGGAGTGAGACCTCGGAGACTGCATCGGATTCAGCAAATTTTCAGCAACTTTTACTTGGAGTCGGAATCCGTGAAGTCGGGTATTTGTGGAGAGCTGAAGTCGGCGTTGACGTCATATCCTGCATCCAGAGTCAGAGTTGTCTTCAAAGTATGGATTCAAAGTCGCTTGGAGGTATCCGATTCTGCAGCCCTGACTAGTACAGAGGAGTTATGGCAACTGCAGGTTTATTTGCAAATTACAAATAAACCAAAACAATAACTTTTTTTGTTATGGAGACATACCAGTTCAATAACATTTTTTGTTATTATGCTGCTCCACCTCTCCGCACAAAATAACAAATCTTGTTATTCCTTCATGATTCCTTCTGTGTTATTGGTTTGTTATTGCAATAACAACATAATAACAGTTTAAGTTATTCTTCGAACAAATCTTTGTTATTGATTTTTGTTATTTTAACAACTAATCCAATCATCCCAATAACATATTTCGATCTTCTCACAATATCAAAAACTGACCTTCCCAAGTTATTTCCGTCTGCTCGGGAAGCGTAAATTTAATGAGAAGAAAGCGCGCTTCGCGAAAATTTATCTTTTCTGGCGTTAAAATATTGCAGTGTAATGTGTCTTATTGGTGCAGGAAACCTACTTTGTGGGGCAATTAATCATTCAGAACTAAGTTCTGTTGAACGCTTTTCAAAATTACTCTACTTTGTCCTTTTTTTCTTATCTATTAAATTGTGTTTCAAAAATGGATGTTTGAATGAAAAAAAAAAGTGTGCTCGACTATTTAACCCTCTTGTACAAAAAAGTATTGTACAATTGAATCGTGAAAATCATGTATTTTATCAAGTGCGTACCTGTCAATTACAGACTCTACAGTTAATTTGTATTGCTTTTCAACTCAGTGGCTGCTCAATCTCCCGCGAAACCTGAGGACAAGAAGATTTCAAATCGAACGATTTTTTTTCCAAAATCGACCCAATAAAAAACAATATAAAAACTAACCTAATCAACCTATGCGGTTGATGCCTTCCTCACTTTTCACCAAAAATGGGTAATATGAGTGATTTGGACACACATTTCAGCTATTTTTAGTTCCAGAAAAAAACACAGATATAACTTATGTGGAAATAACTCGAGACATGGTTGCCAGATCTTCAATGTTTTGGACTCATTGGAAAGGCCTTTCAATTACCTAACCAACGATGGGTCGGATGATGGATCCGGACATCGTTTACGTGCATATAATTGAGATCCAGATATTTGCGAAAACACGTTTTTATACATAACTTTTGAACTACTTATCGAAACTTCAAACAATTCAATAGCGATGTATGGGACCTTAAACCAAGTCGAATGCAACTACAGTATGTAAAAAAAGTATTTACACCCCTTGGGCACTATGCACATTTTGTGATGAAACATGTAAAAAAATAAAAGTTTGACAGGAACCTAGTACTACGTTTTGTTCAGAAACTCATGCCAAACATTTTGCTACAAAAAGCTCATGAAAAGATGATTTCTATAAAAAGTTATATAACAAATACTATTAAGAAAGTTAAAAAGGTGCAAAAAAAGTTTGTACACCTTTCGAAAAATTAACATAAATAATGTTATTTGTTGACAAATCACCATAAATCCAGTCTCCCAACTTCAAATAGGCATCCTTGACTGATTAAAAAAATAATTTGGATTGAATATAAAGTTTACTAACTACTTAGTATAAAAGTTTATAAAACTCTGGAAATTCTATATAAAACTTATCTAAACTTAATTTTGCAAACTTGTAATTCAACTAAATGTCAATATATTACCATATAATTGCTAAATAAACATTTTGGAGTGGGTATAACACCGTTTTGGGGGTATTTGTATCGATAGAATAGATTTTTCGTTGGAATTTCGTACCAACCCGGAATTACGTCGTAGGAAAATCCGCCGGCATCCGAACCGGTCCACGATTCACAGGTCAACTTATGTGAAATCGGAAAGGGCATAAAATTTCCGATCTTTTGATACCCATACATCTAGGTTTTCTTTAAAACCTACGTTTTTAAATACCTGGGCAAAAAGTAAGTTTGATCCACGAGAACAAAAATTCCGAAATTCCATACATTTTTGCCAGGTTGCTCAAACGAAACCATAACAACGTTTTTGCTTAGGTATTTAAAAACGTGGGTTTTATAGAAAACCTAGATGTATGAGTATCAAAAGATCGGAAATTTTATGCCCTTTCTGATGCCACATAGGTTGACTTGTGAATTGGGGACCGGTTCAGATGCCGGCGGATTTTCCGACGACGTAATTCCAGGTTGGTACGAAATTCCAACGAAAAATCTATTCTATCGATACAAATACCCCCAAAACGGTTTTATACCCACTCCAAAATGTTTATTTAGCAATTATATGGTAATATATTGACATTTAGTTGAATTAAAAGTTTGCAAAATTAAGTTTAGATAAGTTTATATAGAATTTCCAGAGTTATATAAACTTTTATACTAAGTAGTTAGTAAACATTATATTCAATCCAAATTCTTCTTTTAATCAGTCAAGGATGCCTATTTGGAGTTGAGAGACTGGATTTATGGTGATTTGTCAACAAATAAAATTATTTATGTTAATTTTTCGAAAGGTGTACAAACTTTTTTTGCACCTTTTTTATTTTCGTAATAGTATTTGTTATAAAACTTTTTATAGAAATCATCTTTTCATGAGCATTTTGTAGCAAAATGTTTGGCATTAGTTTCTGAACAAAACGTAGTACTAGGTTCCTGTCAAACTTTTATTTTTTTACATGTTTCATCACAAAATGTGCATAGTGCCCAAGGGGTGTAAATACTTTTTTTACATACTGTAGTTCGATCAAAATCGGTTCAGCCAGTGCTGAGAAAACTCTGTGAGAATTTTGGTCACATACATACATACACACATACACACACACACACACACACACACACACACACACACACACACACACACACACACACACACACACACACACACACACACACACACACACACACACACACACACACACATACACACATACACACACACACACACACATACATTTGTTCAGTTTTCGGTTCTGAGTCGATATGTATACATGAAGGTGGGTCTAGGAGCTTTTAATAAAAAGTTCATTTTTAGAGCAGGATTATAGCCTTACCTCAGTGAGGAAGGCAAAAATATATTTAGCAGGGGTGACATTGGGCCCTGTATGAGATTGAACCATAAAAAATCACATAGACCTTGAAATAATTGGCAAATCAATAATTTTATCAAATTATTGGTTCTATTTATGGTGCCAAATATGTGCTATGTTTAAAGTTCTATTTATGAGCAATTCTCTGAGATTTCAGTCAGTCATTTTTTTTGTATTATTTAATCCAGCTGACACTTTTTTGATGCCTTCGATATGCCCAAAGAAGCCATTTTGCATCATTAGTTTGTCCATATAATTTTCCATACAAATTTGGCAGCTGTCCATACAAAAGTGATTGGTGAAAATTCAAAAATCTGCATCTTTTGAAGGAATTTTTTGATCGATTTGGTGTCTTCGGCAAAGTTGTAGGTAAGGATATAGACTACACTGAAAAAAAAATGATTCACGGTAAAAAATTTGGTGATTTTTAATTATACTTTTTATCACTAAAACTTGATTTGCAAAAAAGATTATTTTTGAGTTTTTTTATTTTTTGATATGTTTTTGAGAACATCAAATGCCAACTTCTCAGAAATTTCCAGAATGGACAAAAAATCTTTGACCGAGTTATGATTTTTTGAATCAATACAGATTTTTTTTTCAAAAAATCGAAATATTGGTTGCAAAAATTTCTCAACTTCATTTTTCGATGTAATGTCGAATTTGCAATCAAAAAGTACTTTAGTGAATTTTTGATGAATTTCATCGTTGTCAAGTTATAGCCATTTTTATGCATTTTTTTTCAAAATAGTCGCAGTTATTGATTTTTGAAAAATAGTGCCCATGTTTGCCTACTTTTGAAAAATATATTTTTGAAAAGCTGAGAAAATTCTCTATATTTTGCTTGTTCGGACTTTGTTGATACGACCCTTAGTTGCAAAGATATTGCCATGCAAAGGGTTAAAAACAAGAAAATTGATATTTTCTAAGTCTCACCCAAACAACCCACCATTTTCTTAAGTCAATATCTCAGCAACAGTATGGACAGCTGTCAAATTTGTACGGAAAAGTATATGGACAAACTAATGATGCAAACCGAAGGCACTAAAAGAGTTTCAACCAGATTGAAAATATACAAAAAAATAAAATTACATATAGTGCATATAGGCAGTTGAGATGACAAAAAACATGATTTCAGCACGATCCTTGTGTTTTACTTTTATGAAGTTGCACTGATTTTATGTTGAATGAGAAATTGAACAATCAGAATGAGAAATTGAACAATTTTTTGTTTGATTTGAAGAAATGGTTTTAAATATTTTACAATTGTTTTATGTCTTAAAATTCCAGAAATATAATATTTTACAGGAATTAGAAAAAGAAACAAGAAACTGACGGCTGGCTTTTATAATTCACTATAACTTTTTAAACATTGAAACATTTTAAAGGTTTATACCAACTCCTTCTCAGATAATGAAATCCTAACAAAATTCAAAAAAATGTCCGGCTCTAAAAGTGGCACTTGTCTCAAAAACTTAACCCTGAATTGTTAAGTTCAAAAAACTGATTTTGGATGGTTTGCTCAAATGCTTTATCTAAATGTGGTCGTAAAAGGCGCTGATTTTGAAAAAAAATTTGGCATCCTCGACAATATGCTTGGATTGGCAAGTTGAACAACTTTCTAGAAGACGAAAAAATCCTATAATAAATATTCCTGTAAAGTTTTACAGTCCAGACTTGATTATCCGAAGCCCGGATTATCCGATGTTCGTTTATCAGAAGTTTCAATTATGCGAAGTTTTAATTCTCCGAAGGTTTGAATTGATTTCGGTTATTCGAATCACGAACAAAAAATTTGTTTGGATGTTCTTTTTTTATTTTTTTGTTTTTAACAAAAGTTTTTTTTTAGTTTGAGCAAGTGTGACTTTGCATGTTATATGTTTAGGAAAAGCGTGGAAAAGGGGTGGAGAGGGGGGGGGGGCGGGTAAATTTTGGCTGATTTTTGCGTGACGTCAAAATAAAGACAGTGAAAAAAAATTATCGTGATTTGATTATCCGAAGATTTGATTACCCGAAGTGAAATTTTTCGGAGGCCTTCGGATAATCGAGTCTAGACTGTAATTCCAAAATCATCCTAATCGGATATCACTGTCATTTTTAACCAAACTAAAAGTTTCCCCTTTTTATTTGCAACAACTCTTCTGAAAACACAAAAGCTTCAAAACCTTCCATTTTTCGGAAATCCTTTCCTACTTAAATTTGCGATCTGGACCACTGTGCACTGGTGTACCAGCACAAAATTGTGGTTTTTTAATCATGAAAAATGCTTAAAAATTGCAAGTAAAATATCTCTTGCAATGTCTATTAATTGTAACGGACCATTCTTAATTTCAAATTCAAAAAAGATAGTATTGACGTAGTTTGTGGATGCCCGCCAATATTCATTTAAGTCTTAGGAAGACAAACGCTTTGGAAATTTTGTATGGTTTTATTACATCAAAAACCAATACAATTTAAATTTAACTTTTTTACATTAAAAAAAATCTGATTAATTTAATAATTTTTTTGACGCATATTTACAAAAAGCTAAGTGAGCATACTTTTCATCATGATTTACAAAACTCGATTCCGCAGAATTAATTTTCAATTAACGTATTGGCACAACCTACTTCTCGGCCTAATCACCCTCTGGGTACTCGAGGTCCGTCCATTCGAGAGACCTCAATAGCCATTCACGGCCATTAAATCAACACTCGGGGCTCGGTCGGCATGCTTGAGCTAATATTAGTTTTTTAGGGGGTTCCACTTGCTGCTGCTCAACCGGTGGTCTCATCAATCAACGCAAGCAGCTTAAGTAAGTGAATATGTTGGTCAATCTCCGATAGGTGGTAAAATTTAAGTGGTCATCGTGCGACATCACCTGGGAATCGTTAAAGAGCGAAAAAGAGAAAGAAGTTTACATAGCCTCAAAAAGTAGCTGAATGAATTCGTTTTAAGGCACTATAGCAGCCCTTGATGAGCCGCGAGCGGGCATTTTTATGGCTTGCTGGAGAAAACTACCGAAGAAATGTGCGCGCGGGTAATCGATCTTTTGCCGCAATTTTGGCCGATCGTGAAATGGCGCCGGCCATAACTCGGCCAAATTGGCCAAAACAAAACGAAAACCGTGTGATTTGATTGTAATTCCGTTCCGGGGCCTTATGTCACCACCGCCACAGATACTTAGGGATTGATTGACGCTGAATTGGGTGATATAATGCTGCGCATGTGTTAAGCCATTCTTTATTTTGTGAAACAATACAACTGCTCGAAAGTATGGGAAGAATCTGCACTGCATTGAAATTGATATTCGTTCCCCAAAAATAAAAATGACACAACTTATTATCTCCTCACTGAACCTGCAAATCAGACTTCATTACTCAATAAAATGGACTCAAAATAAACGCCGTGAAAAAATATTACTACAGTGGATTGTTCCCATCATTCGGTGATCGACTTTTTTTTCTGGGTGACGCAAACTAAGTCAGTGAGATTCCGCTTTTGCAACATTTTTTTTTCTCGTGCAAAAGTTAACTGTCAACAATAAAACAAACATTTTGGTAACTTTTCTTAAGTTTATTTTTTTACCTTTTTCTTGAATAAAGCTTTGTAAATTAGTTTTTCATTCAAGCCTCCGTACGGTTTTGGGGACTGTATGTAAATGAATCATTTACATATTTAAAATATTTAGTTTTTATTAGAGAGCCTGGATCTTATTAGAGAACGGACATCTCAAACCAAAAGTACCAATCGAAGCACGAGAACTGTCAAACGGAGGTACCTGAGTCGGGCGGAGAAGAATACACCTAGTTGTTAGTGTCAGCCACTTGCGAACTGTCAGTGAGAGCCGCCTTCATTTTTTGTTACTGTTCTTATTTGGTTGGAGCAGTATTGTATTTGATGGAAAATAAATTTGAAAAAGTATTTTAATTTGTAAATGTATTTTTGGACTGAGACCGTTCATTAAATGCAAAAGAGGCCAAAAATATGTAATAAACGTTCATTTATTTTTTGCATTTTTTTTATTAAAATTCTGTTTAAAATGTGTTTTCATGAGATATATTTCCTTATGACCATAATCAAACAATGTTATGTCATACATACATGTGCTTAAACTAAGACTTATTAAGTTGGTAGTAGTAGTAGTCAATGTGTTAAAATATATAAATCGTTCAGTAGAACCCGAGCTTTGAGGGAAGTGACGCAAATTCTCTGGGCAAAAATGAGAACAAAGAGGGGAACACGGCGAGCTGGAGGTTAACACGGATAGATAGGAAGCGGAACCGTTTTCGTAAGCCACCGTTTTTTTTTTCAAAAAATCACTCTGCAAAACCGGCATCTTGGAAGAATGATTACGTCACAACAAATTCGCTTAACTTCCTCCACAGCTCGGGTTTTGAATTTTATTGCAACCAGAATGGAAAAGATGGAAAACAAAGTTCGACAGTGTGTGAGTCTATAAACCCACTCGGGAAATCGCCCGCCGGGAGAATCGGTGCGGACTCACATCCGATCCGTCCGAGCGTCACACGAGTAAAGAGGACGGGAGCTGGACCTGCTTGGTCAGCTGTCACCGCACCGTTCGTGTGGCTGCGTCCATGCGCTGTCAGTGCATGGCTGCGTCAAGCCCGTCGAACGAGGAGCCTATTCGACTCGATTCAATGGATACATCGCAATAGGGTGTATCACTCCACACATCTCTTCTCTTCTCCATAAAAAAAAATATTGTTGAAACAATTGAACTATGAAATAAATGCCACGACTACATAACGGCATTCCTATGCAATCTGCAAAAGTTTTCATTAAATCCAAAAAACCAAATCCCCAGTAACCTTCGGATCCATTGCCAACATTGATGAAAGAAAAAAAGATACGTTAGAATGTCTAACAAGCATATCACTTAATGCATCGAACTAAACTGCAGCCCACTGTTAGTCCATCTCAGCTTTGACTAAATCACCATTTGAAATTAGCTAATTTTCTTTTTCTAAGTAATGATTGTTATTTTCGTGATTTTCTGTCTATCTCTCTCTCTCTCTCTCTCTCTCTCTCTCTCTCTCTATCTCTATCTATCTATCTATCTATATATATCTATATATCTCTCTTTCTATCTATCTCTATTTCTATCTATCTCTCTTTCTATCTATCTCTATTTCTATCTATCTCTCTTTCTGTCTATCTCTATTTCTATCTATCTCTCTTTCTATCTATCTCTCTTTCTATCTATCTCTATCTCTCTTTTTCTATCTTGGTTTCTGTAAACCATTCTGGCATATAACCTACTTTATCGTTATAAAGTTTCGGAGTTGCTTACATTACACTACCAAATGATTCAAGTTTTATTTTCCACTCTCTTTAATGCCCTACATTCTGGCAAACACAGCACTACATACAGAAATTCCTAAAATCCTTAAAACTTTTCAATATTTCTTGCATCTTTTTTATTAACTTAAATTTACCTTAAACAAATCATTATGCATCATCATCTGTGCACAGCTTTGTCACAAGATTCACTACGAGAGCATTCGTGACTATATTTTAATTATTTCCCAAAGCAATCTCTGTAACCTACACCTACACCTCTGGCCTTTTGCCCGTTTCAAACTTTTCATCCACAGAGAGTCAGTCTGAACCACCATTTTCTAAACTACGGCTAGACAGACTGACCTAATACATCTAGCGATTTCAGTATCGCAAATCGCAGCATTTGAAGCGAACGCGACCTTCCAGGTTATCTACCACGGCGGGCCAATCTGACCCACCGTGACAAAATGTTCCACCAATCGCGGCCTTCCAGGCTATTTTCCACGGGAGGCCCATTTGACCTCCGTGCCCATCGCGATTCATTTTTTCTTGGAACAATCGCGGCCTTCCAGGCTATTTACCACGGCGGGCCAATCTGACCCACCGTGCCCAACGCGACAAAATGTTCCTCCAATCGCGGCCTTCCAGGCTATTTCCCACGGCAGGCCCATTTGACCTCCGTGCCCAACGCGACACTTTTTTCTTGGAACAATCGCGGCCTTCCAGGCTATTTACCACGGCGGGCCAATCTGACCCACCGTGCCCAACGCGACAAAATGTTACTCCAATCGCGGCCTTCCAGGCTATTTCCCACGGCAGGCCCATTTGACCTCCGTGCCCAACGCGACTCTTTTTTTTTTTGGAACAATCGCGGCCTTCCAGGCTATTTACCACGGCGGGCCAATCTGACCCACCGTGCCCAACGCGACAAAATGTTCCTCCAATCGCGGCCTTCCAGGCTATTTCCCACGGCAGGCCCATTTGTCCTCCGTGCCCAACGCGACTCTTTTTTTCTTGGAACAATCGCGGCCTTCCAGGCTATTTACCACGGCGGGCCAATCTGACCCACCGTGCCCAACGCGACAAAATGTTCCTCCAATCGCGGCCTTCCAGGCTATTTCCCACGGCAGGCCCATTTGACCTCCATGCCCAACGCGACTCTTTTTTCCTTGGAACAATCGCGGCCTTCCAGGCTATTTACCACGGCGGGCCAATCTGACCCACCGTGCCCAACGCGACAAAATTTTCCTCCAATCGCGGCCTTCCAGGCTATTTCCCACGGCAGACCTCCGTGCCCAACGCGACACTTTTTTCTTGGAACAATCGCGGCCTTCCAGGCTATTTACCACGGCGGGCCAATCTGACCCACCGTGCCCAACGCGACAAAATGTTCCTCCAATCGCGGCCTTCCAGGCTATTTCCCACGGCAGGCCCATTTGACCTCCGTGCCCAACGCGACTCTTTTTTTTCTTGGAACAATCGCGGCCTTCCAGGCTATTTACCATGGCGGGCCAATCTGACCCACCGTGCCCAACGCGACAAAGTGTTCCTCCAATCGCGGCCTTCCAGGCTATTTCCCACGGCAGGCCCATTTGACCTCCGTGCCCAACGCGACTCTTTTTTCCTTGGAACAATCGCGGCCTTCCAGGCTATTTACCACGGCGGGCCAATCTGACCCACCGTGCCCAACGCGACAAAGTGTTCCTCCAATCGCGGCCTTCCAGGCTATTTCCCACGGCAGGCCCATTTGACCTCCGTGCCCAACGCGACTCTTTTTTCTTGGAACAATTGCGGCCTTCCAGGCTATTTACCATGGCGGGCCAATCTGACCCACCGTGCCCAAAGCGACAAAATGTTCCTCCAATCGCGGCCTTCCAGGCTATTTCCCACGGCAGGCCCATTTGACCTCCGTGCCCAACGCGACACTTTTTTCTTGGAACAATCGCGGCCTTCCAGGCTATTTACCACGGCGGGCCAATCTGACCCACCGTGCCCAACGCGACAAAGTGTTCCTCCAATCGCGGCCTTCCAGGCTATTTCCCACGGCAGGCCCATTTGACCTCCGTGCCCAACGCGACTCTTTTTTCCTTGGAACAATCGCGGCCTTCCAGGCTATTTACCACGGCGGGCCAATCTGACCCACCGTGCCCAACGCGACAAAATGTTCCTTCAATCGCGGCCTTCCAGGCTATTTCCCACGGCAGGCCCATTTGACCTCCGTGCCCAACGCGATTCAATCATATTCCTTTCTGTCAAACTCGGTTTCACTTTACTCACCTCACCGAGCACTCACACGCTCGCGCCTTTGCTGAGTCCCTTTCCTCACTTCAATACTTCCTCCAAAAGAAAAGTCTCTTTTTTTCCAATCACCAGCACCAAAACAAACAAACAAATCTGCACCAAAAAAAAAAAAACACGTCGGCAGGCGATTTCCCGACGGTTCTTAGAAGTTGAAAATAAAATTCCAACTCCGTCACGGTCGCCAATGTGTGAGTCTATAAACCCACTCGGGAAATCGCCCGCCGGGAGAATCGGTGCGGACTCACATCCGATCCGTCCGAGCGTCACACGAGTAAAGAGGACGGGAGCTGGACCTGCTTGGTCAGCTGTCACCGCACCGTTCGTGTGGCTGCGTCCATGCGCTGTCAGTGCATGGCTGCGTCAAGCCCGTCGAACGAGGAGCCTATTCGACTCGATTCAATGGATACATCGCAATAGGGTGTATCACTCCACACAGACAGTACCGGCGTTCATACCGACGTAGTTCCTCCGCTGTCGGGCGCGGTTCCGGATTAAAAACAGAAGAATCGCTCTCAAGAAGCAGGAAGCAGCAAAGAAAATACTAACCCCCCCCCCCCCTCCCCCCACGCCTGTGGAGTCACGAAGGAACAAGGCAAGGCGATACTCTACGTAATGATTCGAAATCCGGACACTTAGTACCATATGATTTTTGTAATAGCTGGCAAAAAATCATGTAATAAGTTGGAAATGTAGAAATATCATCAGGATATAGTATGAACAGTCAGTTTTAAGAGAATGCATGCAAAATATGTCTTTTCTAGCAATTTTTCATCAGAATTTGAAAATTAAAATGACTTGTTGTGCTTCGAATCCCGGACACTGTTAAAAGCTGTTTCGAAATCCGGACACTTTTGCTTCGAATTCCGGACACTCGATTTTGCTTATGAATTGCACAAATTTGGACTGAAATGTTAGTGAATGGGATTCTTTAGGTCTCAAATAAGCTGTTAACATCAAAACAATCGATAGTTTATATAAAAATTTGCTAGAATTTAAGGAAATCAAAAACATAAATTTCTACTTTGCCTTCTCGGTGCTTCGGACGCCTATGAAATATTTCCGTTGAAATGTTTCGCATTTTTGATAAACTTATATTTTTATTTTATTTAATTTGTTGGGCATTAACTATAGCGTTCAAACAAACTTTAAATGAAAGTTGATGTTAGAATTCGTCAAATAACACAGTTTTGACATTCATAATGCGAACTTATATCAAAATAATTGATAAAACAGGTTGAAGTGTCCGGGTTTCGAAGCGTCCGGGAATTCGAATCATGACGTTACTCTACAGTTCGGCTGAGCTGAGAAGGATCTTCAACGAGTTCAGCATCCAGTTGAAACTCAGCAAGACCCACTCAGATCAATTAAAAGGGATCGGTTTCATGTTGCTGTCATTTGTTTGAAAAAATATTATCATTATTTTTAATGTAACTTTCATAATTCCCGATCCAAACCTGGTCTCAGCACGGAAGAGGACCTTAAAAAAATATGTTATGAATGAAAAAAAAAATGTCAGAGAAAGTTGCATCACCTGAGTCATGCACGATCTTGAGCACTGTTTTGAAATGTGCTGCAAGAAAATTTGAATTGTCAAGAAAGGCAGATGGCGACTGACTGGAAATTTATATGGGAAGAGAAATTATCTTGCACAAAAAAACAAAAACAACAACAAGAATATTAATAAGAATAAGAAGTCCTCTTCGCTTCTCCCTCCCAGGGAGGTACCAATCGAGCGTAAGACAAAGGATTTTGCTCGATTGGTACCTCCGTTTGACAGTTCTCGTGCTTCGATTGGTACTTTTGGTTTGAGATGTCCGTTCTCTAATAAGATCCAGGCTCTCTAGTTTTTATAGGTGTATACAATTTGTATGGTAAACATCCCAAGAAACTCAAAGAGTTTTTGTAGAATTCTTAAGAAAATTCAAATGGATTAGTGCGCTGACCACGGGGACGCGCTGTCTTGTTTTTGCATGCTCATTTTCATTTCTTTTGTGTCGCTGTTTGTGTGCATGGGGTGATTGGTTATTATAATTGAATAATGACATCATAAGTGCAGTGCTTCTGGGGACGCGCAGTCCTATTTTTTTCGCGATAATTTTCGTCGTAAATGATCGTAAAAATTTATTCCAACTGGCAGTTTTAGTATTAACTCATCAAACTATCGATTTTATGAAGAATAAAACGTCATTTATTTACTTTTTTTGAAATTTGCTCGCGTTATCTAAATTGTAAAAACAGTAAAAATATACTGATAAGTCCAGCCCATAGCATAGCGCGTTCGATAAAAAAAAACTTTTTAAATGATCAATTATCTATCTTTCCGCAGCCGGCTGCCTAAGATTTAAAAATTTCAACCGATAAACAAAATGCTCATGGTCACATCACTGCCACTCGTGAATGTTGACCTCATACCCATCTACTAACCCCCTCAAAACCAGGGCTGTGGAGTCGGAGTCGGAGTCATGGCCGGAGTCGGTGGAGTCGGGTCTTTTCGGGGACCTGGAGTTGGAGTCGGAGTCGGAGTCGTCAAAACTCGAATAGCTGGAGTCGGAGTCGGAGTCGGAGTCGGCTAAATTTTATGAGCTGGAGTCGGAGTCGTAAATTTCTGATAGACCCGGAGTCGGAGCTGGAGTCAGAGTTATCAATATATTTTATATAATTTATGAACTTATTTATTGTTCAATATTTGTCATTATTCAGGTTTATTACCAATTTTTTTAATTTATTTATTGAATCGCGTGCACTGCGTTGCAATTTTTTTTAATCAATTTATTTTTTGGATCAAGATAATTATCAGATGTCATGTTGTTTTCGGAGCATTTTTATTGTGATTGGAAAGCTCTTATTGTGTTATTTCACTAAGATCACAGCATGATAATCTGTTAATCCTCTCTTGGCAATGTTTGTATACACTAAACTATAGTTTCATAACTCATACAATAGTAAACAATTGTGGCTGTGTAATCAAAAAATTAAAACATATTTAAGTAAATTTTTACTGTCTCTTTTTGCTTGTATTTAAAAAAAACAAAGTTGACTTTTTAGCTGTCAGCCACCATTGCTAGTACCAACCACTAGTGTCTTCCTTTTATCTACAAGGACTTCTCCGCCCTGGGCTCCTAGGTGTATGAAAGTATGGCACGGAGCGACGGCGCCGAATACCCATATTTACACAAAGAATTTTAGAGCGCCCGCCGCGGGATTCGAACCGGCGACCTCTGGATTGTGAGTCCAGTGCGCGGTCCGATTGATCCACACGGGTGGGTATTTACAGTATTTACAGTATTTAAAAAAAGTATTTACACCCCTTGGGCACTATGCACGGATAGAAATCCTGTCCGAAAAACCGAAAACTAATTGTTTTAAAATCGACAACATCGATTGTTTTCGATTTCGTTTACAATGTTTTCAAATATGAAAACATTTTCTTCGATTTCGAAAACTTTTGTTTTCGAAAGCGAAACTTTTTCCGTCACCCTTTTTGGGGAGCGTAACATCTGTCAAAACGCAGCCTAAATCAAAACTTCAACCCGAGGTTGATGACAGTTTGTTTGTTCAAAGTTTTGTTTTTAATGTTTGCGAGAAAAAAATCGTGACTGGTGGCCCGAAAGTAGCAGGTTCCGTTCCGAGGATGGTGGCCAAGTGGAAGACGTGTAGGTCGTCTGTGCTGTCCAGCTGTAGCTGCAGGTTTCGGAAGTGCTAAAATCACATGGCCGAGAGAAGTGAGCGAGGTCGAACCGCACCGCCAGCATCGATCCTGACGTGCAAGAGTGAAGGAAAGGACGAGCAGAGTGTCAGTTCCGGAGTGGGAATAGGGACCATTGCCCACGGACAAGCCCGAGAAGACGGACTGCGGAATAATCGCCGGAACCAAGAAGCAACATCGAGAGTTACGAAACTAGCGACGGGGACGAAACTGACGCTTTTGCCCTCCTCCTCCTCCTCCTCCTCCTCCTCCTCCTCCTCCTCCTCCTCCTCCTCCTCCTCCTCCTCCTCCTCCTCCTCCTCCTCCTCCTCCTCCTCCTCCTCCTCCTCCTCCTCCTCCTCCTCCTCCTCATCCTCTTCCTCCTCCTCCTCCTCCTCCTCCTCCTCCTCCTCCTCCTCCTCCTCCTCCTCCTCCTCCTCCTCCTCCTCCTCCTCCTCATCTTCCTCCTCCTCCTCCTCCTCCTCCTCCTCCTCCTCCTCCTCCTCCTCCTCCTCCTCCTCCTCCTCCTCATCCTCATCCTGCTGTAGGGGCCACTTTCACTGCATGACGAGTTGAAGAAAGTAGTCAACACTAGGCTAGCCACGCATCTGATGCAGGTACGTCCTTCGAAAGCTTGGTAAAATTATAATGAAAAAATCTCCTATTCGTAATCGACCGACCTAATTGACCTTCATTCCGCAACAGGCAGCGACGCCAACATCTTCACCAGATCTGCAGCCACTTCGAATTGAACCACGGCAATGAGGAAAGCGACCCGGTCAACGGTTCCACGACGAGACGAGACGCATCTACCGAACTCGAGCTCCGTCGGTATCCTGGAGGAGATCTCAGGCAAGCCCTTCCATTCACACACACAGCCCATCCACACACACACACTTTGTTACACCCTACTAACAATCTTCAATTCTGCATCAAAAATTATAATTCTAAAATTCCAAAATTCTAAAATTCTAAATTTCTAACATTCTAAAATTCCAAAATTCTAAAATTCTAAATTTCTAACATTCTAAAATTCTAAAATTCTAAAATTCTAAAATTCTAAAATTCTAAAATTCTAAAATTCTAAAATTCTAAAATTCTAAAATTCTAAAATTCTAAAATTCTAAAATTCTAAAATTCTAAAATTCTAAAATTCTAAAATTCTAAAATTTAAAATTCTAAAATTCTAAAATTCTAAAATTCTAAAATTCTAAAATTTAAAATTCTAAAATTTAAAATTCTAAAATTTAAAATTCTAAAATTCTAAAATTTAAAATTTAAAATTTAAAATTCTAAAATTCTAAAATTCTAAAATTCTAAAATTTAAAATTCTAAAATTTAAAATTCTAAAATTCTAAAATTCTAAAATTCTAAAACTCTAAATTCTAAAATTCTAAAATTCTAAAATTCTAAAATTCTAAAATTCTAAAATTCTAAAATTCTAAAATTCTAAAATTTCTAAAATTCTAAAATTTAAAATTTAAAATTCTAAAATTTAAAATTCTAAAATTCTAAAATTCTAAAATTCTAAAATTCTAAAATTCTAAAATTTAAAATTCTAAAATTCTAAAATTCTAAAATTCTAAAATTCTAAATTTAAAATTTAAAATTTAAAATTCTAAAATTCTAAAATTCTAAAATTCTAAAATTCTAAAATTCTAAAATTTAAAATTCTAAAATTCTAAAATTCTAAAATTCTAAAATTTAAAATTTAAAATTCTAAAATTCTAAAATTCTAAAATTTAAAATTCTAAAATTCTAAAATTCTAAAATTCTAAAATTCTAAAATTTAAAATTCTAAAATTCTAAAATTCTAAAATTTAAAATTTAAAATTCTAAAATTCTAAAATTCTAAAATTCTAAAATTCTAAAATTCTAAAATTCTAAAATTTAAAATTCTAAAATTCTAAAATTCTAAAATTCTAAAATTCTAAAATTCTAAAATTCTAAAATTCTAAAATTCTAAAATTCTAAAATTCTAAAATTCTAAAATTTAAAATTCTAAAATTCTAAAATTCTAAAATTCTAAAATTTAAAATTCTAAAATTCTAAAATTCTAAAATTCTAAAATTCTAAAATTTAAAATTTAAAATTCTAAAATTCTAAAATTCTAAAATTCTAAAATTCTAAAATTTAAAATTCTAAAATTCTAAAATTCTAAAATTCTAAAATTTAAAATTCTAAAATTCTAAAATTCTAAAATTCTAAAATTCAAAAATTCTAAAATTCTAAAATTCTAAAATTCTAAAATTCTAAAATTCTAAAATTCTAAAATTCTATAATTCTAAAATTCTAAAATTCTAAAATTCAAAAATTCAAAAATTCTAAAATTCTAAAATTCCAAAATTTCAAAATTTCAAAATTCCAAAGTTTTAAAATTTTAAAATTCAAAACTTCAAGAATTCAAAAATTCTAAAATTCCTGCATTTTTAAATTCCTAAATTCCTAAATTCCTTAATTACTTAATTTCTAAATTCCTGAATTCTGAAATTCCCGAATTCCCAAATTTACAAATTCACTTATTCACCGATTCCCAAATTCTTAAATTCCTAAATTCCCAAATTCAAAAAAATCCCAAATTCACACATTCCCAAATTAACAAATTCTTAAATTCCCAAATTAACAAATTCACTAATTCCCAAATTCTTAAATTCCCAAATTCACAAATTCCCAAATTCCGTAATTTTCAAATTCCAAAATTCCCAAATTCTTAAATTCCCAAATTAATAAATTCTTCAATTTTCAAATTCCCAAATTAACAAATTCTTCAATTCCCTAATTAACAAATTCACTAATTCCCAAATTCTCCAATTTACAAATTCCCAAATTCTTAAATTCCTAAATTCCTAAATTCCTTAATTCCCAAATCCCCAAATTCCCAAATTCACAAATTCTTATATTCCCAATTTTCTAAATTCCTAAATTCTCAAATTCCTAAATTTCTAGATTCCTAAATTCCTAAATTCCTAAATTCCTATATTCTTAAATTCCTAAATTCCTAAATTCCTTTATTCCTAAATTCCTAAATTCCCAAGTTCCTAAATTCCCAAATTCTCAAATTCCCAATTTCCAAAATTCCCAAATTCCCAAATTCTTAAATTCCCAAATTCCCAAATTCCTAAATTCCCAAATTCCCGAATTCCCAAATTCCTAAATTCCCAAATTCTCAAATTCCCCAATTCCCAAATTCCCTAATTCTTCAATTCCCAAATTCCCAAAATCTTAAATTCTCAAATCCCTAAATTCCTTAATTCCTAAATTCCCAAATTCCTAAATTCTCAAATTTCTAGATTCCAAAATTTCCAAATTCCCAAAATCCCAAATTCACAAATTCTTACATTCCCAAATTTCTAAATTCCTAAATTCTCAAATTCCTAAATTCCTAAATTCCTAAATTCCTAAATTCCTAAATTCCTAAATTCCTAAATTCCTAAATTCCTAAATTCCTAAATTCCTAAATTCCTAAATTCCTAAATTCCAAAATTCCAACATTCCTAAATTCCTAAATTCCTAAATTCCTAAATTCCCAAATTCCTGAATTCCTGAATTCCTAAATACCTAAATTCCTAAATTCATAAATTCCTTAATTCCTAAATTCCTAAATTCCTAAATTCCTAAATTCCAAAATTCCAAAATTCCAAAATTCCCAAGTTCCTAAATTCCCAAATTCTCAAATTCCCAATTTCCAAAATTCACAAATTCCCAAATTCTTAAATTCCCAAATTCCCAAATTCCTAAATTCCTATATTCCCAAATTCCCGAATTCCCAAATTCCTAAATTCCCAAATTCTCAAATTCCCAAATTCCCTAATTCTTCAATTCGCAAATTCCCAAATCCCCTAATTCTTCATTTCCCAAATTCCCAAATTCCTAAATTCTTAAATTTTCAATTCCCTAAATTCCTAAATTCTCAAATTCCTTAATTCCCAAATCCCCAAATTCACAAATTCTTAAATTCCCAAATTTCCAAATCCCTTAATTCTTCAATTCCCTAATTCCCAAATTCCTAAATTCTTAAATTCTCAAATCCTCAAATTCCTTAATTCCTAAATTCCCAAATTCCTAAATTCTCAGATTCCTAAATTCCCAAATATCCGAATTTCCAAAATCCCAAATTCCCCAATTCCCAAATTCACAAATTCCCAAATTCCTAAAATCCCAAATTCCCATATTCCCAAATTCCCAAATTCCCAAATTTCCATATTCCCAAATTCTCAAATTCCCAAAATCCCAAATTCCCATATTCCCAAATTCCCAAATTCCTAAATTCTCAAATTCCTAAATTCCTAAATTCCCATATTCCCAAATTCCTAAATTCCTAAATTTCTTGTATTCCCATATTCCAAACACACACACACACACACACACACACACACACACACACACACACACACACACACACACACACACACACACACACACACACACACACACACACACACACACACACACACACACACACACACGCACACACAAATAGTAGTTTTTTAATTAATGATGTATTTTTTGCCTCAATAAATAAAAAAAAGAATCAACTGTTTTACTGAACCAAAAGAAATATCCAACGGTCAATTCAAAAACCAAATCCAACGGTCAATTCAAAAACCGAATAAATCGTTCGGGATGGCTGCGTGCTTTCTGTTTTGCCAGGCGTCACCAACCGTGACGACTCAAAATCAACAACATTTTTCTCGATTTTGATGCAAATGTTACCGGACGACTGATCGACAACATTCTGAAACGAATTTCAGAACGAATTGAGAACAATGTTGTCGATTTCCCGGACAGGATTTCTATCCGTGTGCACATTTTGTGATGAAACATGTAAACAATTTGAAATTTTACAGGAACCTTATACTACGTTTTGTTCAGAAACTCATGCCAGCAAAAAAGTTTGTTCACCTTTCAAAAAATTAACATAAATAAAGTTATTTGTTGAAAAATCACCATAAATCCAGTCTCCCTACTCCAAATAGGCATCCTTGACTGATTAAAAAAATAATTGGGATTGAATATAAAATTTACTGACTACACGGAGAAAAAAGAGTTCCCAGAATCGTGAACAAGCGTTCATGAAAATGAGAACCTCGAACAAAGTGTTCAAATCCCATGGTACGATTTTGAAAAACGTACCATGAAATTTGAACACTTTGTTCGTGGTTCCCATTTTCATGAACGCTTGTGCACGATTTTGGGAACTCTTTTTTCTCCGTGTACTTAGTATAAAAGTTTATATAAAATCTGGAAATTCTATATAAAACTTATCTAAACTTAATTTTTCAAACTTTTAATTCAACTAAATGTAAACATATTACCATAGAATTGCTAAGATTTTAAGTAGATCCTTTTTTTAAGGAACATTTTTTGCTTCAACTTTTTTACAGAATATTGTCATAAATCTGAAAAGAAAACAGTTAGAGTCCCACTTGTTGCATTAGGTCTTGTAGAAATGTTATGCAAAGTTAACAAGATTTTTAACAAGTTTTTTTGCTTTTTGAAGAAACTATTGAAACAATCAGATCAGTTTAGGTCTTGTTAACTTTGCATAACTTTTCTACAGGACTTAATAATACAAAAAGTGGAACTTTAACTGTTTTCTATTCAGAATTATTACAATTTCAGTAAAAAATCGATGCAGACTGACATTTTAAAATGGCCAAACATTGAATATTACGCCCATTTAAAATGCTAGTCTTGATTTAAAATTTTTTCGAAAAGATCGGAAAATTTCACGAATGTTTCATACATTAACATTGAGAATCAGACCATTAGTTGCTGAGATATCGTCATTAGAAAATGGTGGGTTTTGTTTGGGGAGATTAAGAAAACTTCAATTTTTGTGTTTCTTTTTCTTAAAGCGGCTCTATCTCAGCAACTCGAGGTTCAATCTTCAATGTCTCTTAGACAATTTTATAGCAAATTTTCTGAACCTTTCAAAAAAATTTTTTTTAGAAATGGTCACTCATGGTTACTATTTTTAAAAATCGAAAAACAGCAAATATTTCGCTAAAATCAAACTTTTGGTGGCTATATCTTGAAAACGGAGCCGTTTATCAAAAAATCTGTAGAGTACTTTTCGATTGCAAATTCAATTTTGCATTAAAAAATAATGTCAAATTTGTTTTTGCATGAAACTTAGATTTTTTTCCAAAAATCACTATTTTTTCAAAAAATCATAACTCGGCGGCAGATTTTTGGACCATGTTTCTCTATGGCTCAAAAGTTGCGGATTTTTGTCCCTTGCAATTTTTTCCGTGTACCTATTTTTTTCTCAAAAGTCCTCAATAATACCTACAATTTTGCCGAAGACACCAAATTGATCAGAAAATTCACTCAAAAGTTACTGTTGTTTGAATATTTACATACCATTTTTGTATGGACAGCAGCCAAAATTGTATGGAGACTTGTATGGGTGAACCTAGATGTAAAATAGCTTATTTGGTCATAGGGAAGGCTCCCACAAAGTTTGAGCCAAATAAAAAAATACAAAAAATAAAAATGGTCGAAATCGGCCGGTTTCGTAGAGAGTACAATTAAAAATTAGTTAGCTAGCATAAATTTTAAAAAATGAAAGTAAATTTAAAATAATTAAATAAAAAGTTCAAATTTTACAAACAACACATTTTTTTTACAAAATTGTTGTGCTGAAAATGCGTTTAAATCTGAAGATATTTATGATTTTTGTTTTTATAACGCTGAAAACATGTAACATAGAACAACGAACACTTAACAATCAAGCTTAGTATGGTTCCATACTTTTGTATAAATAATTTCGGTTTACAGTATTCGCGCAAGTGTGAACTGAAATGTGAGTGATGTGATTAATTAAAAATTTTATAATATTTTAAATAAAGATTAGGTGTCGGAGTCGGAGTCGGAGCTGGATTCAACAATTTGTGGAAAGCTGAAGTCGGAGTCGGCTAGAGTTGAAAGGCCGGAGTCGGAGTTGGAGCCGGAGTCATCAATTTGTGGAAAATCGGGGCCGGAGTCGGAGTCGCTTGAAATATGACCCGACTCCGCAGCCCTGGTTCCAATGAACGAATGGACACGCGAGAGGACTATACTCTCGCAAAATAGCACTTTCCTCACGTTTCTTTTCGTGAGGACTATCCCCTCGTTCTTTAACTTTGGGTGAAATAAGTTTCCGTTCATGGTTATCGCCATCGACTACGTATGGTACGTATTAGGATTGATACTTAATAAATCAAAAAAAGCAACATAAATACAAAACAATCTGCTAAACTTATAGATAGAATGACCCTGCAAAATAACACAAAATTTATTGATATATTGAAGATTCAAAGAGTACATTATATTTCCCAAAAATTGACGGCCCAATTTTTTATAATAACTTTCTAAAAATTGGGCCGTCAACGAAAACTGGCAGAATATTTAATCTACTTTACTGCTCTAGAAGACATCTGCTGCAGCAGAAGGTTGACTAAGGTAGAACCATCCTGAACTTCGGTAGCATTCATAGAACCCAATTGTAAATCAGCTGAAACCAGTGTAATATTCATTGGTTAAAACTGACACAAATACGTTAAAAAGTATTGAAGACTTTTATCAACAGTGGAACGTAAACTACTTATCTACTTTTAAACTTTTTCATGCAATTCCTTGCAGTGATTCTTTGCCTTCTGCTGACTTTGCAAATAAAACTCATACATTTTTTTAGAACAGTTTGTACCATAAACCATTTGCTATTTGGTTCAAGCTTGACACAAAGAGGTCTGATTTTCATAGTCACTTCTATATCTCTTGGAAAAGGAGTATTGACAAGGTACTGATGGTTTCAAATTCACCCGCTTTGTGAATTGTATAAAGTTCCACCGATTTTCAGGCGTATCATCGTTCATTGAGTAAAATTATCAGATTCATTGATAAATAATATTTTGGCTTTATTTTCACTTACACTTACAATAAATAAGTTAAACAAGTATGCTAACTAGATCTTACGATCATATTCAGTCTATTTATGTACAACAATGCTAAGCAACTCACATTCTTCGCACTTCTCAGTCAAGTTCGCGCATCATATTAACCACTTCCATTTTTCCTCTTCTCTGTTCACTAATCTTCACTCAAAACCACCCTTCATCCATGGCAATCATCTCCCACTGGGCCGACAGGTCAATCTTCTTCCGCTTCTTCTTCGTTGTTGGCGTCCGCTTCCGATTCTTAATTTTGGTCTTGCGATGCATCGCCGGATGCCGCACGGGGTCATCGACCTCCACGGACACGGTCTTGACCGGTGACTTGTACTCCTCATCATCCGGAGCCAGCGGGACAGCCTGAAGTGCCGGAGAGGGAGTGAGCGGGGCCGGTGGGTCTTTGGCACCGACGATCTCCGTGGAACTTCCGAGGCCGAAGATCGACTGGAAACGACCCCAGATGAACCGGAACGACGAGAGGATCCCGTTGATCACGTCCGGAACGTTGATTTCGAGCGGGAAGAACACGCGGGGTTGTTGTTGGTGATGCTGGTGTTGCTGAAGGGTTGATGGGTACTGGATTCTTCGGGATGCCCGAGGATCAGGGCCTGGGGCTAATTGGTATTGGTAAGTTGGTACTACGGCGTTCAGCAACGCTAGGGTTGTGATCCCTAGGACGAAACACTTGCCGGTCATGATTCATTTGTGAGAAGATGTCTCGAAGAATGCGTTCTTAGCTGTTGTATCTCGTTGTTCATTAATCTTCTACCCTATTATTGCCCAATTATAGTTGCAGGTTTCACGTCGTAATCGGTCAGGAGATCATCACTGTGCACTGAACTGGTTAGCAGCTTCGTCACCGCACCACATATCGTTTGTCAAATTATGTAACTTTCAGCGGTTGACCGCGTCTGCGCAACAATCTTTTTAAACCAAAACAAAATTCCGGTTTTTTGGACAGTTTCGTTTTTTCCGCGTCGCGAGGCACCTGTTTTCGTAAAGATCTGGAGTCGGAGTCGGTTGGTGGTCGTGTGCCCGGCTTTTGCGTCCGAGCTTTTGAACGTGCGAATCGGAACTAAATTGAGATGACGAAAGTGGCCAACGCCGTACGGAGAGTGGTCGAGTGGTCGGAGTGTAACGGCAGTAGTTGTAGAGCAGCTCCGGAGACCTGGGAGTTGAATGGCTTGTTGGGAGAGAGCCTCCTGCAAGAAGTGAGGCAAGGCCGCATGGTCGGAGGGTAGTGCAAATTTTCCGCTCCGGCTGACCATACTGCATACGATCGACCAGCTGTTCGCTACCGGTAATCTGCATTTATTTTTTTGCTATCATTTCTATTCACGATCAACGGCACACAGGGGTGGAACATTGATTGGGTAGAGGAATTGAACGAGAGCAGCACAGCATAATCGATGCAAAAATCAGAGAAGTACTCACCCACAAATTATGCTGCGATGTGCTCGATTGAAATGTGGTATCAAATTTAACAAGAGTTGTCATGGCATGTAAATATACGCTTTTCGTAACAATTCATGACAATTGTTGCTTAAAAATAGTCGATTATTTGAAGGTAAGTCTCGGCTGAAACTCGGTTGACATTATTTTTAATCAAAGGTATTTATTTTTTCCAAGAATTTGGAACGGGCCCTTTTGGCATTTTTTTATTTTATGCCACAAAAAATACTTTCCAAAAATCAACTTTCCTTGCTGGTTTCTTGGAAGTTTTCATATTTTTGGCAGGTGCATGAAACTTTATTCAAACCAGGGCTACGAAGTTGAATTAACTTTTCAGCGACTCCGACGCTGACTCGGAACCCGTCTTCTAAAAATTTAGCGGTTTTCAAAAGTGTCTTCACGCAAAAGGGATCCATCGTGCCATCCATCGATCCAAGTTTGCTAAAACTAGTGAAAAAAGACGCCTGCAGAAAAATTACTTGAAATCGCTAAATTTTTCCGCTGGTTTGGCAACCGGTCAGAATGGACCGAACCGGTTAAAAAAAAACTACTGGTTTCATAAGAATTTTCGTTCTTTTGGGATCAGGTTCGCTAGAGTCAGCATTTTGTTTTTTCGCTGGGTCAGAAAGAGCTGCAGGTCTCCAAAATCCACCAGGAGATTTCTCGGCTGGTTTTTTTTGTCCCGAAAGAGATGGGTTTGCTGTCTTCGCAACTGTTTGTACGACTCCTTCTTCCCACGGGTGTTGTGCAGCAGCCACTTGTCCCGCGCTGCTTTCTTCTTGTCCCAAATCGCCTGACATTCCTCGTCGAACCAGCCGTTCCGTCGAACTCGGTCCACGTACTCGATGGCGCTCGATGCAGCTGCGTTGATGGCTGGTTCCATATGACTCCAGCAGGCCTCCAGAGGGGCTTCGGCGAGCTCACCCTCGTCAGGCAACGCAGCTTCGAGTTCCCGCGCGTACTGGGTAACGACCTCATGGTCCTTGAGTCGCTCCAGGTTATACCTCTGCGGGCGACGGTACCGGATCTTGTTGACCTCGGACAGGCGTTGGCGCAGCTTTGCCACCACCAGGTAGTGGTCCGAGTCGATGTCCGCACCACGGTAGGTTCTGACGTCGATTATGTCCGAGAAGTGCCGACCATCGATGAGAAAATGGTCGATTTGCGTCTCCGTGTTGTTTGGTGATCTCCAGGTGTACTTGTATAGGGGGGTGTGCTGGAAGAAGGTACTACGTATGGCCATGTTTCGTGAGGTAGCGAAATCATTGAGTCGTAGGCCGTTCTCGTTCGTCTGCTGGTGGGCGCTGAACCTCCCATTAACCGGTCTAAACTCTTCCTCCTGGCCAACTTGAGCGTTCAAGTCACCGATGACAATCTTGACGTCGTGTTTTGGACACTTCCTGTACTCGCGGTCAAGAAGCTCGTAGAAAGCGTCCTTGTCATCGGCGTCGCTTCCCATGTGCGGGCTGTGCACGTTGATGATGCTCAGCAGGAATGCCAGGTACACAGATTTGTCTGTTCTGAAGTTGTGTCCAGACATTTTGTGATGCACAGACAAACACAGACTTTTGAAATCTGACAAAGATAAAAACAGATTTTCCAAAAACGGAGCAAAAATTCGAATTTTGACAGTTAGGATGGTTTTGACAACACTCCCCCCCCCCTTAACCCAATCTTACTACTAATAATATCGGTCTAATTTTATAATTTAAAGCTTGAAAATCATAACAAAAAATCTCGGGATCCCGGGATTCAAAAAATATTTTCTCGTTTCCCGGGAAATTCCAACACCCCAAAATTGGACGTCCTATCTTTGTGTTACCTTATCTCAGAATAAATTGTTCAAAATGCAAAAATAAAATAATTTATTCGCTTCAAACTAACCGGTATTACTATTTTGAGCACATCATCCCTAGCTCATTCAGCACTAAGTTGCTGGAGGGAACTTTCAGGCAAGAGTCTACCATCTGAAACTCGAGCTTTTGAAGTTGCATGCAAGATGAGTTGCACAGTTCCATTCAAGTCTTCGCTGTCTGTCGGTGAGCAGGTGCCCTTAGGTGGGTTATGAAATTATGAATGAAAAGCTTTCACACCCTTCCTCGCCGCTTGTTGGTCGAGCTCTGTTTATTTTTCATGAAGGTCGTTTGAATTAGAAGTCGATGGTGAAGTATGTACTGTTGAGGTGATGTATTCTTGGGAAGTACAGTGGACTCTCTCGTTGTCGATATTTAAGGGACCATCGTGAGCGGTATCAAATTATAGAACGAAAATCAAAGCATGCTTTTTGAAGGTACTGAACAATTTATTGACAGATGGAGTAATATTGATACCGAGAAGATCGACAGTCAGAGAGTCCAGTGTATTACTGGTTTGAATTAGTTTTTATTTCTGGAAACCGAATTATCTTTTTTTGCGATTCAACCAATATTACCTAATTTAATTTACCACTACTGGTTCTCCCAATCCATCATCGTCCACGCCAATTACGGTAATTTAGCGTATCATTCTATTTTCGTCGTTTTAAACTGTTTGCTCAATCTCCAGCCAATTCCTTATTTTTTCGGTTGAGTATCATTCACACGCGCGTTTCGTTGCACAAATTTTGCCCAATCATGGTCTGTCCAGATCGGATGTTCTGCTGGAATAATCTTAAAAAAAAGCTCATGAAAAAATATCATATTGGGAAAACAATTTAACTTGCTCTGGGCAACACAATTGATTCACTTGAAGAACGTTCCAGCAGTTGATGGGATTGAAATTCAATTTTTGCCACAGACAAGAAAATGCATGATTTTTTTAGGTAAAGTATTAGTGAAATCCCTTTTTTTTCTTTCTTGAGAGTCCAACATTGCAACTTTTTCATTCAGATCCGTCATCATGACGTTATGTGACATGAATGACATAAATGTGATCAAATTAAAATTTCAGTCAACTTTCCCGTCGATTTCTCCGCAAAGCCCACACAAAATCCCACAAAATTCGCAAAATCTTACCAGCCATCTCCAGCCAGGCTGTCACCCGGCTTTTCGACGTCCTACGCCCAGCTAAAATTTGGTCCAGAAACTGGAAAAACTGGCTTTTCTGTTAACACCCGCAAAATTCTAATTCGCGAAACACAACTCTTTTTCGGTCAACTTTTCGTCGTGATGTTGCCAGGCTGAACCAGGAAACTCGTTTTGCACATCTGTTTGACTTCTTTCACTTGAAATCGATGGCGAGAGAGGTTGACAATTTGGGAGGCTTGTGTTTGAGTATCATCTTCAAACATCTATAGTGGGAGATATTGAATTCGATTTCTTCTTTTTGAATGGGATTCCCACACTGTGGTTGGTGTTAAATTTAAGTTAATTTACATCGATTTGTGATTTTTAACGAGTGCGTCATCAACCCTTTAGTTCGCTAACCCTTTGAGTACTAAATTGTAATTTAATTGTGAATTTTTGAAAAAAGTTAAGGCCGATGCAAATATTTAAAAAAGTTTTTGTCCCTCGGCCCTGGTCGAGGTCAAGGGGGGGGGCAAAAAAATAAAAAAATATAAAAATTTAAATAACAAGCCATAGTCTTCACATTTAAATGTAAAAAGTGTTTTAGAATACATTTTACACTAGTTCAGTTGTTTTGCAATCTCTAGTTTTCAAAAAATCTAAGATCTGACAAAAATAAAAATTGTATCGAAAAAAAAAGATTTTGCATCGAAAATTTTCAAAAAAATTTAAGATTTTTTAACAAACCCAAACATGCTGAAAATGATTTTAAACGCAGAAGAATGTATTTTAATTTGATTTCAGCTGGTTGCACTTGAATTTTCATTGAAATTTTGAAGTTTATTGTAAAAATATTTTTTTTGCCCCCTGATTTTTCGGGCCAATTTTGAAGGGGGGGGGGGGGTGACAAAAACTTTTAAAAATATTTGTACCAGCCTAAACTGGTAATTAAAAAATCATAAGTTATACAAATGTGTTCAAATTCAACTAAGTATATAACAAATGCGTTTTTAGTCACTTTCAGATAAAATTTAATCCAACCCATAACGTGAGTCCGGGTTCACAGTCTTGTCGTCATAAGCAGTTTCTAAAGACTCTACCACGCCCAAACCCCAATCGCTACGAGGCAGGTATTGCATAACAAATCAGCAAATTACCGTCCTAAATTTAAATTCTATCACGCATAAGCCCTGCGAGCCCTCGAAAGCAACGTGATTTAAATTCTATTTTTCTTTTTCTTTACAGACAGCATTCTTTTTGAAAAAAAAGAAGAACAGGTTTTTTGTTTGTTAGACGTTCAGAAGATTTCAAAGTTTTCGCAGCATTTTTATTGTTTTGTCTCATTTGCTATGCAAAATAGCTAGATTTTTAGAAACCGTTTCAGAACTGACCACCTGGCGAGTTTTGTGCTTCAAGTGTCTCGAAAATCCATTTGGACTGCTTTTGAGGAATATTTCACCTTGGTTGAGAAGTTCTAGCCTGAAGCGCATCTTCTCGGCTGCTGCGCAGATTTTTATGTCCAAATATAGAACTTCCTAAAAACTGGTTTGACCGACTATTGTAGTTTGCAGCACCTGCAATTTGGAACGGTTTGAAGGCTTGTTTTGAAAGGTGTTATCATTGATAGAGAAGAAGATTTCTATCTTCAGCATGATAAAGAATATTTGAAACAGGTTAGCAATTAGGTTTTTTTTCAGTATAACTGCGTTTCAAGAATCCATTTTGCAATTTTAAGTATCGATAAACATTTAATGTTTGTTTTTATTATTGATTCGTTTGCAATGTTTAAACTGGTTTTTCAACCCCTTCCCTTCAAAGAGTTAGGCAGCAAAAATTCTACTTTCAATAAAACATGCTTGAATAAACTATTGAATTATTTTGAATTTGAATTGAACTGAAAATATTTTAATAAAAATGTAATGTAATGTAATAATTTTTTATTAAAAATTTGACTCTCCTAGATTTTAAAAATCCACATAAGGCATCATTTAGATAAATCAATAATCAATAATGAATTGCTATCGGTGTTTAAGGCGATTGATAATATCATAACTATTATTGATTGCGATCTCACGCATTTTTTAACGAGAGATTAGAGATGGATTTATGATACATTTTTAGGTAGATTATATTTGAAGTTTTTGTAATTGAAAAACCTTTCCAACGAGCCCACAACATTAAAGATCTGGCATCCCTGTCTCGAGATATGACCACTTAAGTGATATATTTGTACTTTTTTTAAGCCGGATCTCACTTAAATGTATGTAAACAATGTTCGGATCCATCATCCGACCCACCGTTGGTTATGTAATCAATAGAACTTTCCAATGAGTCCAAAACATTGAAGAACTGGCAATCCTGTATCGAGTTATTACCACTTAAGGGGTTACATACATGTAAATTGTCAAAAATGACAGTGGTTGGTATAAGTACACATTTATTTTGTTTGTAAAATCTTTTTGCAGGGCATTTGAATATACATTTTGATCTATAAACAATATAAATATGAAGACATTTAAATGTACCATTGCCGAGATATAGCTATTTTAAGTTAGCAGTTTCAAAAAACGGGTGCCACGATATCTCAACACTGCTTTGACAAAATCGGCTCAAAATTTTGGTGAAGACTCGTTAAACCAGTCCTGTGTGCATGATGAAGGCTGATTTTCAAAAAGTTTATTTTTGAAATAAGATAAATTTTTTTTTGTATTTTTCATATAAAAAAATCGACTTTTTTTTATTTTTGTATTTTTTTCAAAAAGCAAAATTTCAAAATTGGACTTCGTCATGCACACGGGATATGTCTTGGGAGTCTTCACCACAAATTTCAGCCAATTTGGTCCATCTCATCTCGAGATATCGTGGCACCCGTAAAACAACTTGGTGTTTAGAGAAAAACATTCACAAAGTTTGACAGTTCGCTTTGCGCATGGCAAAATTGCGAACTTAAATCGTCTCTTACTCAGTTCACTCACGAAATATCTTCATGAAACTCTCAGGAGTGATTGAAAGTCATCTTTTTAGTGGATTTAGTGAATTTACTGTAATTTGAAATTTTGTGATTTTCTACATGTATGTAACCCCTTAAGTTATATTTGTGTACTTATTTTTCTGGATCTAAAAATATAGCTGAAGTATGTGTACAAACAACTTATATTACCCATTGTTGGTAAAAAATGAGGAAGGCATTAAGTTAGTTAGTTAAGTTAGTTTTTATAATTATGAATCGAAAATGTTTATGGAGTCGATGCGGTTGTATCCATCCGGAAGCTGTCTTTATTTATTGTTTTCGTTTGAAAACCTGGTTTAGTGAAAATCTTCTCTGTTTGTTGGATCAGCTTCGCTAGAATTAGTGATGTTTTACGCTGGACCATGAAGTGCTACAGGATTCAAAAAATCAGCAAGGGAATTTATCTGCGACTTCGCAGAATGACACTCTCACCGCAGTTCTTCGACACCCGTAAAAAAGAAAAATCTTTTCTAACCGATCGAATAGCGACAATTTTCCAGTAAAAAAAATGTCTACTTATTATAAAATAGCTCATTTACCAGTAAAAACTTTGTAGTTGTAAACAAAGTGGGATCATTCGAAAATCACGTTACGCATTCTCTCTTTTCAGCACCCAGATACAGAGTACTGCAAAGAGATTTTTATTTTTCGCTAAAATGTTTCTTTTCGTCAAATCTTTTTTTGCTCCCCCTTCCCCTCTTCGACTCCGGCCAGAGCCGAGGGACGAAAATATTTGCATCAGCCTTATTATTTTTTGAATGAAAGCATCCAATGGAAATCACAATAATTTAAATTGCATAATCTTGGCAATCTATGTGTCATTGTTGATTTAAATTAAAATGTCTGAAATATTGCAATTTTTCTAATTCTACAACTATACTCATCTTAATTGTTTTACTTTACACTAAAAAACATTAATTGTAATTATATTTTAAATCAATTATATAATCGTTTTTAATGTTGTGAAAAACTATCATTTTCGGCCGAATAATTTTTTTACTACAAATTTGCTAAATAGATGCTTGGTAGATGCTCGTTATAAGAACATGGAAAGTCATCCCAATAACTCATCAATTTCAGCAAAAAAAAACATCATATTTTGTATTTATGTTGACCTGAGTTATATTTATATATATTTTTCAAACATGAGTAATTTGATTGAACATAATGTCTGGATTGTCCTTGCAACACTTCTTTGCTTAGAAGTGAGGAAAGCATCAACCATACGTTAGAAAAATTAAGAAGCATTAAAAAAATAGTTAAAAATAACATAAAATATATTATGAAGTACCGTTGAAAAATAATAGCCAGGTTGTTTATGTTGAATAAAAATATGAAAAAAATAAATAAAAAAGTTTCAGACAAAAGTTTATTTTTTTAAAAGAGATTTAAACAGAATGCGTTTTCAACTTGAACCATGGAATAAATAGCTTAATCAGGAATTATTACACAATTTTGGCAAACAATGATTTTAGAATATATAGCAGCTGAATAGATTATGGATTGAATTCTTAACCTGCAATTTGTTCATGTTATGTACATTTTCATTTTACATTTTAAACGATAGGAAAATGAAATAGTATAGTCCCTCGTCAGTTTTGATAGAAATATATAAAGTCTTTCATGTTAACAACTTTTTTTGTTAACTGAATATTTGGATCTATAAAATTGGTAATTTCACATTTTTTCACTGTTATTTTAATTGTGTAGATTTAACTTCCAAAATGATGGCAATACAATAAAACACAAATCATCCGGCATGATTTTATCTCAAGCGTTTTTTATTGGCGTCACTCAAGTTCTTTGCATCACAGTATCGTCTCATGCAAAAAACAGATCTCACACAATCCTTTGTCTTAAACTTTGTTCAAAACTGTGGAGTTTGTACCACTAAAATTAACACTTTAAATAAATCGTTTCTTCCATCCCTCTTCCTCGTCGTGGTTCAAATCAGTCCATCTCTTTTTCTCTCTCGCACTTTATGCCATCACTTTACTCGTTGTCCTTTTGCAGCTCCCGGATGCTGACCAGATCGCTGTCCGAGTTGGAACGTCCAGACTCCTTGGGAGGCAAGTACTGAGATGAGGCCAAACTGTCACTATTGCTGCTACTGCTGCTGCTACTTCCAGCGGTGGACGCCGCATGGGTGGAAGATCCGGACGAGAAGCTGCCGTTAAATTCGAACGTCTTCTCGTGCTGGACCAGCGGGGCCATCTTCATCGGGATCGGCGGCTGGGTGATGACTTCGACGTCCACGTTGACGTCTTTGTTGCAGTCCTTGTTCGATTTCGCCGGGGCGGCGTTCGAGTTGATCGTGATGGTTTTCGTGAAGTACGGCTGGGCGTTGTAGTTGTAGTTGTAGCTTTGCGTCTTGGCGGACATGAACGAGTTCCAGAGGCTGTTCTTGAAGTCCATCTTTTGGCGCACCAGCCTCGACAGGATGTCCACAAAGTTGGGCCCGTCGTACTGCTTGTTGACGCTGATGTTGATGAACTTGCCCCATGGCTTGGCTTCGAGCGAGCAGACGCAAAGGGCCACCAGGACACACGCAAGTACGGTCTTCATGATGTTCCCTTGGTAGGAAGTAGAACTAAGCAAACAAAAATCGATCGCGGCACGATCGACGTTCAAAACACTTCTAAGCCGGACTAGCAACCGAACGCGAATGATGAGACTTTGCCGAACTTTCAGCAACTTGGCCGGGCCACGCAAGTCAATATTGAACCTCTGGGACGGACGAGCGGAAAAGATTAGAGACTCTCACACAACTCGTTTGGAATAGTAAATAAAAACGTTGGTCGGTTGGCGATTTGGCGATCGGCAGCGCGGCCTGGTGACCGGGAAGAGGATCTTCACTGCTGACCGCAAGAGAAGAGCCAACCAACGGCAGTCAAGGAGCGCTAATGAATATGCAACATAAGCGGCACAGACAAGTGGATGTAAATTGTGTGCTGAATTCAAACCGATTCTTATCAACCTAACGGTCAATTTTTTGTCATGCTTTGTTACAACTGAGCTCGTTTAAATCGTTTTGAAGGTTTTGAACGACAGAATTAAATTTCAGGAATTTTCAATAACAATAGCTCAAATTACTGGTAAAAATGCAACACCTTCATTCCTCTATTTGGATTGACTTTTGACATGTTGTTTGTATTATCAACGAAGAAGCTCGTCAACTTAATCACCAATATCTATTTGTCAATAGTTTATAAAAAATAATTTGGCAGATGTCATATTAGGTAATTGAATGATCATTTTTTATATGTTCTATTTATTTGATTTTAGCAAAAGTTTTCCTTGCCATTGTCTGTGATGATCAACCGATGGATTAGACTGCCTTTCCTTTCCCCCAAACTTACTGCAGAAACCACCTCCTGGGGACCACAGCTGAAGAAGTCTCAAGCACGGATGACGGCAAACCCGCGTCAAAAGTCGCGTGGTTGCATCCACTGTGTCGTCTTCCGCGTTTTATGTTCCATCTCAAAAATACCCCTTCATGTGCATAGAGAGTGGATGAGCAGCTAGGGCTAAATCATTATTTTTCTTCAAAAAGAGAGCCACACAAGAGACGTTTAAAAAAACCTGTGGTAATTTGTGCGATTAGTTCAAAGCCAAAATTACCGAGATTGACGAAGTTCGGTAAGAGCCCGTGCAAAAGTGAGAGGTTCGTGGACCAAACGGGCCAATCTGGTTGGTCATGTGCTTTGAAGATGGATTTTTTTTGCTGGTTTGCGTCAAATGTGGATCAGAACGACAGCAAACACGTTTAAACTTTATTTGCATTTGCGTCAAACGGTTAGAATTAAAGGTCAGCGTATGAGATATCGTGGGATTCTTGTGAAGCTTGTGTTTTCTTAAATCTTACGGAGATGTTTGCATATAAAATATCACAACCTAATGTGATTTTTGTGGAACTAACCCATCAAGATTGCTGAATTGATGTAAAATTAGGAATATAATCTGGAAACAATGTTCATTTTACAATCCGTAGATTTTTGTTGTCAATTTTAGTTAAGCTTGTAAATAAAAACTACTCATTCTTTCGAAACCTACTCTGGAGGATGTTTTTTATTATATATATTTATTGTATATATGGATCCTTCATTTTTTTCATCATTTCTAAACCCAAAGTTAAAGATCAAGCGAATAGTTCTCCCATAGAGAAACGAGAGGAAAGCACTATTTGGCGAGAGTATAGACCTCTCGTGTTCATTCGTTCATTGAAACAATTCATCCAATTGAGTTGTTTATATCGACAAATGCGCACTATCCGAGGTTTAACTGTATTAATTTTTCGTGTTACAGATTCTCTGGGCCATTTTGGTCGAGCTTTGGATTATAAACTTTGTCACGCTGACTAAAGCTTTTAACGCTGGGACAAAAAAGCCTTTATTTATGCAACCAACAAATATGAATGAACACTTAACAGGCCAATCTTCCAAAAATTTGGTGTTCTATAAATTGCTTATTTGGAGGAGGCAAAAAAACATAATTTGCAATATTTGTTGTAGAGTAGAGTGGGCAAAGGTGCGCACTGCGCACCTAATTTTTGATTCGTTTTAAATGCCAAATGGTACCCTTGTCCTTGCCTTCAAAACATAGAATTTACATCAAATCGCTTACATCTCGAGAACCAGGCAATTGCTCTGAAAAATGAAGTGCGCACCTTTGCCCCGTATGTGAGACTATAAACCTCTTTCAAAACTCAAAAGGACTTCCGCAAAAGGTTGTTACGGCCTATTTATGAAACCTTCATAGGAGGTCAAGGCTGTTCAACTGAATCTTAACAAGCTCCTCAAAACCCTAATAAAACCTTAGTTAAAACCTAGAGGAGTTATGGAAAAATGACATTTCATTCGTCTTTAAACGTCTTATGCGAAACAAGTTTTATTCTGGCAAAAAATAGATCTTTGTCTTGTCAAATGATAAAATGAAGATGATTTGCAAAACTGGCCACGATGGAATAAATTATATTGAAGGTTTTTAAATTAATTTGCGAGCTTATTATTCGCATTAGACGACCCAATTTCAGATGCGGTGGAATTTTATCGATGAATATGAGGAAAAAAGAGCCGAAAAAATTATCGGTGAACCTCGTTGGATAAATGTACGACTCGTGCTGAAAAAATCCTCTTTTTGCAACTTGTTGCATAAACTACTATTAAACTTCAATGGTCATGGTGAATAAAACCTTAAAATGTTAATCAAATTTAGGGTAGAGTAGTCATCAATGAGACACGGGGAACAATGATAAAATGGTTCTCACAAGTCGTAGTTTCAACCAATCAGGCTCATATTTGGGAGAAATGTGTATCTATTGGATACACGTCTGCTATCCTAGTGGCTTTGGTTATGGACGCTCCCTTGAAAAGTTATTCATAAATGTTTGATTCTGGGGTGTAAAAGTAAATTATGGACAAAAAATACTTTTGCGCTCGTAGGCTGCCATTTACACCAAAACTAATATTTCTTCAAATTTCTTTTCTTTCGACGTTCCATAGGGATTGAGTTGGGCTACAATGTCCTTTCATTAGGTTTGACCAAAATTTAGAATATACCCAGAATCCAGAGCTGTCTCATTGTTCCCCACTCATTATAGCCCCATTTTTCTTCATTAAACATTTCAAAATCTATGTAAATCTTTCAAAACATGAATGGAAAGTGATTTTTGGCATATTTATAGAGTTTTAACTTCATTTAACCAAACATACAATTTTATTTGGTATAAATATATGGATTTTACAAAATTTAAATACTTTTTAGCATAACTTTTGTTAATTAAAGTTTCATGTTGACAAAATTGCTTTAAAATGTTCAAGGCAAGTCACCTGTAATGTAACAATACAAAAATATGATGTTTTACTAGCAAAGTATTGATTTTCGTAGAGTGCCTCATTGTTCCCCAGCTGTCTCATTGTTCCTGCCAAGTGCGTCTACAATGAGACAGTTGAATAACTCTGGCTGTAGATGTCGGATCGATCTCATATTTTGGTCAATGTTAGAACACACTAAAAGAAAGATAATACAACAAAAAGCTCATTAAAACATGCTGAAGAAAAAATTAGAAAAATCGTTGAAAGTTGAAAACCAAAAGTGTCTCATTGATGACTACCCTACCCTACTGCTTTTTCTATTTTTTCTTCCAAGATGGCGGTTAATCACATTCAATCTCACCACGCATTTAGCGCCATATTTATGCATTGCTATTTGGCCGCGTTAAATGTTTTTTAGGAGCTTATGGTTTTAAGTAAGCTTTTTGCATGCCTAATGGCACTTGACAGCTACAACACCCTTGGTTTTAAAGAAGCGACCAATAAAACCGATTAGCATGACATGGCCATCGGATTTTCAAGACTCTGTTGAAACTTTACTAAAACTTTATTGAAAGAATTTTGGATTTTATTGGCACCAGGTTTTATGTCCGAGGCATAAAACTGTCTTTAATCTTGTAAATCAGGCCATGCTTATTGGTTGCTGTTAGCGAAGGAACAACCATCATCAAAAGAAAATCATTGGACGATCATCAAGAGAAAAAAATCCGAAGGGAGCATGGCTCTCCTCTCTCGCACACGAAAGATTGGTAAAAGGAATCTAAAAAATAATCATCTTGATTATTCGGCGGAACATTTTGTTCCCTACTACACTTGCAAGTGTAACGTCACAAGTCAAAAAATTTCCTGTCATTTTTTGTAGATGGGCAAACAAAGCGAAATAAATAATTTTAAGTGGTACAAACAAGGAAATTCACAAAAAATCATCAACAGATTGATTTTCTTGAATAAGTTCGGGAGTGATTTTCTTTTGCGTGATTTGCCTCCTCTCTCTTTCGCCTCCGAATATGATTTTTTTTTCGATTATTCCATCCCTGGTTGCTGTAAATGCCATCATAATACTTATAAGCAATTAAGATGCTTCCATAAAACCTCAATGGTGACCAGCTGGTTTAAAAATGGTACTTGGGCGTGCATTGTTTTCACTTTTTATATGGAAGAAGTTTCAATCTTGTCGTGCTATCATGACACAACCTGAAAATTGATGGAAGTGCGACAATTGACCAAAGGAATTTCACGACAGAACGCGTTTGAAACACGTACTTGCCCGACATACTGTAAGCATTTTTTACAGGGGGGCGACATCTATATCTCACTACAGGCAGCTCGCCCGTAGCCAACACAAGCTGTCAACTTCGGCACCAGAACAAAAGGTAAATGTCAACTTCGGCTCCAGCACAAAAGAACAGCTGTTCGCTACGGAATCAAAATAAAGCAACTGCGCACTGTAAAAAAAGTACAAAAACTGCAGGCATAAAATGGAAATAAAGTAATTATTGTTTTTATATAAAATTTCAACGCAAAGTACGTTTAAAAGTGAGTGTATGTTTGTGAGGTGATTTTTATCAATTTATTTGCAAAATAAACTACTAAAGTAGGGATTATTAAGCACACATCGGGCCGATGACCTCATTTAAAGTTGTACTTTTATCACATGAAACGTTTAACTTTACTACTGTGTAAACTGTGACTTTTACTACAGTAATTCTTATAACAAAAATTGAATTATTAAAAAAAGAAATATTTTTGTTTTCATTGTGCGCAATTTGAGCGCGTTATCAATCTCAATCACCCATGATGGTGGCCTTTAGCATCCCCCTGATTTTTTATTATAATTCGGGACTCCGGCAACCAAGAGTTCAATTTGTTGGGTGGTGACGCGCGGTCAATTATGTGGCATTGTGTGTGAAAAGAAAAGAATTTTATTTCGTGTTTCATCCTGATTGGCTTGCTCAAGCTCTTCCTACATCATAGTTGATCAGGAGGCACGACGTCGTGTGAATTGTTGCATTAAAATAAGTTTAAGTATTACTGCAAATGACTGTAAAAAAGTACTTCCTATATCATCAATGTCGTCTGGGTAATCAAGCGGTATCAACAAGTATATAGCGAAAAACTATGTGCTTGATGAGTCTGCAACTTCAACTATCGGACTAACATTCCTCCCTTTTGTTGAACTGCAGGCTTCTTGGGAGGGCGCCGGTATTGACTAATAAAGTCGGGGTCTTCAGGGGTTAAACAGTGAACGGATGGTTGGCTCCCACTGATCATTTTTGATTCATTGTTTAACTTCAGCTGATCTGTCAATAACTGAGTAGCAGCTCATTGGCAGTCAACCATGCTCATGCTCATGCTAATTCGGGACTCCGGCAACCAAAATCAACAAAACTTTGTGACAATGCAAAGAATGGTCAACAAAACAAAACGTGTTTGTTATTGTTTACATTGCGTCAAAATTTAAAATCATATATAAATTGTATAAAATGAATGCAGAAATTTTAGAAAGCTTGTGCTAACTGAAACAACAAAATCTGTTGAATTGATCAAACATATTAAAATAGAGGTAAAACACTTTTAAAACAGCTTACTAAATTCACCCCATGCGTCCCGATTCACCCAGGGTAGGATATTGATCTTACAGAATTCAGTATTGTGAGTTTGAATTAATTTTAAATCCAATTAAAATTCAATCTCATTCACTGTGCAAAATATTCGTGGTCAAGGTTATGCAACTGTGCAAGCTCCAGGACCGGTTCCGCATCATTTCCATTTCAGCCCCAGCACGAATGCAGGTCAACAGCTGCAGCATCACCGTCCACCACAGGCGAATGCACTTTTTCGCATCATGAAAGACTCTCGCAAAAGAGGACTCCGAAAAAAAGGAACCAGTTTTTCGGTTTTGGAAGGTGTTTGACATTCACTTCTCGACCGGCTTGTTTTCGGGCAAGATGCAACTTTGAGTCACTTCTTCCGTGCACTTGGAGGTAACCAGTGATGGCGACTTTTTCGCGATTGTTTTGTTGGATCTTCATTTTGATTGTGGCCAGCCAGGTTGCCCCGTCGGAGCAGAAGCGCAAACCGGATCGAAACAACTACGTGCTGGAGATCTCGGAAGCCGGCGAAGTCAAGCAGATTCCGGTGATTCAACCTGCACTGGACGCCATCTCCGGGCTGTGGACATCCCTGGCAGGGTCGGATCGTCCCGCAAAACCCGTTCCGGCGGTGAAGCCCACCAAGGTTGTGGTGGCCACGGTAAGGCCGTCCAAGGGCAAACATAAGTCAACGCCGGTGACGACCGTCGGAACAACGAGGATCGTCCCACCGCAAAGTACGCCAAGGAAGGTAGCGTCGGCTGTGAGGAGCAGCTCGGTTGTCAACGTGGTGACCGTCACGCCGAAGATGATTTCGGTGACGGAGGCTCCAATTACGACGACGACGACGACCACGGCAGTTCCATCGACTACGCAGACTACGACGACCACCAGCACTGGAAGGGCACTGGAGGATGGATCAGTTAAGCAGGCTATCCCGATTGAGTTCTTCCTGAGATTACAGCAGTTGCTACTTAAGATAAGGCAGTACAACAAAGAGATCGCTATTCCGGTGTTTGCCTTAAACTAGTATTTAAGGCAGCATAAATAAAATCTCTGTCTTATTGTGCTTCGTATCTTTTAAAAGTATACTAAATCTTCATTTTTTAAATCTAAAATTACACAATTGTTAAATAAAGTTGAACAGAAGGTTGGATACTTTCAATTTATTTTTTTATTGGCACATATTGTAAGTTTTACTATGGTTTATTTAAACTTTATTAGAATTAATAACTTTTCGATTTGTGTACAACCTGTCACAAAAGGGGCCTTAAGTAATACAATACAATTTATGCATAAAATAGAATATCGTCTTTGTCGTGCTAACTTGTCACGCGTCGCTCTTTGACGTTCCGAGTAAAACACGTTCAAATGATTGACCATTATAAAAAAATAAAAATTAAACACGCAATGTAAACAATAACCCCGTTTTTTTTGGTTGACTATTCTGTGCATTGTCTCGAAGTTTGGTTAAATTTGGTTGCCGGAGTCCCGAGTTGTAACAAAAAATGTTTACAGTAGTCGGGCAAGTACGTGTGTCAAACGCGTTCTGTCCTGAAATCTCTTTGGCCATTTGTCGTACTTACAGCAATTTTTAGGATTTGTCAAGATAACACGATAAGATTTAAACTTCGGAATTAAAATTTAAGAAATCTGCAAAGGTCAAAGGGTGATGCATTGAGAGTTTCAAAACATGGCGTTCATAATTAAATTTGGCATAAAATGCAAGTGCTACAAGAATGCACGAGAGGGTCGTTCTGCACAAGATCAACTCAAAGGGAAGTAAGAAGTTTGAGGTCCCCAAAAGCTCCAAAACTTTGTACGGAGAATCAGTGCTATTCGCTACTCCCATATATTGCATACAATTTTTAGTTGTATGCAAGAGCGACGAATCGTGCTTATTTTCCATACAAACTTCTGAGAAAAACCATTCGACCATTCGGTCTAATTATTTGAAAACAATCAAATTGCACGTGTTACTGGGGATCCAAAACTTCATGCTTCCCCTCAATTTGAGCATAAGCCTGTGCAGGATCAACTCGAATCGTTTTGAACCCTTCGACATAGTTGAAGGAAAATTATTTTCCTACTAGAATATCACACTTGGACCATTTTGGGCGAGACCTGCGCCACCTTGCAGAAAAACAATGAAATGATGTTTTTCTGCATACAGGCTTAAAATTGACGTCAAAGAGTATCCCTAACCTCGATTTTTTTTTTATTGTCATCCTAGGGTATTTTAACCATTAGTGGACCCCCTAGTAGAGCCTAAGCACATTTTTCACAAATTTTCAATATTTTAAGCACTTTTTCATAACCCTTTGTACAAAACAATTAAAACTGAAGTCTTTTGAACAATTTTGACTATTTGTTTCATCAGTTATTTGTTTTTGAGCAGAAAAATAGCCAATTGAAAAAAAAGTTTTTTTTTGCCTGTTGTGGACCCCTTTTTCCTATAGTGGACCCGGGTCCATAATCCGATTGTGGACCCGGGTCCATCATAGGCAAACTGTTATTTTTATACCAAATTTAACCGATATTTGATATTTTGATGCATGGTGTAGGTCTAATGATTGATATAATGAATAAAAGATGGATTTTGCTAACTTTTCATCATAAACAAATATTTTTTGTTAACAAATTTGGCATTAAACAACAAAAAACCAAACAGACATTTAAACACATTTATTTCCGAAAAAGATCAGAGAAAACGTCTCAAAAACCACTGTAAACATAAAAATAATTTAAAAAAAAGTAATCTTGATGCAAATTTTTCCATATTAATTACATAATTGGTTGACCGAAACTAAACAATAGAATTGTTTACAGTTGCTGATAAAACCACGCATGTTTATTGGAAAAAAATGTTTTGTTATTAATTTATTATTATAAAATATCATTTCAAACTGCAATTATGGTGCTTCAGTTAAGTACAATTAACTATAGTTTTGATTAATTATAAATTCTTACGGCTTCAGCATTATTGGTACTTTTAACATGAAAACCCCAAGTAACAAACGATTTGCCTAATACTCTTCACAAGTTTTATTAAAGCTTTGGAAAATGTTACCAAGTTTCATAACAACTTTGAATTATCCTATCAAGTTCTATCCTCGCTTTTCTTTCAAGATATCTTGAAAACTTTTCTAGTAGGTTTTCAAGACTGTCGAAACAGTTTTATTTATTAGTTTAAATAAGATTTTCAAGCATTCTTTTAGTGACTCAAATAAAACCATCTTAAAACCAATTGTGCTAGTAGTTGCATGTTCCAAAACCGTAGGACTTTAGCTGTCAAAAGCAACATTTCAATCATGGAGCAGCAGCAGCAGCGCAGTTGCAGGAGACATTTTGTGTGAATTTACAGATTATGAAATAAAAATTCCGTTACCATTATTGTTGCTATCTCTGTGAAAACCATTTAAAGCGAAAAGTGATTTGTTTGCGGTTAAAATTATTCAAGGAGCAGTCGAACCATGCCGTCCCTAGTTTGTGATTTTTTCTGAGGATTGAAGAAAATCAGTGTTGTGCAATGTCTATGCTGATTCGAAATCCATCATTGGATGAAAACTAACGAGGCAGCAAATGTGTTTTTTTTTAAATTATTAACTTGACTAGCGTTCAAATTAACTATTTCAACTTCCAAAACGGCATTTTCTTGTCCAAGAATAAGTTGATTTGTTCAAGAATGTTTTAAATTCACAACGGCTTCCTGAAGATAAGATTAAAACTCTTCAGTTTTAGAAATGGCTTAATTAAAACCATGAATATTTTGTTGCATGTATTGCTACGCTCAGTTTGTTCAGTGCAGTTTAGAGGTTAGGTGATCGATTAATAAGAGAATAAAAAGTGTTATTTGTGATTATTTTTTCTGTGGCGGATGAAGCCTATGACAAACGTTGTAAATGTGTATGTGAAATAAAGAAAAAGTGACGAAAACCATGATCATGTTCATGATAAAGTGAAATATAGAATATGTGACGAAATAAAGCCAAACCAAATAATTGACACTTTCGAATACGTTTTGTCATGTAGTATGTTTTTCCGAAGTATTGTTAATGTTATATGAATAAAAAACAGAGCTATTATTGTGTTTATTTATTTAGAGAGAAAATTATGATCAAATCTACAGCAACAATCAAAAAGGGCGCATGCAAATTTGGAACAATTATTATTAAAGTTCTTAGACAACAGGTAACTAAAAAAAAAAGCTGGAGAGGATTGCTGTTGTTTGAGTGTCCGAGTAATGTGAACCTGAAAATTAGCTACACAGTCGAAATTTTTGTCCACCCTTTTCCCGTGTTGGTCCAGAAATTTTCACTACCCGGATCTATTTTCCACCATCGATACAAGCATGCGCTACGGCCAGTGCAACGTGTGATTTAGCCTTGGTTAAAGCAATATCAAGTCTTTCACAAGTCCTACAGTTCTTCAGAAGTCCCCACCAAGAGCATGCTTAGAATAATTACATTTAACATGGTTTTAATCAAGAAAAGAATGGTTTAACGATTTTCGCCATATTGAGAGGCAAGAAATTGGGCAAAAAATCGCAGCCATGTTGAATATTTGAGAGATATCAGAAATTAAACGTATTTTGGCATGAAAATCTTGTAGGTTATTTAAAGATTCAACAAGGCGGCATCTTGAAAAATTATTCGATCATTTTTAATGGCATGAACTTTTTGGATATGTTCACTAAATTATGCATGTTTTATTTTTCAATATAGCATTTTCCTTGTAAATTTTTGTCTTGTATAATTTTCTAATACTTGTTTATCAAGTAGGGTACACCATAAGACAGAATGGTTTTGATGATAATATTTTGAATTCAATAAGATCTAGTTAAGGCACGTTTGGTTTTCTTCAAGAGCTGTTCCATTTATATCTTGATTTATTTCAGTCGCTAAGAAGTCTTCCAGGATACTCCAAAACCATTTATCATTTACACAAGATTTATTTAATTCAGCAAGAGTCTTTGAAGACATTGCTAAAACTTATCTGCTAGATTATATCGTTTTAAAACATCCTTGAAAATTGATCTTCATAACCTCCTAAAATAGTCCACTTTGCACTTAACTCAGCTCTCGTGTTTAATACAGCATGTAGGACTAAAATGTTTTATAACCATTTTTGGCCAACGACTCTTAATAATCTCTTCTAGATCGTTTTAAAACTTAAATTGTTACTTGGGATATGTATAGTATACTCATAATTGGAAAAATATGCGTTTAGGTTGATAACAACAAGCATTTATTGTATGTTTTAGAGAAACTTTTGCTTGAATACACATTTTTCATCATTTTTGAAGGTTTAATTAACAGGGGTCCACTTTTGGAAAAGTTTGGATTTTCGTTGTCCTATATTGGACCCCCATAATTTTTGCTAGAAAATTGCATTTCTTCGCATTATTTGAGTAAATATCCTTAAACTTACATTACTTCGACTTGCTGAAGTTAAATAATCAGTCAAAAAATGATTGAATGGTTAATTCAATCATAAAATATAAATGCAGTTTTGTTGTGAAAATGCTAGTGGCCATGGCTGATTTCAGATGTCGAACTCAAAACACTTATTTTGGTGAAAAGGACAATTCAATATCAGTCAACATTGCTTTAAAAGATGCTGAACATGCCAAATAAAAGATTTGTTGACAACAACACTCTTGAAATTGTGATTTTATTGAATTTTCCATTAAAAACCCTTCAGAGGGTCCACTATAGAAAAGGGGTCCACTAAAGGATAACGTACCCTAATGCACATTCATTTTTGTCAACTTTAGTAGGTCAGTGTAATTTGCAATGAATCAACTGTGGTCTCCTTTGAACGAGCTTTCAAGAAGGAGTTTTTCGGCTAAGAAGTATTTTTTTCAAAATTCATTTTAAAGTCTTCTTTTTATTTATAGCTTGTACGAAATATGCATGTGTTTTAAATCCCATGTGACTGAGCCACGTAGCCTAGTGGTAACGCTTCCGCCTTGTAAGCGGTAGATCGGGGTTCAAATCCCGGCTCGGACCAACACAACTGGTGATCTTTTCCCTTCTGGATTCGATTGCTTAGTAAAGGGAAGATGGTGTATCGTCACAAACTGGACCTTATCAACACACCTTAGGGAGACAACCTATGGAATGTTAACATTAACCTTAACATGTTAACATTAAGTTGAATAATGAACTGTCACTGAATCCGCTTTGTAAATGCCGGCCCCGATACTCTTCAAGGGTGTTCCCCTCAGGAACTGGGAAAGATTTACTTACTTTTAAATCCCATGTACCTAATACAGAGAAACCTCTTTTTACGCGGTTCGCTACGTTTTTTCTAATTTGTCGATTTCTCTGGAACGACGCCACAATTTTGCAATCTTTTAAATGCGATTTGTGGGTTTTGTTCAGATCTACAAAAAGCTTTTTGAAGCTTGCAAAAATGTTGTATGGTGTTAGAAAAATCGAGAAATCGTAAAAAGAGTTTTCTCTGTAGTAAATTTAAATTAATTTTTATTTATGATCAATAGTCTTTCAAATTTCGAAACTTAAAAATTTGATCTCAATAAAACTGCAAAATACTTATTGTAGTTATAGAGTACTTTTTCAAGAGGGTCTATGAGCCATGGGTTTCCAATATGTTGATAGGAAAAGGTTATCTTGAATTGTCCATTATGTCACCCATTTTGAACTTATAAAGGTGCCAAAGAGGAAGATTCCAATTTTGATCAGCATTATATTGAAAAGATTCAACATTTGAAAAATATTTCAAAACAATAACTACAAATACAGCTTTTGAAAATTAAAAACGAGAATTATTTTTCAAGAATAATTTCTTATTATCTGAATTTATTTTCCAAAAAAACTTTTGAATATTTAGCTGTTAATGATGAACTGATTTTTTGCCTAGAAAATCTTGACTTGATTGATTTTTGTTAATTTTGAAATTGAAATAAATCAAAGATTGACATTTTAGGAAAATATCACGTTTGTGGAGGTGTTATTTTTAAATTTGTTTTCAAAAATTACTGAAAACATTAATAGCGTTTTGTTTCCCATACAGAGCAAAAATGAATAGCTGTTGCTTTAAATATTACTCAATGTTCTAATAGGTTGTTGGTTAGAATTGAGACCATTTTGACAACTCTGATATTGATAAAATATGATATATTTGCCTACTTGTTGCATAGCTGAAGGATTTTAATTCGTTATCTGATTTAGAAAATTAACAAAAAAATTTAAAAAAAATTTCATGAAACACTATCCTGTGCTGAGATTTGAAACATAATAAATAATTAATACCACCCATACACATTTTTAAGAAACACTATTTGGCTCCTTTTAAATGTTTTTGATTAATTTTAATAATTTTCTATTAAATTCACTTTTGTTTAGTGATATTTTCGGCTTTGTGATAAATTTCAATAATAAAAACTCAAACCAATTCACACCATTTATTCATTTAAAGAGATGTTCAAAGTTTTTATTTCATCAAAAATTTAGCCATTTGTTTCGTTCCAAAAACAGCAAACAATTACGTCTGCACCTGCTGCTGGTTCAGCTGGTACTGCACTACCTTCTGGGTGGGATCGTCGTACGCCGCAACGCTGGGCACGTCCGGGCTGGCTAGCTGTTCCGTGTCCACCGTTGTGGGGATGGTTCCTTCGAGGGAGCGGCTTCCGCGCTTGTATCGGAAGGGATTTTCCTGGTACGAGCGGTAGTATCCGGACTCCGGTGGTGGTGGAGTGGTTCCGGTTGGGTTGATGGTTGGTCGCGTTGGTCGAGTCGGACGAGTTGGACGAGTTGGCTTGGGACGATGCGGACCGTAGTGCAGGTTGTAGTTGACCTGGCTGTGTGCAATTATGAGCTGCTCATCGACCTTGTCGTTCATTTTCACGATCAAGTCGTGGATTTCGATGAATTTGGACGCGATGTTCTTCACGTAGATCTCCAGCCTCTCGCGGGCAGCTTTAATTCGCAGCTGCTGCTCCCGGTAGTACTCCTCGTTCTCTGGCCCTCCCAAGCCATCATCACCATCAACCCAATCATCATCGTCCTCGTCTTCGTCAGCATCGTCGTCGCCACCGTTCGGAGGACCGTTGTCAACTCCACCGGACTGGATCTGGGCGCGGATCTTCAGCAGCGCCTTCCGGATGTCCTTCTGGGATTGCAGCATGCTCTTCACGATTCGGCGCTTGTCCTCCGGGCTGAGCTGGCCGGCCACTTGGGCATCGCAAAAGGAGCTGATGAGCATCAGGGCTCCCAGCAAGAGCAGAAAGCCTTTTACGTTTAACATTGTCACTAAAAAGGAATCAAAATGTTTTGTTATTTTGATTATCGGTACTCCTAGAATATGTTGATTTTTTTTTCTTTCCAATGCATTTTGATTGTTAAAGTTCATATTCAACAAGACATTGAAAACTGTTGCTGGCTAATTGTGGAGTGATTTTATTAGCTAGAATTCTAGCATGTTATTAAAATTTCAGGTTTGACATTATTTTTAAACCTACAAGTTTATGCTTGCAATTTTGAAATTAAATTAAGATATAAAACAATGATAACTGCTATTTTAAATCCGGCAGAAAAATGTTTTTTTTCTTTTATGAACTTTTGAAGTTGTGCTTAAACATAAATAATTGCATAAGCCTTGAAATTCGAAAATATTGTTCGATCATATAAAGAGACCACTGCTAAGAAACTGCGTCCTAAACCATCACTTACCTCCTTTCAACACAAGTGTTTACCCTTTCCTTCCAGAACAGAGAACCAGTAATGACGCGCTGCCGGTTGGGATGGTTCTGTTTTATACATTACATTTCAAAATCGGTGGGACCCGGCGCAACTTTTGGGAAAGGAAGCCAGTAATGCCTTTCACCGAAATTATGGTTGGGTTGGGTCGAATTGTTTTTTTTTGGTCAGATGGTTTTCGTTTTTCCTTTTCTTCGAAAGGGGAAATTGATCGAAGAGATGTAGAGAAGCAGTGATACCTTTATTACATATTTATTCAAAAACTAAATAGTGTTTGTTCCATAATGACTTAATTTTTGAAATAAAAAAAATCATATATTTGCAGTGCCAAAAATTTTGGAATTGGATATCGGTAAATTAGAAATCTAGAGTTTTTTTTAATAGGTCCTGAGCAATTCCAGCTCAAATCAGGAATTTTTCTGGTACTTTTGTACCCTCTCCGATTTCAATGAAACTTTTTAGACATGTTATCCTAGGCCTATATAAGCCATTTTTGTGCATATGGAGCCAATTGTACTCGAAAATGACATTTGAGAAGGGCGTAAGTAATTTAAATATTTTTGTATTTTGTAATTTAAAAATTACTGTAACTCAAAGCCGTTTTACTGAAAGAAAAATGCACGCCACTTCCATGAGATTTTTCAATTTTTAAGTTGAAAAGTCAAATTTGAAGGTGATGTCACGATTTTTTTTCGTTCAAAATTTTTGTGAAAATAGCCTAAAATGTGTCAAAAGACTCCCGAAAAATGCAGGATGGAATGTCTCTCCTAAAAAAATACAAAAATCATTTTCTAAAACTGTTTTTTGAAAAGTGGTCTAAACGTAAAATTTTTCAAAAACCGATAATGGGAATCAATTCTTCAGACAATTTTACATAAAAGTCTCCATATTGACCATTGTCCTTTGTCCAATCCTTGTGAAGATGCAGCGGTTTTAAAATTAAAAATGTTGAAAAAATATGTTTTTGATGGTTTATTGCAATTCCTTAATGACAGACTTGATTTTTCAGTCTCGGAAATATTTTTACTGGAAAGCTCGTCCAATTTACCATAAGTTTGCCTTTAACAGCTTTTTAATTTGACTTGTTTTAATATTTACTTTAGCTCATTTACTATCCAATTTTCTACAACACTGAAAAAAATATAATATTCTCAGTTATGAGCAATGTAATTAAGGTCATATCTGTAAGCCCATATATCCAATTGAAATCCTGCCAAAGACAAACTTATGGGAAATCGGACAAGCTTTCCGGTAAAAATATTTTCGAGACTGAAAAATCAAGTCTGTCATTAAAGAATTGCAAAAAACCATCAAAAAACCTTTTTTTTCAACATTATTTTATTTTTAAAACCTCAAGGATTGGAAATAGGACAATGGTCAATATGGAGACTTTTATGTAAAATTGTCTGAAGAATTGATTCCCATTATCAGTTTTTGAAAACTTTTACGTTAAGACCATTTTCTTTTGTATTTTTTAGGAGAGACATACTATCCTGCATTTTTCTGGAGTCATTTTGACACATTTTAGGTTATTTTCACAAAAATTTTGAACGAAAAAAAATCGTGACATCACTTTAAAATTTGACTATTAAACTTAAAAATTGAAAAATCTCATGGAAGTAGCGTGTATTTTTCTTTCTGTGTATTTTTTCGGAAAGCTCGTCCAATTTCCTTCAAGTTTGGCTTTGAGTTACAGTTATTTTTAAATTACAAAATACAAAAATATTTAAATACCTTACGCCCTTCTCAAATGTAATTTTCGAGTACAATTGGTTCCATATACACAAAAATGGCTTATATAGGCCTAGGATAACATGTCTAAAAAGTTTCATTGATATCGGAGAGGGTCGGGTACAGAAGTACCAGAAAAATTCCTGATTAGAGCTGGAATTGCTCTCCTATAAACTTATGAAACACAATAGTTTATTGGAACTTTTTTTTTAAAAAAAGAAGTAGTAGAGTAATTTTTAGCATCTTAGATTTGTCTAAAACTTTGTGAGTACTTTTCCAATGACCTGAGCAGACATGCATCGGCACGAAACGCTCTTCTTAACATCACTCTGCTTGTTCTAAATGGCATTTTCGTTTAAAATAATGTTATGTTTGTTACCGTTGTAAACGACTTGTTTTTAGCATGATCAGTGTTGCAAAAGAGTGATAGAAAAGCTATCAATAGATTATCTCTGCACCAAAAATATCCGAGAGTATAGCGGCCGTCACTATAGCTTGTGAGATCTCTTCTTATGTCTCGTGATTCCCAGCGATGCCATTCTCTCTCTATCACTCCTTCCCTTTTCCTCGACTATGCGCTCTCACCGCTGAGTCTCTCAATCTCTCCGAAAACTGCAATGAGAGAACGCGAGATGGCGATTAGGAGCCGACCACGCATGACGCCCCTTCAAACTGCGTTTGCAAAATTGGTTTTGTGGCGGCTTTTGTGGTTAAACGCTGTTGCGGTAGGATGTTCGTGGAAGCGAGAATGAGAGAGAAAAGGAAAATGTCAATCGCGAGTGGGTAAACACGAAAACGTATTTTAACAACCCTGAGCATGATTAATGTGTAGAAAACATTGGTTCATTGAAAATCCCGATTTTAGATATATTTTTATGAGATCTCGAGATGAACTTGCTGATATGTTTGTTAGATGCGATTTTATTGACACTCAGAAAACATAAAATGTATATTTTTTTCTATTAGAGGCTTTGAGTCAGTAAAAGCAAGTTCAACGTTTTTTAAACCTCTTTCATCAAAAATTATTATTTTTTGAATATTTTCATTTTTCTCGAGCAAGTTTAAGCATTTTTTAGCATCTTTTGTTCTACGAAAAACTTTCTTTTCTTGTCTAATTTAAGTATTTAATTTGAATTTATCTTGTTTAGTTTATGTATGTTTCTGATAGTATTTGGCTTATTTTATCACATTCTTTTAATACCTTTTGCCTTTTTAGTTTTTTCAAGTTTGAACAGATTTTTTTTTTCAATATTTTGCTTGTTTTTACTTTTTTTGGGACACTACAAACATTACTGCATAATTAATTTTACAATAAATATAGAAAAAAGTTAGTGAAAAACACAGTAAAACTTGATCCCAGAACAAAATTACACTTTTGAAAACATTGGCAATGTCGCATAAAACAAGTTAAACTTCCATCCCTAAATTTTTTTATAACTTCAAATTTTGCACCAGGAGTTTTGTCACAGACATTTCATTATCTTCAAAACTACGGAAACTATCGATGTATTTAATGGTTCATCCCTTAAAGAACTGTTAGCAACGTTATTTATAACAAAGTTTGACTCTTTTTACAATCAGATTGTTGGGTTGGGTACGTAAGTTTGATAATTTTGTAATATGATAACAACAATTTCCTTGGTTGCTGTGCAACCTTAAAAGATCATAATTGTTTGAAGAATTGATTTTTGGCTAATTTTCAGATCAAAGCCCTTTTGGAGGCGGGATTGGATTGTAGAGGGTTAAAGCTAAGCTATAGAAATTAAACTGGTTTTGTCAGTTGCATAAATATGTCTTAACGATGATCTAAAAAATGACGATATTGCCCAATGAATTTTGAACAACTTCTGTAAATCGATCATAGGATAGAAAATCCGTTCTCAAGCTGCAGAAGATTTGAGCAGAAAATTCACTGATTGGACACTCAATAATATTAAAACTGAATGGAATTATTGAAACAAATAAATTAAGATTTGTATGGACGAACCAATTATACCACATTGCATGTTTGGTTATTGAGAGACTTTACAAAAAATATCAGTAAAATCAAGATAAAAACTAACTTAATCCACCTACCAACCACCAACCACCTTCCTCACTCTTTTCCAACAATGGGTGATATGTGATATGATGGGTTTGGACACAAATTTCGTCTAATTTCAATAAGTTCCGGAATACAAAAAAAACAGACATATCACTCAAGGCCTCATAAGTTGCATCATAAGTGGTCAGAACTCGAGATAGGGTTGCCAGGTCTTCAATGTTTTAGACTCGGCTTTTCAATTACCTTACCAACGATGGGTCGAATGATGGATCCAGATATTGTTTACATACATTTAAGTGAGATCCGGCTACAAAAAAAGTGCATAAATATCACTTAAGTGGTCAGAACTCGAGACAGGGTTGCCAGATTATCAATGTTTTAGGCTCGTTGGAAAAGTCTTTTGACAACCTAACCAACGATTGGTCGGATGATGGATCCGGACATTGTTTACATACATTTAAGTGAGATCCGGCTACAAAAAAAGTGCATAAATATCACTTAAGTGGTCAGAACTCGAGACAGGGTTGCCAGATCTCCAATGTTTTAGGCTCGTTGGAAAGGTCTTTTGACTACCTAACCAACGATGGGTCGGATGATGGACCCGGACATTGTTTACATACATTTAAGTGAGATCCGGCTACAAAAAAGTGCATAAATATCACTTAAGTGGTCAGAACTCGAGACAGGGTTGCCAGATTATCAATATTTTAGGCTCGTTGGAAAAGTCTTTTGACTACCTAACCAACGATGGGTCGGATGATGGATCCGGACATTGTTTACATACATTTAAGTGAGATCCGGCTACAAAAAAAGTGCATAAATATCACTTAAGTGGTCAGAACTCGAGACAGGGTTGCCAGATTATCAATGTTTTAGGCTCGTTGGAAAAGTCTTTTGACAACCTAACCAACGATGGGTCGGATGATGGATCCGGACATTGTTTACATACATTTAAGTGAGATCCGGCTACAAAAAAATGAATAAATATCACTTAAGTGGTCAGAACTCGAGACAGGGTTGCCAGATTATCATTGTTTTAGGCTCGTTGGAAAAGTCTTTTGACTACCTAACCAACGATGGGTCGGATGATGGACCCGGACATTGTTTACATACATTTAAGTGAGATCCGGCTACAAAAAAATGAATAAATATCACTTAAGTGGTCAGAACTCCAGACAAGGTTGCCAGATCTTCAATATTTTAGACTCCTTGAAAAGGTTTTTCGATTACCCAACCAACGATGGGTCAGATGATGGATCCGGACATTGTTTACATACATTTAAGTGAGATCCGGCTACAAAAAAAGTGCATAAATATCACTTAAGTGGTCAGAACTCGAGACAGGGTTGCCAGATCTCCAATGTTTTAGGCTCGTTGGAAAGGTCTTTTGACTACCTAACCAACGATGGGTCGGATGATGGACCCGGACATTGTTTACATACATTTAAGTGAGATCCGGCTACCAAAAAAGTGCATAAATATCACTTAAGTGGTCAGAACTCGAGACAAGGTTGCCAGATCTTCAATATTTTAGACTCCTTGAAAAGGTCTTTTGATTACCCAACCAACGATGGGTCGGATGATGGATCCGGACATTGTTTACATACATTCAAGTGAGATCCGGCTACAAAAAAATTGCATAAATATCACTTAAGTGGTCAGAACTCGAGACAGGGTTGCCAGATTATCAATGTTTTAGGCTCGTTGGAAAAGTCTTTTGACAACCTAACCAACGATTGGTCGGATGATGGATCCGGACATTGTTTACATACATTTAAGTGAGATCCGGCTACAAAAAAAGTGCATAAATATCACTTAAGTGGTCAGAACTCGAGACAGGGTTGCCAGATCTCCAATGTTTTAGGCTCGTTGGAAAGGTCTTTTGACTACCTAACCAACGATGGGTCGGATGATGGACCCGGACATTGTTTACATACATTTAAGTGAGATCCGGCTACAAAAAAGTGCATAAATATCACTTAAGTGGTCAGAACTCGAGACAGGGTTGCCAGATTATCAATATTTTAGGCTCGTTGGAAAAGTCTTTTGACTACCTAACCAACGATGGGTCGGATGATGGATCCGGACATTGTTTACATACATTTAAGTGAGATCCGGCTACAAAAAAAGTGCATAAATATCACTTAAGTGGTCAGAACTCGAGACAGGGTTGCCAGATTATCAATGTTTTAGGCTCGTTAGAAAAGTCTTTTGACAACCTAACCAACGATGGGTCGGATGATGGATCCGGACATTGTTTACATACATTTAAGTGAGATCCGGCTACAAAAAAATGAATAAATATCACTTAAGTGGTCAGAACTCGAGACAGGGTTGCCAGATCTCCAATGTTTTAGGCTCGTTGGAAAGGTCTTTTGACTACCTAACCAACGATGGGTTGGATGATGGACCCGGACATTGTTTACATACATTTAAGTGAGATCCGGCTACAAAAAAGTGCATAAATATCACTTAAGTGGTCAGAACTCGAGACAGGGTTGCCAGATTATCATTGTTTTAGGCTCGTTGGAAAAGTCTTTTGACTACCTAACCAACGATGGGTCGGATGATGGACCCGGACATTGTTTACATACATTTAAGTGAGATCCGGCTACAAAAAAATGAATAAATATCACTTAAGTGGTCAGAACTCGAGACAGGGTTGCCAGATTATCATTGTTTTAGGCTCGTTGGAAAAGTCTTTTGACTACCTAACCAACGATGGGTCGGATGATGGACCCGGACATTGTTTACATACATTTAAGTGAGATCCGGCTACAAAAAAATGAATAAATATCACTTAAGTGGTCAGAACTCCAGACAAGGTTGCCAGATCTTCAATATTTTAGACTCCTTGAAAAGGTTTTTCGATTACCCAACCAACGATGGGTCAGATGATGGATCCGGACATTGTTTACATACATTTAAGTGAGATCCGGCTACAAAAAAAGTGCATAAATATCACTTAAGTGGTCAGAACTCGAGACAGGGTTGCCAGATCTCCAATGTTTTAGGCTCGTTGGAAAGGTCTTTTGACTACCTAACCAACGATGGGTCGGATGATGGATCCGGACATTGTTTACATACATTCAAGTGAGATCCGGCTACTAAAAAATTGCATAAATATCACTTAAGTGGTCAGAACTCGAGACAGGGTTGTCAGATTATCAATGTTGTAGACTCGTTGGAAAGGTCTTTTGACTACCTAACCAACGATGGGTCGGATGATGGACCCGGACATTGTTTACATACATTTAAGTGAGATCCGGCTACAAAAAAGTGCATAAATATCACTTAAGTGGTCAGAACTCGAGACAGGGTTGCCAGATTATCATTGTTTTAGGCTCGTTGGAAAAGTCTTTTGACTACCTAACCAACGATGGGTCGGATGATGGACCCGGACATTGTTTACATACATTTAAGTGAGATCCGGCTACAAAAAAATGAATAAATATCACTTAAGTGGTCAGAACTCCAGACAAGGTTGCCAGATCTTCAATATTTTAGACTCCTTGAAAAGGTTTTTCGATTACCCAACCAACGATGGGTCAGATGATGGATCCGGACATTGTTTACATACATTTAAGTGAGATCCGGCTACAAAAAAAGTGCATAAATATCACTTAAGTGGTCAGAACTCGAGACAGGGTTGCCAGATCTCCAATGTTTTAGGCTCGTTGGAAAGGTCTTTTGACTACCTAACCAACGATGGGTCGGATGATGGATCCGGACATTGTTTACATACATTTAAGTGAGATCCGGCTACCAAAAAAGTGCATAAATATCACTTAAGTGGTCAGAACTCGAGACAAGGTTGCCAGATCTTCAATATTTTAGACTCCTTGAAAAGGTCTTTTGATTACCCAACCAACGATGGGTCGGATGATGGATCCGGACATTGTTTACATACATTTAAGTGAGATCCGGCTACAAAAAAATTGCATAAATATCACTTAAGTGGTCAGAACTCGAGACAGGGTTGTCAGATTATCAATGTTGTAGACTCGTTGGAAAGGTCTTTCGATTACCTTACCAACGATGGGTCGGATGATGGATCCGGACATTGTTTACATACATTTAAGTGAGTTCCAGCTACAAAAAAGTACATAAATGTCACTTAAGTGGTCAGAACTCGAGACAGGGTTGCCAGATTATCAATGTTTTATACTCGTTGGAAAGGTCTTCTGATTACCTAACCAACTATGGGTTGGATAATGGATTCGGACATTGTGTACATACATTTAAGCGAGATCCGGCTACAAAAATAGTGCATAAATATCACTTAAGTGGTCAGAACTCGAGACAGGGTTGCCAGATTACCAATGTTGTAGACTCGTTGGAAAGGTCTTTCGATTACCTAACCAACGATGGGTCGGATGATGGATTTGGACATTGTTTACATACATTTAAGTGAGATCCGGCTACAAAAAATTACATAAATATCACTTAAGTGGTTATAACTCGAGACAGGGTTGCCAGATTATCAATGTTGTAGACTCGTTGGAAAGGTCTTTCGATTACCTAACCAACGATGGGTCGGATGATGGATCTGGACATTGTTTACATACATTTAAGTGAGATCCGGCTACAAAAAATTACATAAATACAGTCGACTCTCTGGCTGTCGATCTTCACGATATCAATATTGCTCCATGTACCGATGAATTCTTCAGTCCCTTCAAACTGCATACTTCGATTGTCCTTATTCCTCGATATTTTCCCTTGCTTGAAGGATCTCTTCCTCGACGGTCCGTTGGATTCTATTTGCTCTAAAAATCTATTCCGGTTGTCAATAATTTCATTTTCTCATGGCTTGCATAGACATTTTTCTTTGAAAAACGAAGCTTTGAAGGTTGTTTGACATTTCTTTGTTTTTGTTTGCTGGACGTTGCCATGATTCTCTCCCATAGCTGGTTAGCAAGAAAAAAACAATTTCAATCGAGTCTTCATTTTGCATCGTTCTGTAAAGTGATGCTTCTCTTCCTCGACGGTCCCTTGGATATTGACAACCAGAGAGTCGACTGTATCACTTAAGTGGTTATAACTCGAGACAGGGTTGCCAGATTATCAATTTTTTGGACTCTTTGGAAAGGTCTTTCAATTACCTAACTAACGATGTATAGCATGATGATTTTTTTTTCAGTTTACTGCCATTTATTCACCTTCTGAAAATATGCGAAAACACATTTTTATACATAACTTTTGAACTACTTATCGAAACTTCAAACAATTCAATAGCACGGTATGGGACCCTAAACCAAGTCGAATGCGACTGGTTTGGTCAAAATCGGTTCAGCCAGTGCTGAGAAAACTGCGTGACATTATTGGTCACATACACACACACATACACACACACATACACACTAGCGTGGTTCACGTTTCTATGAAAAAGACAAAAGTTGTTATTTTTTCTTGCATCAACCGGAATTTCGTTCTTTTATGTCCCCAGAAGCACTCCTGAAAATTTGAGCCCATTTGGTAAGGTCTAGGAGCTCCAGTTTTAATTTGAAATTTATATGGGATTTTGATTTATTTTCCATGGGAAACTATCTTTTTTTACTTTGTATTAGGAATTTTTTTTTATAAATCGATGAAATGACTTGATTCTTATAGTAGGAGATAGGTTTTGAACTGGGGAACAACTTTGTAGAACATACCAACATGCTAGGAAGTGACCCTTTAAAGATACAGATACTTTTAGATGGTGGCTTTTGAAGGGGCTTTACTGTGTGGGGTGAAATGGGCTAGCTGGCGTAAGTTCAAGATATCTTTGGTTTTTAATCGATGGTGCTTTGACTTTTTCTAGTCATATTTACAAAGTTATTTTTAGAACATTTATTTATAGACAAGCATGGGCTACGGTTTTGGCCAGCAGTGAGTTTTCAACGATAGCAAAATCTTTTCCTTGGACAATCTGGCCACCGTTGTTGTTCCAGGTTATCAAATAGATGATGAGACAGTTCGGACACCGGCACTGTTCCGGGTTGGCGGTTTGCTGTTTGTTTCGAGAAGTTTGAAAAGATGGGAGGACGGAGAGGGGCTGGTCACGCTGCTTTGCGTCCGCCCGACGCGTAGGATATTGTTGCGCGTACGGTGTTGGCACGCACTCCGCTCTGCGTCCACGTGATGCGCCCGATTTTCGAGCACCCAGGTTGTTGTTCCAGGTTTTCAAATGGATTATGAGATAGTTCGGACACCGGCATTGTTCCGGGTTGGCGGTTGGCGGGTTATCAAAGACTGTTCTTGTTAGGGGATCTGTTTATTTGTTGTTTTGATCAAAAAAGTGTCCACGTGTTTTATAAATGGTCACATTCTAGGATAGTTGAAACTTCACTTAAGTTGGCCATTATGTTTGAATTCTTGTTCATTGCATCCTAATATTTCGATGACCATGTTTTGAGGGACGATATGGCCAAGTCTGTTTGTTTTCGTTGCACAGCAACCTAAATAATTTAATTAAGCAACTCGGAACTGTTACCGTCATCATTCCTCAAAGTTTTTCCAATCAGAGAAGATGGTGAAGACACGGAACGAGTCGTCCGTATTTCTCGTCGGTACGTTGGAACCTGATTCCTTGGTCCGGCAGACCAAGCTACCGACTATCAGGGAAGTAATGAAGAGGTTATTATTTTTGCTGAGCGGATTAAATTCGATAATTTATGCGGTCAATCAAACGGCCACTGAATTGGTGCAAGTATGGAAAAAAACTACAATTAAGCACCAACTGAAACAGAACGTGGAGCGAACTGTCCGCAAGCTTTATTTCGAACTCAAAAAGGCTCAAAAGGAAAAGAAAAATAACTCAAAAAGAAAGCAGGTGTGGAACTCAAAAATTGACGATCTTTTGGACATTTCACAAAGAAAAATTGAGATTTCTGACCCGGAAGCAGCGCAATTCCTAGAGGATCAAAGAACGAAACGGTTGTTCTCATTATCTGCATTGAACAAACCAGTGATTGTAGTTGAACCTGAACATCTAGAAGAAGACAAAAATGAAGAATCTGCAGGTACTTTTGCGCTATTTTTGCTAAATATTTTTTTATATCAGTTTAACTTTTTTAAAGATGCTGAAAGCGATTACGAACCTCCATCAAAGAAAAAACCAAAACATCAAACTACAGATAGTGAAGAGACTAATTTGCAAATTATCACAAATGATGTAGTAGAAGCATTGGATCGAGCCAAAATTTCAGACAGACAAGCCTTTAAGATCATGATGCCGGTGTTGAAGGCAGTCGGTCAAGATGCGTCCAGTGTGGCTATATCACGAAGCACAATTAGCCGGAAGCGTAAACAAGCTCGTCAGGAAATCGCGAAAAAACCAATGATTGTTCACTTTGATGGGAAGATGTTGGACAAACCGAACGGCTCCGGGAAAGAAGAGCGACTGCCAACATTAGTATCTTTTGACGGCAACGAGAAACTACTGGGAGCGCCAGCTCTCAAAAAAGGCACAGGTAATTGTAAAAGGCTACTTTTTTTTTTTTTTTTTTTTTTTGATTTTGCTTTATTATCTAAATTTTGAGTTACAAAATAAATAAAGATGCCAAGAAAGCCTTCTGTTCACTTCTTCTTCTGCAACTTTGCTTGTTCTTCAGTGACTCGTACTGATCGTGGAACCTTTGTCTTCTCCGGGGATGAATCGGAACCTTTCTCGTTTTGTTTCTTTGCGTCTTTGACCATGGATCGGAGACGTTTTTGAAATCGATCTTCCCTGAACTGTCAAATCCAGAGAGTCATCAATTTCCTTGGGTACCGGTGCGTCGGGAATTTCGGGACTTGAGCTGAAGGGCAGCTCCTCCAATGAACCTCCGTCCTCGATTGTGGGCTCTTTGGTATCCCTTGCACAACCGGGGGATTGCACATCAGCTGGGACTGGGGTTACCACGGGTTCGACGGCTGTCTGATTTTGCTGAATGGCTGGGAACTGATTTTTGTCCGAGAATTGCATCGCTTCTGCATAAGTGCTAGGTCGACCGCCTGCCGATTTCCGTTTTGGACAATCAACCTTGATATGCTCGGCACTGCCACATGAGTAGCATTTGTTGATTATTCCATCATAAAACACCCTCAGCTGAAAGTGCTGTACGTGGAGCTGGCACGGAATCTCTTTCGAGATCTCCATGTGCACCCCACGCACACCGTTCAGGATTGGGTATCCTGTGTCAGGACCGTACCGCTCACGCACTGTCTGATGAATCCTTCCGTATTTTTCCAGCACGTTGACCACGTGCTTATTGTCCATCTCAACTGGCAGTCCGAACAATCGAACATACCGGAAGTTGCCTCGGCCCGTTGAGAAAGAGACTTGAACCGTTTCGCCACTGTCATACAAAAATGCCTCGCTGGATGGACATTCCAGCAATGCAGCCGTCATGAGCTCCTCTGTTTTAAATTTTACATAGACACAGTGCTCGCGGGGTGCCCGGAACATGGCCACTAATGATTCTGCGAGCCATCGACGCTTCTGGAGGAAGCCGAAGATTTCACTGTCCGTTGGCATTTTTGAAGTTGCTGTAAACTGCAATTTAATGCAGTTTGTGTGTACACTGGATGAGTCCATTGTGTGTGATCACTCAAGGCCACACAAAACAAAGCACTTGTGAGCAATAGAAATCTGGATCTTTTTGACGAGAGCAGACACAAAACACGTCTACCACCGAAGACTTGAGAAGGCGAACTGTGCTTTCTGATTCTTTTTTTCATATCATTCATGTAAATATCAGGCGAAGAAGCATCGAAAACAGTGTATGGTTTGCTGCGTAAATGGAATTGCGAAAAACTCATTCAAGGGTTGTGTTTCGATACAACAAGTGTCAACACTGGACGATCAAATGGTAATTCTATCTTATTTAATTTTTTTTAAGTTAAATAACCATCCACAACGGTTAGGTGCATGCGCTTATCTCGAAAAAATGTTAGGGCGAGAGCTGATTTGGCTCGCATGTCGGCACCATGTGTTGGAGTTGCTGCTCTCAAAGGCATTCTGCATATGTTTTGGACCCACTACCTCGCCGGAAACTAACCTTTTCAAAGTGTTCAGGGAAAAATGGTCATTATTCAAGAAAAAATCTCCAAAACCGCTCCGAATCAAAAAACAACTCGAAACATTCCGAGATTCCACGTTGAAAACACTCCAGGCTGTTCGTGAATGACCTAGGAACGACTACCGCGAATTATTTGATTTGACTTTGCTTGTCCTGGGCAGCAAACCGGAAACCTTCTCTTGGAAAGCACCGGGAGCCGTTCACCACGCACGTTGGATGAGTAAGCTTATCTACGCTACGAAAATATTTCTTCTTCGAGGAGAAGGAAAACTGATTGATTTATCCAAAGAAGATGAGAAAAAACTGGAGCGGTTTGTACAATTTGGTACCCTTCTGTATACGCAAGCGTGGGCAGAGGCTCCGTTGGCAACGGAGGCTGCATTGAACGATTTGATGCTGTGGACAAAACTTAAATCCTACCGTAAAACTGATTCCGAGCTAAGCGACGCCGTATGTACAGTTTTAAGTCGTCACTTGTGGTATTTATCTGAAGATCTCGTAGGAATGGCACTCTTCTCTGCAAAGGTAATGTAAATTTTATTTTTTTTCTACTTGTTATTAATATTCCGTATATGCTAGCTATCTGACCTTGAAAAAGAAGACATCGTTAGGGCCATAAAAGAAAACCCCGAAAGCGAAGAAAGATCCGTTACCGGCTGCAAAAGTACCTTGAACACCATAAACCCTACTTTGGCAGACTTTGCAACACAGCGATCCCTGAAATTTTTTGGCAAGATGAAGATTGAAGCGTCATTTTTGGAGTATCCGGCAGCGACATGGCCTCAAAATGAGCAGTACCGAGAAGGCGAGAAGCGTGTCAAACTATTGAAGATAGTCAACGATTTGGCCGAGCGAGGAGTAAAATTATGCGAGGAGTATTGCAAAATTCTGACGAAAAACGACGAAGAAAGGGAATTTATATTGCAAGTAGTAGAAAAAAACCGCAAGGCCATAGGGACAGATTGTACCAAAACGCAACTTCAGCTTACTTTGAAGAGTTAAAGATCTCAGACATTTGTTGTTTTGTTATTTAATGCTGTGTTGCGTTTGAGATGATTTTGAGCCTAAAATTTAGTTTTTGCTGTTATTGTTAAGTCCATGATAAACTAGTTTAAGAACGAACACGTGTGGAACATCGTTCGATTGCGTCTCGGATTCTTAAGCAGCATGTGAACGACGCAACGATGACTTCCCAGAAGACGACCGCTCACTCCGGATCGGTAAGAGTTAGTTCCACTATAGCTGCCAAAGTGTATATGCATCACATTACCCGCAGATATCACAGCTCTCTGAGCCGGACCGACCATTAGCGCTCTGTAGAGGTGGACCAGGTGAAGAGCACGAGGCCAAACAGAAAAAATCAGCACGTCGCAAATCCCGACGACATCCAACGAGTACTTCGGGAAGGTCAAAGCGGAGAACAACGAGAACCTCGCCCTGTATGAAGCGCCGAGAACGACGTTTCTGAACACAGCTGTTAAAATGAGTTATTGCGTTGATTGTTTTAATTATTTGTTATAAAAAAACTGAAATACACAAACAATCGAAACAGTGTTGTTTACTTTAGGTTCTGTCCCGAAATGCAATTCCCAATCTGAAACTAACCCCTGATTAAATCGACTCCCAAACTATATCCTTCAATCCCGACCAATTTCGTAAGCGTGACCAGCCCCTCCCCGTCCTCCCATCTTTTCAAACTTCTTAACTGATCGACAGACAATCGTGTCGATCCCCTAACAAGAACAGTCTTTGATAACCCGCCAACCGCCAACCCGGAACAATGCCGGTGTCGAAACAAACAGCAAACCGCCAACCCGGAACAGTGCCGGTGTCCGAACTGTCTCATCATCTATTTGATAACCTGGAACAACAACGGTGGCCAGATTGTCCAAGGAAAAGATTTTGCTATCGTTGAAAACTCACTGCTGGCCAAAACCGTAGCCCATGCTTGTCTATAAATAAATGTTCTAAAAATAACTTTGTAAATATGACTAGAAAAAGTCAAAGCACCATCGATTAAAAACCAAAGATATCTTGAACTTACGCCAGCTAGCCCATTTCACCCCACACAGTAAAGCCCCTTCAAAAGCCACCATCTAAAAGTATCTGTATCTTTAAAGGGTCACTTCCTAGCATGTTGGTATGTTCTACAAAGTTGTTCCCCAGTTCAAAACCTATCTCCTACTATAAGAATCAAGTCATTTCATCGATTTATAAAAAAAAATCCTAATACAAAGTAAAAAAAGATAGTTTCCCATGGAAAATAAATCAAAATCCCATATAAATTTCAAATTAAAACTGGAGCTCCTAGACCTTACCAAATGGGCTCAAATTTTCAGGAGTGCTTCTGGGGACATAAAAGAACGAAATTCCGGTTGATGCAAGAAAAAATAACAACTTTTGTCTTTTTCATAGAAACGTGAACCACGCTAATACACACACACATACACACAGACATTTGTTCAGTTTTCAATTCTGAGTCGATATGTATACATCAAGGTGGGTTTTCGAGCTTAAAATAAAAAAGTTCAATTTTGGAGCAGGATTATAGCCTTACCTCGGTGAGGAAGGCAAAAATGTGTGTAAGAATGGCCCTACAAGAGAATTTCATCAAGTTGGATTGATATCTGGTAACAATGAAGTTAAGAAATGAAATTTCATCCGTTTTTTATTTACTATAGTTTAAGAAAAAAATATGTGTCTAATTTGAAACTGCTTACATAGATTCATTTCAATGTTCAACAACATGGGCGCAAAATTATTTCACTAGGTTCTGGATTTCCCGGTAGCGATGGACCACTACCTCCTGACTTCCGAATTTCCTCCTCAACTTTCCGTTTGATTTGTTCAATCAACGCCGCGATTTCAACAAAGCTAACAGCGATTTCATTCACACGTTTGGCCATTTTCCTCCTAACATGCTGTATTTCCCACTGCTCCTCCCGGTGGTATTCTGCGCTTTCCTCGCTGGAACCATCTTCACCCCCGCCTGTGAGGGGTCGTCCATCGTTGATGATTTGTTGACGAATCCTCAGCAGGGCCTTTCGGATGTCCTTTTGAGATTTAAGCAAATGCTTGATGATTTGATGCTTTTTCTTGGGATCCAGTTGATTTTCTTCAGCATTTGAAAAGTTGACGAGCAGCACCACACCGAAGAAGACGAGCAGCAGTTTGGAAGAGATCATTATTGAACATCTGTAAAAATTGAAGGACTTGAGAATAATCAGGTTAAGGATTTATTAATGATAATGATTTCATAACAATATTCACCAGAAACCCAATGATTAACCGTTGCAAGCTTTAGAACTTACATAAGCGTGTCTCTCTTCCTCAAGCTAAAAAACCCAACTCTTAGTTGCCTGTGAAAATTCTTGGATTTTATACCTTTCATCTTCACACATTGCTAGCAAGTAATAACTTGGCTTTCACCACAAAAAAACCTAAATGATTAAAGAACAAATAATGCGAGGGAATGTTGCTAATTTTAGAGAACTGATATCAAAATAAAATTGCAGCATGGTTAAAATCAGCGTTGCAAAATTATTATTATTGTTCGGAAAAGTCTTGAAACAAGCAGTAACATTTTATAATCTGTTGAATGAAGTCCTTAAAATATAACAATAAGAAGATATTTTCTTGTGAATATATAATGTGTCAATATTGAAAAAAATAATGATGTCAGAATTACTTGCTAAAATCCTAAATTACCGTTAGTAGAGGTGAATTCGGGTCTGGGAGGTGAGATTGAGTGATTTTAATTTATGTAAATTAGTTTGACCTATTTTCAATCCCTTAGACCCGACGGCAACCCCACAGACGGTATTATAAAAAAATACTGAAAAGTATCAAAAATATATCGGGGAGTAAACAATCACAAGGGCATTGTCATCAACCAGAAAAGAGACCAAAATATGAAGAGTTTGTAGGTGTATTATTCAAAACTTTCGATTTTTTTTTATCTTTTTAAAACAGTTTTGTTATCTTAATGTATAAAGTATAGTTTTATCATTTAATTGAGCAGTTTCAAAATGATTCTCCTCAGTGAACCACTTCTTCGGCAGCACCAAAAGCTTCCCAGGCTCTACTTGTGCGGTAGTTGTTCCGGGAGGGCCTTTTCCTACGGCGACCATCGTTTTGCAGGACATTTGCCGGCATTGGAGGATGCGTTGGTAACCACTGGTCTATTGGAGGAACTGTAGGTGGCATTCCCGTAGTAGACATGGGTGGATCTGGACCTCCGTTTTGCATTTCATCACTTTCTTCGGAAGATGGCTTTGGTTTTGGACGACGATCTGGTCGGTAGTGCAGATTGAAGCTCACATCGCGTTTACCCATGTTCACGATTTCTTCGTCAACTTTGCGTTCGATTTTCGCAATCAACTCGTGAATTTCTTCAAAATCCTCCGCGATTTCCCTCACGTGTTTGTTAATTCTTTCACGAGCTTCGCGAATTTCCCTCTGCCTTTCTCGGTAGCTTTCCTGACTATCTTCGCTGGATTCCTCGTATTTTTCCTCGTTACTGTCCTGTTCGCCTTCGGGAGCTTGCCCGTCGTTGATAATCTGCTGACGAATCCTTAGCAAAGCTCTGTGAATGTCCTTTTGAGACTTGAGCAACCTCTTGATGATCTTGTACCGTTCCTTCGGGTCAAGTTGCCCATCTTCACCTCGAGTGTAGCTAACGAGCAAAAGTGCTCCAAACAGCAGGAGCAATGCTTTTGTACCAATCATTGTTTAAATCTGAAAATCAATCAATATTGTTGAAAATAACAAAATTAAAACAAAAAATCTCAAAACTCACCCGGTGACGTCTTCGCTCGACTGCAACGAGAACAACACTAACGAATTGGCAAGAAGTTCTTGATGTATTTAAAATCAACTTTCACCGGTTCTGCTCCGGAAATGGCACGCCCAGTTTGCCAATGGTTTGGGAGTAGAACCTGAGATGAAAAGAGACAAAAGTCTGAAAACCGGGAAAAAATGTCACCTCCAAACATGGGTTTGGAAATGGTTCCACCATTCCAAGTGATTTTTTTTTATCACGGAAATGAGATCATTAAGTTCAAGTTTTTTGGAAGTTCATAGATTTTTCATAAATTTTTAGATTTAATTTATTTTGACGGATTAAATTGGGCTTCCAGAAACTATAGAGAATTGTGAAAACAGTTTTAATACGAATTTCAGTATTGTTTGAGTAGGGGAACAGCATCTCACTCCATCGTGCCTATAATGTTGTCATTTCAGCACCTTGACGTTCAATTACAGCTCAAAAAATAATTTTCAACTGAAATCGACTGTTAAGTCGCTCAATAGGAAGTTAGCGAGCAAGTTTCTAACAACAGTTTCACAAAATAAGTTGTTTAACATTCCAACGCCCAAGGCTCCAAAAAAGTTTGAACGGTAACTTCAACTCGCTGGATTTCGGGCATAACTCAACCAATCAAGTTGATTCTTATTTTCAGTGATTTGTTAGGATGTCTAGATGATTCTAGAACTTTGAAGAACTTAATTTGATTAAATATGTAATTTTTGCGATCAAAAACATCGTTCCAACTTTTTTTTTCGAGTGTAAAAAAAATTCGCCAAAAATTTCGCGGAGGCAGTCTTTTTGGTCGCAGAAATAACAGATTTGTTCAAATCAAGTTCTGCAAAATTTTGGGATCATCTAGACATTCTTACAAATCCCTGGAAACAAGAATCGTCCCGATTGGTTGAGTTATGCCCGAGAGTTAAAGTTACCGTTCCAACTTTTTTGGGAGGCTTGGGCGTCCGTGTAAGTTGGACATGCGTTGGGCGTTCCAGTGTTAACCTGCCAAACATACTGTTAAATAGCTGGCCTGATTCACTTCAAATGACATAACCCGGGCAGACGGTAATAACAAAATTTATGCAATTTCAATAAAAATTACTGTTAAAATAATAGAAAGTGGTATGGAATCTTCTTGAAAAATCCATTTTTGCATAAGACTTTAATAACAGTTCATGTTATCATAACGAAATTTGTTATTGGTCTGATATTGGTTGAAAGTCAAAACAACTTTGGAATAACATTTTTTGTTATGGAAGAATACCTTCAACTGCTATTGGGATGATCGGATTAGTTGTTAAATTAACAAAAAAAATAACAAAGATTTGTTCGAAGAATAACTAAAAATGTTATAAGTCTGTTATTACAATAACAATCGAATAACAAAAAAATCATAACGAATAACATAAAATGTTATTGATCTAGTATTTTCAAATATCAAAAATGTTATTCTAAAGTTATCACCGTCTGCTCGGGAAATGTGAGGCATTGTGAGCTGCACAAAATGGTGTTCTCAACTCATTTTGAACGTGTGACAAGATAGCTTATCAACGACGATATGTGTGAGACTATAGAACTGATTTTCATAAATTGTGGTAGATTTTTTTATTATCCATGATCTGTCTAAAATTGATTACGGTCAATGAATTTAGTTATTAATTAGTGGCTATGATCTATTGGTGGTCATGTACTTGCAAGTTTTAGTAAGTCGAAATTTCATATAGCGCAAAAAATTCAAGTCTCATTTTTTTTATTTAAGCAATACTCTAAATTAGTCATGGTCAGCAGAACATCGCTATCGAGAGACACGCCACAGAACGAAGACTTTTTTTTACCGGTGAAAGGCACATCTCTTCATTCTTTCTCCCTGTTCCTCGAATACGCCGTATAAAACGCACATAACCTTGATCGCGTCGTTTTACTGTTGCTCTGGACATCACTCTGTAACGAAGGGTTAGTATAGGCTCCCGATGACTTGACTTCTGACTTGACTCACGCTCTCTCCTCTCTTGTAGAACAATGAACGGCAGGACATTTCTCGCTCTCGGTGGCATGCTGCTGGTGATCGGCACCGCCGTTGCCCAAACCACCAACGGCCCGGTAGAGGACATCAACCGGCTGGACAAAGCCCGCCAGGAAATGATCATCAACAAGCTGATCCAGGCCCAGGAGCAGATCCAGCGGGCGCTCAAGCGAATGCTGAAGGACTCGGTTCCGGTCAACGGTCAACCACTGCCCGGAGATGGGTCTTACGGAAGCGATGAAGCGGACGGAAGTGACGAATCCGACGAGGAGCACAAGTGGCAGGAGATGAAGCGCAAGAAGATTGCCGAGTCGCGTGCCCGCGTTGAGATGTACGTCAAGGGCATTGCGTCCAACTTCCTGGATATGGCTGACTACATCGAGAAGATCGACGGCAAGGTCGAGGAACAGCTGAACTCGCAGCATGGCAATGTCAACTACAACCTGTACTACAACAAGAAGCCCAAGCCGCACCACCATCACAGCAGCGAGGAATCCGAGGAGAAGTTCAACTACCGGAAGCGCCCGTCGCGACGAGGAGGCCGGCAGTTGGCCGTTGAGGAGGAGCCCGTGGTTGAGGAGCAGCAGGAGGAAGAGGTTAAGACCATTGACGGAGAGGAAGTGGTGCAAACTTTGCCCGTCAAAGGAACTGAATAAACTTACTGGGATTTTTTTTTAATTGAAGGCATTTTCTTGGATGTAAATGAAGGTTCGGAGCAAGTTTTTAAAATTTGGGGATTTGAAAATAAATTGTTTTAAATATTTGATCATTCTGGTTTTAATATAGAGAAAAAAAAAAAACGGCAGAAAAAAGATGGTTACAAATTTATATTATAATGTGGTCCTCATTCTTCACGATTTCGATTAAGCTCAGGTGAAAATAGTTCCGTCAAACTTCATTGGCCTGCTTTTTTATATGGTTACAAATTTATATTATTATTCAAAGGGAACGACTTGTATCTCCATCGAGCCCCTAATATGACCATATCAGTACTTTAACGTTCAGTTCAAGCTTCTGAAAAGCGTTCTAAGATGAAATCGGGTAATCGATAGGTTATCAATAGAATGTTAGCAAGCAAATGCGCGATTGCATGGCGGCTAGAGACCATAAATAGGGAGACTAGCCTAAGTTTGCTAAATCGATCTGGCAACGTATGTTTTGAGCTTGGCAACACTGCTGGACGTAATGGCTTAATGCTCGATTGGATACGTCAAACTTGTGTCTGATTGGGTACATCAAATTCACTTCGACCAGTCTCCCTATTTAGGATCTCTACTGGCGGCACCAGAGCACTATGGGGTATTTCCATATAAGCGAGCGGCCAAAAATATGTTTTTGCTTTTTTGTGTTGTTTGTACTAAGTATAATGAAAACAAATGAATTTTGATATTCTTCCAAAAAAAAAGTTTAATTTTCGATTTTTTCATATATTTGAGGCCACATGCATTAAAGTGGTGAATTTTAATATTCTTGCTCTGTCTATTTGATGCACGGAATGGCGGTTTATGCTATGTTAAAGTTTCTGATTTACGTTCAATCTCCCTCCCCTTTTTCTTGAGTTAAAATCCACCTCTTTTTGAAATTAATTTAAAATATTTTTTTTCCAGAAAACGAGATTTTTAACAAGCATAAGCATTGAAAACCTATTTTTATAATAATTTAATAGTTTAAGTCATGTTTGTGCTTGTTCGTTTCAAGAAACATGCCAGTACCAAAGAAAAACTACAAGTTTTTCAACCGTTAATTTGAATGACTTTGGATGTTTGAAATTTCTCCCAGAACATTTCATTTCGCTATATAGGTAAATACTAGTTGGGGGCTCGGGCCCTCTATTCGACGAAATTTTGTTCTAGATATGTCCGGGGGTCATTCACAAATGCCGTGATCAAAAATAGTGTCTTATTATACTTTTATATTTGATCTCTCATAGTAAATTAATAATAATTCAAAATGACACAACTAGTTTTGATTTTCGAGTTCAACATTTGTTTTTAATTTATGTTTATTCGGTCAAATGTAGGAGGTCCTACATTTACAAAAGGGAAAAAGGATACCTTAAAAGGGACCATTCATAAACCACGTGGACACTTTTGTGTAAATCTCAAACCCTCCCTTTTATGGACAATTGTCCATACAAAAAAAAAAAAATTTATATGGAGCGTGGACAATAGATGAAGTTACAGAGTCATTTTCTGAATTTTGTTCTGAATCCTCTGAAGTTTTTTCTTCCAGGATATTATTTCATTCAGATCCGTAATGAAAACGACATCTGATGAAAATTCTTGATCAACAATATTCTGAAATTCTAATTCTGAAAGTGTCCAAAAAGGGATGGAATAAGGTTTAATATGTTCGCGAACTTTACATTTCGCAGGAGAGTGAATCTGTGGTATCGAGTTCAACTGAATTCTGACAAAAACAGAGCAACTTATCGTTCAGCAGAAATAAAGACGATCATCTGCAAAACGACTTATGATATTCCTAGATTTCATTTTTTTCTGCCGAGAACAATTTGATTGAGTATGACATTTCGATCATTGAAAAAAAATAAATGTTGAATTCTAGATTACATTTTTAAAAGGTTCTATCTAAATAAGAAACGCATGACTCATAGGCTGTTTTGAAAATTTACTCTAGAATTATTGTATGGCTTTATCTCAGAAATTAATTATTAATTGTAGAAGCTCACTACTCAGTCTATACTTATTAATGAATCAACTTTAACATGACAAAATGTTAAAAAAATGTATACTTCATAAACGTGATTGAGTAACGTTCCCCAGAATGAATCGTTCCCTAGAATGTACCGTTTCCTCGAAATGTCTAAAATTGCATCAAGTAAATTTTGTTTTCAATACCATCCAAACACATTTATCCAAAGTTTAGATTATTTGATGTTAAGTTAGCTTTCAAAGGAATTTTGGTAATTAAATATTTTTTCTTTTTTTTTATCATCAAATCAACGCAATATTATCCGAATCGGATTTTTTGCAAGTACTTTGGAAAATCAAGTTTGTACTGTACATGTAACGTGTACCTTAGCGTGGTTCGCGAATATGTGATCAATTCCAAGCGAATATATAACAAATTTCTAAGACGAGAAAATTTAAACGGGTTGCAGAAAACTTGAAATTCAATACTAACTTCATATCAAAATGAAGCAACTAAACCTTAACCAAATTAGTTCAAATTTTCAGGCTAGCTTTTGGGATGCGTCTGAAACTAACCAGTTTTGCCTTTTTCCTTTTTGTCCTGAGCTAGGGTTCTTCAACCATTTTTTTTTAATTGGACCGTTACAAGCCAGAAACGGTTATCTCACTTTCCGTTCTCGTTCAAAGATCCCTTCACACCAATTTCCTGGATCCATTCTTTTTTGCAAATTGCTTAAACTACTTTCAAATATTCGAATGGTTTGCCCCAAATCACCTTTTTTGGCAGCCCTAACGAACTTTTTCTTTGTTTCGCTGTCAAGTTCATCCTGCCGAGATAACAATCACCTGCACAGGAAAAGTTCAAACACCCCAGAAAAACAGCATTTCTCCCGAAAAAAAGAGAAAGGCTGTTCTTTTGGGACATCCGCCGAAAATGGCCAGGAAACCTTGACAGTGGCGGCAGCAGCCATTGAACCGCAAAGTCACGAACTACTTTCCAATCCGTTCCGGGCTGGTTCGAGGGACCGGCCCAGAAAATCTACCTTTTACCACCCAATTATCTTTTGTTGTTCTGATTCTACCTGGAAGCGATAAACGCAAAAAATGCGCTTTTTCAATTTGGTGTCATTTTACGATTTTTTTTAACGCAAATTGACGGGATGTTTAAACTGCGCTGAGATTATGGCTGTTTTGTTTGGTATGGCAAACGGAAAGTATAATATTTATTGGCAAATTATGCAGTCAAATTACCTTAAAGCTTCTTGTAATGAAATAATCGGTCATTGATTTTATGTTCTGTTTTGAACGATAAAAGGTAAATGAGCCGCTTTAGCAAAAAGAGCAATAAGTTATAAAAGACGAAACGATTCAGACACATTTTCAGGCAGACAATGAAAATGTATTTTACAGAATAGAGCAAATCGCTATGAAATCGGCCGTTTTCGACATTTTTTTTTGTATTTTTTTAATTTGGCTCAAATTTTGTGGGGACATTCCATATGATCAAAGAAGCTATGGTTCACCCATACTGTCCATACAAAAATGGTTCGTAAATATTTAAACAGCTATAACATTTGAGTGAATTTTCTGATCAATTTGGTGTATTTGGCGAAGTTGTAGGTATTGTTGAGGAGGAACACTTATTTTATTTTTACAAAAACTCAACTTCCCAAAATACATATTTTTTTATTTTCAAGATTTTTTTTATATGTTTTAGGGGGCAAAAACCGCAACTATTGAGCAATGGAGAAACATGGTCAAAAAATTTGAAAGTTTTACGATTTTTACGAAATATTTGCAGTTTTATAACCAGTGACCATGAGTGACCGTTTCTAAAAAATATTTTTTAAAAAGTTCAGAAAAACGTGGGTTTTATAGAAAACCTAGATGTTTGGGTATCAAAAGATCGGAAATTTTATGCCCTTTCCGATGGCACATAGGTTGACTTGTGAATTTTGGACCGGTTCAGATGCCGGCGGATTTTCCGACGACGTAATTCCGGGTTGGTACGAAACGAAACCGAAAAACAATTCTAGCGATACAAACGGTGTTATACGCACACCAAAATGTTTATTTAGCAATTCTTTGATAATATATTGACATTTAGTTGAATTAAAAGTTTGCAAAATTAAGTTTAGATAAGTTTTATACAGAATTTCCAGAGTTATATAAACTTTTATACTAAGAAGTTAGTAAACTGGAACTGGAGACTGGATTTATTGTGATTTTTCAACAAATAACATTATTTATGTTAATTTTTTGAAAGGTGTACAAACTTTTTTTGTACCTTTTTTATTTTCGTAATAGTATTTGTTATAGAACTTTTTATAGAAATCATCTTTTCATGAGCTTTTTGTAGCAAAATGTCTGGCATGAGTTTCTGAACAAAACGTAGTAACTAGGTTTCTGTCAACATTAAATTGTTTAGATGTTTCATCACAATATGTACATAGTGCCCAAGGGGTGTAAATACTTTTTTTTACATACTGTACGTACCGTTTTTGTATGGACAGCTGCCAAAATTGTAAAGAGACTTGTATGGGTGAACCAATGACACAAAATAGTTTTTGGTCATAGGAAAGGCCCCACCAAGTTTGAGCCAAATCAAAAAATACAAATATAATCCATTTCCGGTTTTGGTAGAGAAATGCTCAATACTTTGTTTCATTAATTCATGAATTTAATCAAGAGTTCCATGAACTTTTTTCAGAATATACAAACTTTTTTTTTGTCTCAAATAAATAGCTATGCTTCCTTCATGAATATTTGTTTTCCTTAGGTTCAATATTTTTGCCGATCTTAGTTCTACACTTGTCTAAGGCTTCAAAGTGCGCCGAATGAATAAAAATGCTAAAATACAGAGTTTTTTTTAATGATCTTTAATCTCTTGGATTCCTAATGCTTATACTACCGATGATTGTATAAATGACCTACAGCAAGCTGAGAAAAAAAATCAACAATTTTATCTGTTACTTAAGTAATGATACTGTGTTACAAATTTGTTGAAGCCGGATCTTACAAAAATGTATGTGACTTAGTCCTGATCCATCATCAGACCTATCACATTTCTTACTTGTCTAAAAGTTCGAAAATCTGGCAACCCTGTTTAAAGTAATGACCACTTAAATGATATCAGTGTGCCTTTTCACTCCAAATCGAAAAAAATATACATAAAATTTGTGTCTAAACCTATCAAATCTCCTATTGTTGGTAAAGAGTGAAGAAAGCTCCAAGGCGGATTAAGCTGGTTTTATTTATTATAAGTAGGCATAGTGATTTTTCACGCTCGAAAATGGCAAATTTCACGGGGACCTCAATTTCAAAACACCAAATTTCACGCAAATTTCGCGGAACTTGAAAGATGTTAAAATAACTCTGAAAATCCTATGTTTAAATCACAGAAACTATTTTTCATGCTTCATTATATATTATTCTTCAATAAACTAAAAAAATCTTCACTAAATTTGAATGCGACACAAACAAAAAAATCTCCCAATTTTCAAAAAAATAATCCTCTTGGTTTATGGATGGGCTCTATATATATTTTAAAACAAAATTTAGGGCACGCGACATTTAGCCCATTAGGGGTTACATACATGTAAATCGTCAAAAATGTTATAGGTTGGTATGAGCACACATTTAAACTTTTTTAAATCTTTTTGCAGGACATTAAAATATACATTTTCATCTATTAACAAAATAAATATGAAAACATTTGGGTGTACCATTGCCGAGATATAGCAATTTCAAGTTAGCAGTTTCAAAAAACAGGTGTCACGATACACTGCTTTGACCAAATTAGCTCAAAATGTTGGTGAAGAATCGTTAAACCAGTCCTGTGTGCATGACGAAGGGCGATTTTCAAAAACTTAATTTTAAAAAAAGATAAACATATTTTTATGTTTTTCATATAAAAAATCGTCAGTTTTTGATTTTTGTATTTTTTTTAAAAAAGCTAAATTTCCAAATCGGGCTGCACACGGGATATGTCTTGGGAGTCTTCACCCCAAATTTCAGCCAATTTGGTCCATCCCATCTCGAGATATCGTGGCACCCGTAAATCAACTCGGTGTTTAGAGCAAAACGTTCACAAAGTTGGACAGTTCGCTTTGCGCATGGCAAAATAGTGAACTTAAATCGTCTCTTACTCAGTTCAGTCACGAAATATCTTCATGAAACTTTCAGGAGTGATTGAAAATCATCTTTTTAGTGAATTCAGTGAACTTTCTGTAATATGAAATTTTATTATTTTATACACGGTTTAAGCTCACTTTTCAAAAACTTAATTTAAAATCAATTAAAAAAATTAATATAATTTTTAACAAAATTTAAAATGTTATTTTAAATGAGAAAAGAAAACAAAAAAGTAGTATTTTTTTAACTTTCACTGGAATTATCCACCCAAATAAACACATATTGTTAAAATTAAGCAGGCCCAAAAAAAAAATTGCATGTTTTAAAAATGTGATTCCAAAAATAAAAAATACTCTTCATTTTATTTTGAATAAAACAAAGCTTGATTCTTTTAATTTCTTTTAAAACTATACCTTTCAAATAAAATAGCAGTAAAATGTTTAATACAGCGAATGAAAATAATACTAGATTTAGCTTCTAAAAAAATCTAAAACCTGTATGTATCTTCAAATGGTTTATATAAACTTGACATAAATATATATTCAAGCTTTTTAACTGAAAACTAATAAAATTTAATTGAAAAATCTTTTTGGATGACATATTTACTAAAGTTGTTATTTAAAAAAATATTTGTGTAAATTGATAAATTTCACGAATTTCTCGCCGTCCACGAAATCGTCAAAAATAACTAACCGTATATTAGTAATTAAACCAGGGAATTCACTCGCTCAATTCTACAGTAATTCATAATATAATTTTTATTAATTATTAAGTTTGATAAATTATTTTGAGAAAAATCGTTACATTTTCACACAAACATAAAATTTTACGGGATTTCGCGGAAAATGCAATTTCGCGGATTTCACGCTGTCCGCGAAATAATGAAATTTCACTAACCCTTATTATAAGCTTTCATTTCCATTGATTAAAATTTCTATACTACGTATAAGTTACTTCGTTAAGTTATTGTAGCTAGGCCATATTGCTCACTTATACAGTCCAGACTCGATGATCAGAATGTTTGTTTGTATCCTGAGATATTGAAATAATAAACCCTTGTTTTGTTTATTTTTTTATTTTCTTGCTTTCATCCAATTGAAATGTGATTAAAGACAAACTTATGGAAAATTGGACGAGCTTTCCGGTAAAAATATTTTCGGGACTGTAAAATCAAGTCTGTCAAATAGAAATTGCAAAAAAAAACCACCAAAAAACCTATTTTTCTCGACATTTTAGTTTTTTTAACCGCTGTATCTTACCAATGTTTGGACATAGGGCAATGGTCAATATGGAGACTTTTATTTAAAATAATCTGGCAAATCGATTCCAATTATAGGTTTTTAAAAGTTTTTACGTTTAGACCACTTTTCAAAAAAAAAACAGTTGTAGTAAATGGTTTTTGTATTTTTTTAGGAGAGACATACCATCCTGCATTTTTCGTGCGTTTTTATGTGACATCTTAGGCTATTTCCTCAAAAAATTGAACGAAAGAAAATCGTGACATCACCTTAAAATTTGACTTTTAAAAACCAATATATCTCATAGAAGTGGCGTGTATTTTTATTTCAATGTATTTTTTCAGAAAGCGCGTTCAATTTCCTACAAGTTTGTCTTTGACCATTTTTTGATACGATGCAACGGATTCGAGACACAATAATTTTTAAATTGCAAAATACAAAAATATTTAAATAACTTACGTCTTTCTTAAATGATATTTTCGAGTACAATTGACTCTATATACACAAAAAAGGGTTATATAGGCCTAGGATAACATGTCTACAAAGTTTCATTAAAATTGGAGAGGGTTGGGTACAAAAGTATTAGAAAAAATCCTGATTTGAGCTGAAATTGCTCTAATGCATTATCTCAATATTTCATAACCGCCAATTCGGCCGCCATCTTGAATTTAAAAATTGCGAATCTGAAGATTCGATTATCCGGAGTAAAATTCCAAGGCCTTAGGATATTCGAGGCTGGACTGAATTAAAAAAAAATCTTCAAAAACATTTTGCTTATTGACATGATCGTGCTATCTTGGCGCAAGTGTCTTTATGTCGTTTCAAGATAAAGTGTTTTATATTTTTTTTTTTGTAATAAATTTGTAATTTGTTCAATTACTGGGTACGGCAATTTGCTAGTTAATCAAAATTAGAACACGTTTTGTAAACAAAAAAAAAACTTTTTGTTTTGCTGATAACACATGAAAAAAGTGAAAAATGAAGAGGTTAAACTTGAAAGTATTATATTACATCTTTTTTATGTAACTAACTAAATAGCATGATCTGATCTGCACTACATTTCATATGAAGAGAGTCAACATTGCACGAAGTCTTAAGGTTTTCGTTTGAAATTTCAGTATAATTCATGTGCGGCAAGATACGGCCATCAAAATATATATCCTCTTTCCTTCACTGTTATCATCTCACACTCACACCTCTCTTTATTCACTCCTATAGGATGGCCTATCAAATCATTCGATGTATTCGTCCGTGGTTGAGGAAGAATTCCAGAAGTGAATGTATTCTCCACCAAAAGAGGAGAAAAAAGTACGACCCACGGTGAAAGACGATATAAAACTCAAGAACCAGCTTGTCACCACATTTAAAGCCTTTCCATACCTGTAATCGAACACATCTGACCGGTTGCGTCCAAACTTTCAACCATGAGCTCTCGTTTTGCCCTGTCCGTGCTGCTGGTGGCCACCCTTTCCGGGCTGTGCCTGGCCGGTTCCATCGAGGATGAGTTCTACCGCAGCATCCGGTCGCCGTCGATTGCCGGCCTGGACGATGAGGACGTAGAGGTTCGTCATAATGGCCCCGAACCACCACGTGACTCGTACCGCAATGTCGTCCGGGACATTGAGAACTACCTGAAGGTGCTGAGCGACAATGCCGACGGAATTGAGCAGAGCCTGAAGGATCTGAACGAGAAGGTCAAAAAGCTGGACATGCGCGGCCAGGAGCAGTACAACATGTACTACGCCAAGAAGTTGCTGGCGGAGCAGCGGGCCGCCATCGAGGCCCTGCAGGCAGGAGTCCAAGTTGGTAACACCAAGTCGTACGCCGATCTGCTGAAGCAAACCGATGAGTACGTGCGACCCCAGCAGCAGACCTCGGGAAGCAGCAGCTACCGGAAGAAGGATCAGCAACGCAGTGAGAGCCCGTTGGTCCACAGTGACGCGTACCAGGCGCTGCAGAGTCTCAAGAAGCTATAAGGAAATTCAAATTTGATTAAGGCTTGATACGAAAATAATACCTTCTTTGGAATGATAGATTCGATTACGATGTAAATGTGGTCAAATAAACTGTGTTTTGGATTTTACTTTTCTTGGAGCTGTGTTTTAATTGCGTTTTGAATTTTTAAGGTGGTAGATGGTGTCATTCACTTTTGGGGCAATGAATGTCATTGATGGTTCTGAATTCAGGGGAAATAGTGAATTGAAATGGAAAACTAATCACTCTCTGTAAAATGCGTCTAAAAACAACACGAAGATAACCATTTTTCATTGAAACATTCTGAATCAAGATTTAATTTTTTTTTTTTCTAAATGGCCGCCAAATGGCCGATCGGAAATGATGCCTTTCAGAGCCTTAATAACCAGAGCTAACAAACCTAATGTCCACATTCATTCGATTGATCTAGAATTTTGAGTTTATTTCAACTGTGTTATTTTCTAATGATTTATATCTGGTAAGATTTACTGCCTGTCTGTGATGAACCAATCAGATTGCGCACTGAACAAACATTGCAGCGGTCACCGGTGCTAATCCCGTGGCTTTGTCTTCACCTGTGCCGTACTTTCGAACTCTAAGCAGATTGGATTGTAGAGTCCTTAAACAAAAAAGAAAAATATCTAGTCTTAGAAACTAGCGACCAGACCTTTTTATAAGCCGCTAGTTTTGTAGTGTTCCTAAAAGCTATAGTCGACTATCTAAAACAATCTGATTGTCAGTTCGAGCCCTGGGGTGGATTGTTTCTTGGAGTAAAAAGAAGTGCCTCTCCTCATTCAAGTCGTCGGACTCCTAGGTTCAAGTAGAACTTAAAGTTAAAGTTAATGTTAATGTTTTTTTTGTAAAAATATTGCAAAGCAATAAGAGACTATAATAAACTAAATAAAATATCTTTTATCATTGCAAATTTTGAAACACTGATTCTCCTACTCCTTTTATTTTATTTATTTTTTAAACGTTTTGACTGTTATGACCTGAATTACGGAGTACCCACCCCACCCCCCCTAACAATTTTTCAAATGTTTGGAATGATGATTGATTTTCCTACATGAAAATTTTCGAAAGCGTGTACAGTCGTGCCTCGGTTTTTGCACTCGGTTTTGATTCGTTCAGCTGCCTCGGTAAAGCAGGTTCCAGTGCTTAACTGAAGCACAGAGCTTATGGGATTTTGGCTTTATGTGAGACAATGGCTTTATTCGTATGAAAAATAATGCAAACATCAGAATATTATAGTGTTTTGGAATCGGGAAGATGTCAGCCATCCATTGAAATTATTATTTCATGAAAATTTTCTCAAAAATACGTATTTTTCCTGTATTTTGAAAATGAAATGTTTCTCGAAAAAATACACAAAATTATTGTTATTGCAATATGGGTATCAAATGATTGGAATATTTTCATACATTTCGAATTTAAAATATTTTTTTTGAAAACACTCAAAATTTTTACAAAAGTACGTATTTTCGAAAAAAATACTCAAAATTTCAGTTTTTAAAATATGGGTATCAAACGATTGGGATTTTTTAAAAATTTCGAATGTACTAACAACATTTTTTGAAAACACTCAAAATTTTCACAAAACTACGTATTATTGAAAAATTTCAGTGTTTACAATATGGGTATCAAACGATCTGGACTTTTTATACATTTCGAATGTAATAAAAGCTTTTTTTAAAATATTCAAAATTTTCTCAAAACTACGAATTTTTGAAAAAATACCCCAATTTTCAGTTTTTTGCAATATGGGTATCAAACGATCGGAATTTTTTCATGCATTTCGAATGTGATAACAACATATTTTGAAAACACTCGAAATTTTCACAAAATTACGATTTTTCACAAAATTTTGATTGATGTTATTTTATTCAAAATTACGAATTTGAATAAAATAACAATATTTTTTGGAAATGCTAAAAAAATGAGTTTTTTTTTAAAATACGTAGTATAGTGAAAATTTTGCGTATTTTCTCAAATTTGCGTTATAAATTTTAAAATTTGTTAACAAATCCCGATCATTCAAAACTTTATTATAAAAACTCTTTGAGTAGATTTTTGAAAATACGTAGTTTTGTGATTTTTTTTAGTATTTGTTATTACATTCGAAATGTATGAAAAAAACATGTTCGTTTGATACCCATATTGTAACAACTGAAATTTTGAGTATATTTCCGAAAAAACGTAGGTTTGTAAAAATTTTGAGTGTTTGCAAAATATGTTGTTGTTACATTCGAAATGTATGAAAAAATCCCAATCGCTTGATACCCATACTGTAAAAAAAACTGAAATTTGGAGTATTTTTTCGAAAATACGTAGTTTTGTAAAATTTTTGAGTATTTCCAAAATATGTTGTTATAACATTCGAAATATATGAAAAAATACTGATCGTTTTATACCAATATTGTAAAAACTGAAATTGCGAGTATTTTTTCAAAAATACGTCGTTTTTTGAAAATTTTGAGTATTTTCAAAAAATGTTGTTATTAGATTCGAAATGTATAAAAAATCCCAATCGTTTGATAACCATATTGCAAAAACTGAAATTTTGAGTATTTTTTTCATAAATATGTAGTTTTGTAAAAAAATTCAGAAATGTATGAAAAAAATCTGATTATTTTGCACCCATATTGCAATAACAATATACTTTTTTTGGTTTCTTTAGAGAAAAAAATGCATTTTAAAAATACGTATTTTTGTAAAATCGTACAATAAATAAAAATATGATCGAAGGATTTTTTGTGCTGAGAAGTATTTATTTTATCAAAGTATTTGGACAGTGAGTTAATTGATAAGTACTTCACAATCATAAAATTTATTTTAAACTTGCTTTGCATCCAGTTTAAGAGATTGTGATTCAGATTAACATAAAGTTGGTATGAAAAAAAAAAACAATCAGAAATTGTGTTTTTCACTACAAATATCTTTTCTAGAACATATCATACTGGTTTAAGCTCCTAAACAGAATATAGGGAAGCTTTTTTGTTTTTCCTGAAAATTATAACTTCCCTCTACGAAGCAGAATTTTTACTTTAGGCTGTTATTTCTTGAATTCTATTGGACGTTTTTAACTTATGCTTATTCCAATGATACCAATTCAATTTATATACAGTTTGATCATGATTATCAAAAAAGTAAACAATCTCAATTTTCGATATGGCGGGAAAGAGTTATTTTATCATCTAATCTAATCTAATCTAATCTAATCTAACCCTAGCGCAGCCAGTCTTTCGAGGGCATCCTGGAAAATGCCTTAGGTTGATTAACGCCTAGCAACCTCTTGTCATTATTAAAATTTGCAGTGCCCCATTGCAATAGATTGCATTGAAACATCACAAAACGTTAAAGCGGCCAGGCCAACTGCGTAAAGTTTACCGCAAAGATGATTCGTTGAAGTAGATTGAGTTTGAGCACGAATGTTCAAACAACAATACATTTCTGAATCTACAGAGGAGGAAGAAACGTGGGGATCCCCCGCTCACGTTCCTGTTTGTTTGGGCAATTAATCGTTGGGAGCACCATGCTAAGAAGTTTTGGTGCTCCGGGACCCTCTGGGATGGGACATTGTATTTCCACAAATGCCCTGGACACTATTTGCCGTGGTTATAGCGCCACAACTCGCTTTACGGGAAAGAGTTATTTTATCAAAAATAAAATAACACAAATTAATTTTTAAAGAACTAACTTAAAATGTATTTGATAATTTTCATTAGGAAAGATCTATTTTCAATTTTGAGTGCTAGAGAAATTAAAATTATCAGATTATTAAGTTGTTTATGTTTTTTCTGTGTATCTTCAAAAATTAGCTCTAATTAGTAAGGTAAATGTATTCTTTCGCAAGAATTTCAGGAATTCCCGAGACATTTGTTGATTTGCACTCTAATTTTGATATTTAAGATTTTGATATTATCATTTATTTTTTACTACTTAAAGCATCCGAAGATATTGTTGAAAAACCGTTTTTTTTCAGTTAGCGCTTTTGCTGTTTTATTCTGTCATAATAAAATCCAATCAACCTTCAATCATATAAGAGAAAACATCAATCAATCCAACTGAAGGTGATTGGAACCTCTTATTTATAAAGTAATTTAAATGAAAAAAAATTTCCTGATAAAAAAAAACTGCAAACTTTTTGTCAAGAAGATGCAGACACCGCATTTGAGGGTAATGCCATCCATCCACACGGCTTTTTTTGTGGCAGCCATTTGAGGTTATGTTGAAAATCATCCGAGAAAATCAAGTGTATATTTTTATCAACGTCCTCACGCACATTTGCTCAAAATTTTATTGTGAGTCAATGACTTCGTTTTCAGTGAGGAAGGCAAAAATGGATTTCCATAGTTTTTAATGTTAGCTTTTAATGTAATTTTACATGTAATTCCATATTATTTTTAATATTATGTTTAATATTATGGAATTGAAACTGAAAAACATTGATTTATAATTTCGTCCTAATTTTATTCACTAGCGTAATCACTGTGTCAAAAACTCAGTTCCAGTATATCTGGTACATAGAAAAAAAAGTTATGGAAGGTTTTTGGCTCTTATTCGAGTAATTTTGCCTTAAAAATGCGTAAATATCGTAACCTGATGAAAATTCACTAGTTTTTTCACCATTCTCTGTTGAATATTACCATAACTTTTTTCTGTTTAGTTTTGAATCTAATTGATTTATTCAATCAATTGCTTATTTTTAACCAAATTATACAAATTTAAAATTTTGTACCCTCCAGGAAATATTGAAAAGAAGTGAAAGTCATTGATCGATGCATAACGTCTGATCGATATAAAAAGCTGGTTCCAATAAATTTACCTATCATCCTTTGTCTCAAAATGGCTCTGGAACGCCCACTTGCACTATTAACCAGACAAGCATTGGCACTGCACTTGGTTAGCACGCGTGCTATTTTTACGGATAGCACTGCGTTTTTGATCATAGCACTCGCCCTCGCACTCTAACTAAACTGGTAACTAAGTTGATTTTTCCATTTGTTGACAAGAAAACAACGGTCACCAACATTAAAATAGTGATGCGAGTAATTTCAATCATTTACATCGGAAAGTTTGGTGTATTGCAAGCGTGCAAGGCTTCGATGTGAAAGGTTCATGGTTCTATTCTCTCTGAAGTGTTTTTTTTTTCTTTAGTTTATTACACGATTTTATTTTTTCTTTTAGATTGTCGTGGAGAAAAGACCAGAGAATCAAGAAAACGGATCAAAGATTGTCCACAATTCTTAGCGCTGTCGGTTCAAATAAAAAGTTCAAAGTGAGATAAAATACCGTTTATGGGCTCATCCCAGCCTTCAGAAGTCAATGGCCTAGAAGAAAATTAAGCGAAAAGGGCCCTCCAAGACCTGTGGATCGTTTTACAAGGTAGTTGCGCAGATAGTTTCAATTGTCCTGGCGCCAACGACAAGTAAAAAAACTAATTAATTTCTTTGGCGTGCTATTTGGGAGTGCTAATTAATAGCACTAGCACTGTGCAACGCGTAGCATGCGTTGAACTTGGTGCATGTGCTAAATTTGAAGTTCCAGTGCAGAGCGTGCCAATGCACGTCTGCTATTAACACTGGCTGTACTCATCAGCGTCAGCGTCCAAATCACTTCCGGTGCATTAATTCAAGAGTCGGTCCAGATACAAGTTCGCGAACGCACAGCATCCCCCCAGAATCCTCTGGGTCGCAGCAACTCCAAAGATGTCCCGACGTTGCAGCGCTTGAACCTGCGTCCACTGATCATCTCCAACCGGTCCCGGGTGGTCCAGCAGTACATCCGGAGTCACCTGGTGGACAGGGCAACAGGGCGTTTCAACGTGGACCTGATTCGGGAGCTGCTAAACGAGCAACGGGCTGTTATTAGGGGTGGAATGCGCGATTAGTATGTGGATTTTTGGAGATTTTTTATTAGTTTTATGTTTAATTATTGCTGTCACGGGTGATGATGAAAAATTTGCCTTCATAGATCGAGAAACGCTGCATCAAGTGTCGAGCCATATAATTAAAAAAGAAGCAATTTCCGCCTCGTCATTCGTTCAAGAAGAAATTATACAAAAGTTTGACACGCAGGCGGAACAAATTCGACAAAAGTATATTGGGAATTGGGAGCAGAATTAAGGGATAAGGTCAAAAGTGCACAGAAAAAACAAGTGGAGCACATTCACCAATCTGTAGGGGAGCTAAGGAAGCGGTTAAATAAAAATTAATGTTATTACGTCAAATTACTACTTGCCACCATGAAGGCGTTCGAAGGCAATACAATTATTTCCTCATTATGAACAAAACAAAAAACAATTCTCTGGAAACAAGTGAAGCGAGGAATTTCAGTTTATTTTGTTTGAAATAAACCAAATTAAATAAAAATATAACGTATTTAAAATGTAGAAAGCTTTCTGTTGAAGAAATGTTTTGCCTTCCTCACCTCACTGAGGCAAGGCTATAAAATCACTCGAAAAATGAACTTCTTAAATACGACTCCTAGATATACCTTCACGTATACCTATCGACTCAGAATCAAATTCTGAACAAATGTCTGTGGGGATGTGTGTAGACATGATTTTTTTTCCACACGATTATCTCAAAACTGGCTGAACCGATTTTGGCCGGATCCGTCTTATTCTGTTCGTTTTGAGGTCCCCTAAGACCCTATTAAATTTTATTCTATTTAGTTAAGTATTTAAAAAGTTATGCCAAGAATTTTTTTTTGTAGATACAAAAAAGGGTGATTTTTTGCCTAACCTCAAAAGGTCGGGTCTTTTTGTTTACGTGCGAGAGTCGCGCCAGATGCGAAACGCCTGGTTGCCACATTGCTTCAAATGAGAGTCTGCATGTTTTCTGGAAAAGTCTGTATCAGGTATATATTTTTTTTTCATAAACTTATTTTCATTATTACTTTGTAAATGTGAGGAATGCACCACCCACCTAATGGTGGATTTGGAATCGTTTTTAATATATATTCAAAATCGAGGTTGCCAGGTCAAAATTTAAAAAAATCGGGCCAATTGCCGATAACAAATCTGCAAAGCTATTGCAAGCAAAAAACGCAAAAATTATGGATGCAGAAGGGGTGAAAGGTAACAATAAAGATTGAAAAAAAATTGTCAATTTGTGTTGTTAAAAATGGCATAGCCCCTACTTTTAAACTATACTTTTTAAAATATAAAAACAAAATCTTTCCAAATATAACCAACACAAAGAAATGTGTGTTTCGACCTGGCAAATGAGCATCTCAGTGGAAAATGAAAATTGTAAAATTTTTATAGGGATAAATATTTCATTATCAGGTCAATACTGATTTTAAATAAGGGCAAAAATAACAATCACCAAAAATCAAAAACGTCGGTAAGACTAATTGTACAATAGATTTAAAAAAAATTAAGATTTTTTATAAGATTTAATTGTTCGGTTTTCATCAAGTGGGAAATTTTGAAAATAAAAAAAATCATATCGAACCCGGGCAGACGGTAATAACAGAATTCATGCCATTTCAATAACAAATACTGTTAAAATAACAGAAAGTGTTATGGAATCTTCTTGAAAAACCAATTTTAGCATAAGAGTTTAATAACAGTTTATGTTATCATAACAAAATTTGTTATTGGTCTGATATTGGTTGAAATCCAAAACAACTTGGAAATAACATTTTTTGTTATGGAAGAATACTGCCAATTGTTGTTGTGATGATCAGATTAGTTGTTAAAATAACAAAAAATAATAACAGAGATTTGTTCGAAAAATAATCAAAAATGTTATTGGTCTGTTATTACAATAACAATCCAATAACAAAAAAATCATAACGACGAATAACAAATCTTGTTATAAATAACAAAATATGTTATTGACCTAGTATTTTCAAATATCAAAAAATGTTATTCCCAAGTAATTTCCGTCTGCTCGGGAACTCAGACTGAAAAATAAACTTTAAAAAAATAAACAATATTTGAGTAGTTTTTTCTTTAATTATTTGGCAGTAGCCTAAATATAATCAATATAAATTAAGCATGAATTTCACTGAAAATTCTCCTAAGAACCGTTATAAACCATTAATCCTTAAATGTTGGAGGTTTTTCGAAAGTTGCCAGTGCTGTGATATTATTCGTTAGATAAGATTTTCAAAATAGAATAAAAACCAAATATTTACTTTTATTAATGGTTCGTGTTTCAAAAATAATTGTTTGAAAACAATGCTCAATGTTATTTGTTAGTTTGAAAAAAATATATTTTTGTTTAGCTGATTTCGAGTTAGCTTAACTCAATATTTTAATAAACAAAAACATGAATACACTTCAAGTATTTCAGTATTTAAAAATATTTTTTTCAATTTACTCAGGTTAATCAAATTGATCTACAAATCCAACAGTGGAATTAGATTTTAGTTTTCTCTCAAACTTTTAAAAATTCACCTCAGTTTACGATGCATTGGAAAAACATTAAGTTTGTTGAAATTCCTGGGGATTCCTTGGCCTAAATAATAAGACCCGTATTTTTTTGTTTGGCCATTAGGGTGACCTACATCGTGCTAGGGTTGTTTAAAAAATGGCAATTTTCGTATTTTTTCGCAAAAACCACCGTTTTAAAAAAAATAATATCTCCGCGTCATTTCAACCGATTTTAGCTGTCTTAGACGCAAAAGAAAGGTAGTTTAGCTTTTTGAGAAAAATAGTAAAAAATTTGGCTTTACATTTGAAAACATAAAATGGCGTTTTGACTGTGTCTAGACCAAAGAGCCTATGTCTGAAAATATTTTTATCAGATTCGTCGGAAAATTTCACATATGGGTAATTCTCAACCAACTCACAAAAAATCGGAAAAAGTTGCCCCGACCCCTCTTCGATTTTTGTGAAACTTTGTTCTTAGGGGTAATTTTGGTCCCTGATCAAGAATCCAAGGTCCATTTTTCGATATCTCGTGACGGTGGGGCGGTACGACCCCTTTCATTTATCTGGTTGTTATTAAGACACGTTTTTCAGTGATTTATAGCTCGCAACCGTGAAGAGATAGAAATTTGGTGTCAAAAGGGACTTTTGTGTAAAATTAAACGCCCGATTTGATGGCGTACTCAAAATTCTGAAAAAAAAGTATTTTTCATCAAAAAAAGTTAAAAAATAGTTTTAAAATCGCTGCCATTTCCCGTTACTCAACTGTCAAAAATCGTGAGACGTCATTTAATGGGAAATTAAATGTACTTTTCGAATCTGAAATAACCCAGAAGGGTAATTTTTTTCATTTAGAACAAAATTTTTCATTTTAAAATTACGTGATTTTTCTAACTTTGCAGGGTTATAATTTAGAGCATAACAATATTCTACAAAATTCTAGATTCTACAAAATTGTAGAACAGACAAAAACCAAAATTTTGATGCATAGACATAAGGGGTTTGCATGTATTCTTCACGAGTTATCAGAATTTTACAAAAAAAGTTTTTTGAAAAAGTTATGATTTTGACCATTTTTGACCAGTTTTTCAAATTTGTAACCCAAAAGACTCAATTGTGTGCTTTTGAAAATATTTTTTCGGAAAGTTCAGCTAACTTTGCATAAGAATGACCCCTTGGACGATTTTTGTGGCTTGTGCACTGCTTGTATGTGGGGATTTTTCGAAAAAAAAAAACAAACCGGATTCACTCACTCATTACAAAAATATTTTTTTGAAAAAAAATCTGATTCTCGCAATGCACGAGTCACAACAATCGTCCAAGGGGTCATTCTTATTCAAAATAAGCTGAGCTTTCGGAAAAAATACTTTCCAAACCTATACATGTTTGAATACAAAAAATTGCGTCTTGTGGTTTTTGCGAAAAATGAAAAAAATGCAATTTTTCGAACCACCCTAGCACGATGTCAAACGGAATTGCTGCATTTAGAGTTACGTGTTATTATTTTTTTAGAAGTTTACTGTTAAATCATACAAAGAAAATATAATTGTGGTAAAAGTTGTTTCTCTTGAGAACTCTTCCTCTGCAGTTAATTTTTCAAAAGTAACAATCCCGCAAACTCATCCGTGTCGAAATGAAACACATTTCGGGTCACGCCCGGAGGGGTTATCGAATATCCCGTTGAAACCACGTTCCCGGTTACTTTCCCAGACTTTCCACAGGAGCACACAAAGCAAAAGATGCCACTCTCCTGTTGTTCTGCCCAGGGTGAAAGGCCGCCTTTCACCGAAATTCTTAGCTCCCAAAAATGTGCCCTCGTGTGAACCCGATGCCCGGCCTGCACTTATCACATCATGAAACAAATGACTCTTTCGATCATTCAAAATTAAGGAGAGCTCCTTTGAAAATAATAATTAACCATCAAGTTGCAGGTTGCGCTCCAATTAGCATAACCGGCAGGACAATTCCGGGCAGGACAACTTTCCCCCAAAAGGGTCCCATGAAAAGGAATCGTCAAAATGTGTCCCCACTAACGGGAATAAAATATGAAAGGAAATTGGATTTGGCGATTCAGAAAACCTACAGCAAGTGCATCGAAACGATTCCTTTTCTTCAATCAAAAGTCCGTCTCGGAACGAAATCGGAGATTGGTATCATTTATCGCTTAGCATTTCACTGATGTCTCTTATTTTCGTCGGAACGATTATCACATTATTTGCGGAATCTTTTTCATTGCTTCGCGGCACAGCTTGCCTGTGGCTTCTTGTATGGAAAGTAACGATCGTTTTGAACTTGAAGTGCGGAATCCGTTATTTCGAGTCCAACTGGTTTCATTAAGTAAGAGGCGCGTGCTGCTGGGCAGTGGATTGTTCGATTATTTTTGTGAGATAATTATCTCAAGTGCTGAAGCTTTTAACTTATTTACGCTTCAAAAATAACATAAATTGGGGATACATATCTTTTTACTGCTTTAATTCAATTAGCTGAAAAGTCTAAAGAAATATATTTTTTTCTTTCTATCTTGATCCATTTTCGAGCACCACATTATCGATAAATGTTTTTTTTAAGAAGATTGTCATTGGAAGCGACTAAGGACCATAATTACATAATTTCTAAGTTAAATTTTCAATTCATGATGAGAAACTAATTCTTTTGACCATATAAAAATTAAAGGCTGGTTTTGGAATTTTTGATTTATGTGTTATCACCCAATCTTTCGCGATTCTTTCTTTAAAACAGAAAGTATCCAAATCCATAGTGCTCCAGCGTAAAATTTGTCAAGAAAGTTTCTTGGCCTAAATAAAAAGACCTGTATTTTTTGTATGGCGATTAGGGTGCCCTAACGGAAAAGGTTGTTCTAAAAAATGACTTTTTTCACCAATTTTCGCAAAAACCACATATTATTCGAACGGCCGAATCAATCCAGTAGCGCCTGAATTCAAAAGAAAGGTAATTAGATGAGCTTATCAGAAAAACAATATATTGTAGTTCGAAAAAGCTAGCCGACTATTCGAAAAGGTTCTATGAAAAATTCATTTACTGATTTGAAGGTATCGAGACCAAAGAGCTCATATTTGAAAATATTTTCCAAGATTCCTGGTAATGTTTTACATAACATATCCAAAAATTGCGAACATCCATTGACAAGATTCGGAGATATGATTTTTCGAACATAAAAACTGGGGTTTTCTACGCGCTAAATTTGAGAAAAATAGGAAAAATAGGAGCACGTTTGATTTGGATACTGCCTGTTTGACGCGGAATCGCCGTATGGACGTTTTGTATTGTTGGAGGTAAAGTTTTGGAAACATTTATTTACAAGCTGCACGATCTGTTTTGGAGTTCGATACATATCTTGACGGCATAAAAGTTCCAGCCAAAATGTTAAATTCAAATAATATTTCCAATCGCAACAAAAAAAAAAATTTTTTTTCAGCATTCCTTGTATTTATCCAACTGAGCAACTCTCTACGACCATTTCTACGATTTCGACCATTTTTATTTTTTGTATTTTTTGATTTGACTCAAACTTTGTGGGGGCCTTCCCTATGACCAAATATGCTATTTTGTGTCATTGGTTCACCCATACAAGTCTCCATACAATTTTGGCAGCTGTCCATACAAAAATGGTATGTAAATATTCAAACAGCTGTAACTTTTGAGTGAATTTTCTGATCAATTTGGTGTCTTCGGCAAAGTTGTAGGTATTGTTGAGGACTTTTGAGAAAAAAATAGGTACACGGAAAAAAAAATTTGAGGATTTTTTTATCAACTTTTTTTTCACTAAAACTCAATTTCCCAAAATACGTACTTTTTGATTTTCGAGATTTTTTTATATGTTTTAGGGGACAAAAATTCACAACTTTTGAGCCATAGAGAAACATGGTCAAAAAATCTGCCGCCGAGTTATGAATTTTTGAAAAAATAGTGATTTTTGGAAAAAAATCGAAGTTTCATGCAAAAACAAGTTTGACATTTTTTTTTAATGCAAAATTGAATTTACAATCGAAAAGTACTCTACATATTTTTTGGTAAAGGGCTCCGTTTTCAAGATATAGCCACCGAAAGTTTGATTTTAGCGAAATATTTACAGTTTTTCAATTTTTAAAAACAGTGACCATGAGTGACCATTTCTAAAAATATTTTTTTAAAATAGTTCAGAAAATTTGCTATAAAATTGTCTAAGAGACATTGAAGATTGGACCTTTGGTTGCTGAGATAAAGCGGCTTAAAGAAAAAGAAACACGAAAATTGAAGCTTTCTAAGTCTCACCCAAACAGCCCACCATTTTCTAATGACGATATCTCAACAACTAATGGTCCGATTTTCAATGTTAATATATGAAACATTCGTGAAATTTTCCGATCTTTTCGAAAAAAATATTATTTAAATCAAGACTAGCATTTTAAATGGGCGTAATATTCAATGTTTGGCCCTTTTAAAATGTTAGTCTTGATTTTAAAATTTTCAAAATATTTTTTTCAAAGAGATCGGAAAATTTCACGATTGTTTCATGTATTAACATTGAAAATCGGACCATTAATTGCTGAGATATCGTCATTAGAAAATGGTGGGCTGTTTGGGTTAGACTTAGAAAAATTCAATTTTCGTGTTTCGTGTGTTGTTTAGCTGCCAAAATTGTATGGAGACTTGTATGGGTGAACCAATGACACAAAATAGCATATTTGGGTATAGGGAAGGCCCCCACAAAGTTTGAGCCAAATCAAAAAATACAAATAAAATCCATTTCCGGTTTTGGTAGAGAATTGCTCAACTGATACAGCAAAAAAACATCCTTTTGCAACTTTTTCCATAAAATGCTATAAATGACCATTTTTTTGACGATAGATTTTTTTTTGGATTTTACAAAAAAGTTTTATGCATTTATTATTTTTTAAATATTATGAAAATTATTTATCTTACTAAGGTTTTTATTTTATTTTGTTTATTCAGTAATCCGATCATAATATTAACATAATAACATCTAAAAAATCATAACTTTCGATTGTGTTGCCAGATCTGCAGTCTTAAGGATTAATAAAAAAGGACTTTCAACTGTTTTTTTCAATGGGTAATTCTCTACCAACTCACACAAAATCGGAAAGAGTTGCCTGTTCCCTCTTCGATTTGCGTGAAACTTTGTCTTAAGGAGTAACTTTTGTCCCTGATCACAAATCCGAGGTCCGTTGTTTAATATTTATATAAAATTGGACGCCCAATTTGATGGCGTACTCGAAATTTCGGATAAACGCATTTTAAATCGAGAAAAACACTGAAACTGTTTAAGTAAACTGCCCCCCCCCTTCCTCGACTTCAGAGCCGACGATCAAAAACTTTGAAAAATATTTGCAACGGCCTTAGCTAAATTGAAATAATACATTTATCGACCAATCCAGGATTCATTTTAGGACGATGAAAAAGACAGGGAGAAAAAGTTCTGTTAAAATGCAGTCGATTTTCGAAATTGCTTTTTAAACATAAGCTTTTTCCAATCACTGAAATTGATTCCATTATCGTTTATGATATTAAAGTTATTAAAACCTGTTGAAAGTTGCCCATAACCTGAAAAGAAGGAAAAATTGCTTGTTTTTATTATCTGATTATTATCTGCATTTATCTCCAATTTCTTATGGTCATTACAATTATCTAGAGAGGCCGCAAAAATACAAGTTTTCAACCTTTCAATGGCAAACCCGTTATATTGAATAAAGTTATTTCGTTACACATTTTTTTCGATATCGCCCCACAGTGCAGTACGCAGTGTCAAGTTCAAAGTGAAAGGAAGCCTCTCCCCTGGAAAGATTCTGGCAATCACCTTTGTGTTTTTGGTTCGCAATTGTTTTATTTTTAAGGACTTTGTTACATTCTAAATTGTAGGACATTCACCCCTTTCTCGGATGGGTAATTGATACGCCGTCCTTTTACTTGTCAAAAATGTATAAAATTTCCATTTATTATGGCGGAATTTTTTTTTTTACGAACCCAATAAATCAAACGCACGTGGAAACCACCCAAGGGAAAGGTTAAATTTCGGTTCTTTCCCTTCCAAATTGAGGCGTAAAACAAAACCTTAATTTGGGTTCGGAATTCTGGGCAAGTGCCAAAAATAAAATAAAAGTCTGCGCAGGTTGATGTACAACATTCGATATCGGTGGGTCGCACTTTTACCGCGTTCTTTTATCACGTGGTCCATACTACACCCGTGAGAACACGAAAATTACCCGTTTCTTTTGGGTGCTAATTATGCGCGCTCACCTCCAGCATCAGGTCCAAATTGACGTTGATGATAAAGAAGGCCATAATTAGGCTCTCATTAGTGCACTAACCAGTGTGTGTTTATGGAGTGACCACAAGAGAAAGGTGCGGCGTCTTGATTATTTGATCAATTATGCGTTTATCAACTTCCAATTAAGAACATGTCATTTTTGAAGGGACCATTCTGGGGGCGAGAAAATGTTTTTGCAATGTAGCGGTAAATCATGCACTGCATGACGATCCGTTGGTGAAAGGTGATCCGATGTCAAACATGCAGATGACATTTTGCTGGTTGAATAAATATGATTTTTAAATATGATATGATTTTCAAATATGATTTTTGGCTATAAAATCACTCGAAAAATGAACTTCCCAATTAGACCTCCTAGACCCCGTAGGACTTAACCATGTCAATTATTTTTGCTGGATGATGCCTTGAAGTTTGGCACCATTTCCGGCATTGTTCTGTAAAATGGTTTTTGTTTTATTGACCAAAACCCCAAAAAGGGGGGCCGAGGTACTCCAATGGAATCCGGAATATCTCCGGTAAAAGTGGACCATATTTGTCCCTCATCTGACAGTTAAAAATATAGACAAATCTGGATCTTTTGCAACCGGAAGCATCCAAATTGGTCAATTTTACAAAAAGTTATGAGATTTCTAAGAAAAAACGTTACTTAATCCACCCTGGTGGTTGGTGCCTTCCTCTCATTCAAAGGGTAATGCTATCCAAAATAGACACGCTCGTGGGAAGGTCTTTAAATTACCTATCCAAAGATAGGTCGCATGATATATTTGGAATACGTTTTCATCTAAATATCTGAGAACTAGCCTCCAAAAAGTGTATAAATAACTCTTAAGTGCTTATAACTTTTGATAGGGTTGTCAGATCTTCAATGTTTTGGACGCGTTGGAAAGGTCTTTTGATTACCTGTTCAACGACGGGTTGCATGATAGATCCGGACAACGTTTTCATCGTGATATCTGAGATCCGGCTTCCAAAAAGTGCATAAATGACACTTAATTGCTAATAACTTTTGATAGGGTTGTCAGATCTTCAATGTATTGGTCGCGTTGGAAAGGTCTTTTAAATACCTTTCTAAAAATGTATAACATGCTGGGGTTTCTTACAAAAACCACCCTTTTTACAATCTTCCGGACTTTAGTCAAAATCGTTTTTTTTAAGCATAACTTTTGAAGTACTTTACTAAACTTCATAATTTTCAATAGGGACTTATGGGACCCCAAGACGAATCGAATGAGACCAAAACGGTCCAAATCGGTTAAGTCAGTGCTGAGATAATCGAGTGCATATTTTTTGGTGCACAGACCCACATCCCTACACACACACACACACACAAACACACAGAAATTTGCTCAGAATTCGATTCTGAGTCGATAGGTATACATGAAGGTGGGTCTAGGAGGTCTAATTGAGAAGTTCAGTTTTCGAGTGATTTTATAGCCTTTCCTCAGTAAAGTGAGGAAGGAAAAAAATAGGGGTCAAATGACTTCCCGAGCATTTGAGTCACGGCCCAATATTTCGAAAATGCAATATTTCTCAAAAAATACTCAAAATTATTGTTATTGCAATATGGGTATCAAATGATTGGGATTTTTTATACATTTCAAATATAGTATCATTTATTTGAGCCGGGACCGTGGTGTAGGGGTAAGCGCGGTTGCCTCTCACCCAGTCGGCTTGGGTTCGATCCCAGACGGTCTCGGTGGAATTTTTCGACGAGATTTGTCTGACCACGCCTTCCGTCGGAGGGGGAAGAAAATGTTGACCCCGGTCTAACCTAAAGGTCGATAGCTCAGTCCAGGTGTAGAAGTCGTCTCCCTGGGTTCTGCCTCGGTGGAGTCGCTAGTAGGCAGTTGGACTCACAATCCAAAGGTCGACAGTTCGAATTCCGGGGTGGAGGGAAGCAAAGGTGTAAAAAGAGATTTGCAATTGCCTCAACAATCAAGCCTTCGGACACCAAGTTTCGAGTAGGAATCTCGCAAACGAGAACGCCAAGGCAATGCTGTAGAGCGAATAATTTGATTTAATTTTTATTTGAAAATACTGAAAAATCTTACGAATCTACATATTTACGAAAAAAAAAAATAAAAATTTCAGTTTTTTACAATATGGATATCCCAACTGAAATTTTGAGTATTTATTTCAAAATACGTAGTTTTGTGAAAATTTTGAGTATTTTCAAAAAACATGTTGTTATTACATTCCAAATGTATGAAAAAGTCCCGATCGTTCATTGTTTTAACTTCTGTCAAAATTGTGTCACCCGCGTCCAAATAGCAACTTTCTTCTGATTCCGTTTTGTGTGGATGTTCGAACACAAATCCAAGTTCACGCTGAGTTTCACACTTGGGTTTGCACTCTGGTGACAACAATTGTTTGGTAAGCATGGTTTTCTTGGTTTAAGTTGATTTTTTTAAACATTAAAAAAATTTAATTTCATGAATTTTAATAGAATAACTAATCATTGGCTGTAAAAGCTCGTGTTTTGCTTAAACCTTTTGTCTAAGACAAATGTTTAAACACGGGTTCAAACAGTTGATCACGGTGTGTTTTTTAGAACAAACTAATGATGAAAAATCGATATGTCTGATATTTGGCACCGTGAAAGAAAGGCTTTTCCCGACATTTTGCGGGGTATACCGAAATATTCCGTCGGGGGATATAGAGCATTTTTTATGAAGATTATTTTTCGATTTTATGCACCCAACCGGAGGTCGCATGATTTTGATGCATGGCAGCATGAAAGTATATCAGAATCTGCATGAAAACTGTCCTCATGCATTTTTTTGCGATATAGGGGTATAACATTTTTGCCCGTTACCGACAATTATCGACATTACCGACGGCAGATTGATTGTATTGCAGAAAAAAAAACCTTAACAGAACGAGGATTGAACCATCAACTTCTAGGTTACTGATCCGACACGCTACCACCGCGCCATGGACGCTTGATGAACGGTGAGGGACAGAGCGCGAACATAATGTTCTCTCTAGATTGTTGCTCGGGGACGCGCCAGCATTCTATGTGTTGGTGAGAACTGCAGATCGCTGACGTGTTTACACGCGGGCAAAAATGATCTATGGGCTTGCTGCAAAAAATGTAATAAAATATAACATTTTCTGCAGCAAATTCACTGTTGCAGATTTTGAGATATATTTTTCGTTTGGGTGTGGGAATTTGTTCTAAAAAGTCACAGAAAATCGGTGCATTCATGTAAATATTACTCAATTTTCTTATGAATATGCCTTGGGGACTTTAATCAACGATATTTGACCAATATTTTACCTCCAATAAAAAAATCGAACCAGATTTACCAGATTTCTAGCATTCTTTGAAATTACCCCAAAATCCAAGCTGGAAACCTCGATACGACCGAAAATAAATCTTTTCTTTGTACAATTTGTCATGAAAATAAAGCAACACATTGCCCAGATACAAATATGAGCATTAAACAATGCAAAACATAGATTATTTATTTAATAAGCTCTTTATTACCCAATAGGTTCCGAAGATCATTTCTTCAATCCTCTGCCACATTACACCATTACATTTTAGAATCAATCACATTGTAGACCCCCCGACAAAATCTTTTGGTATACCCCGCAAAATGTCGGGAAGGAGCCCTTCTGTCACGGTGCCAAATATCAGACATACTGATTTTTTTTATCTTCGAGGTCTCGAAAAAATACACCGTGGTTTGATGAACCCGACGAACCCTGTTTCAAACAGAACAGTATTTAACCCTCTACAACCTAACCCCGCCTCTAGACGGGCTTCAATCTAAAAAATCGCCAAAAATCCATTTTCCAACCGAATTTTGATCTTTAAAAAGCATTGGAAAGAAGAACTCTTAAAATTTTAGAAAATTTCAGGGTTGGGAGTTAAACTTGTTTTATGTGACTTAGCCAGTGTTTTTAAAAATGTCATTTTTTTAGGGGTCAACTTTGGCTGTGTTTTTTACTAACATTTCCTATACTTTCAGTAAAAAGAAGTATGCAGTAATTTTTGTAGTGTCCCAGACTATGCCTCTACGCATTTTTTCGCAATTTAAATGATGATGGTGCCATTCAATAGCAGAAAATGTGAAAAACATGCAAAAAATTGAAAAATGACTGTAAAAACGTGAAAAAATTAGATTGGCAAAATGTAATTAAAGTAGATGATAGAATAGGCCAAATACTACCAAAAACAAACATAAACTAAACAAGATAAATGCAAATTAAAATACTAAAAATAAAACAACAAAAACATAAAACAAGAGAAGTAATGTTTTTCGTAGAACAAAAGTTGCTCAAAATGACCTCCTGAACACGGGAAAAATAAATATTTTCGAAAAAAAAATTTGGGCAGTAGAGGGTTAAGGTCAAACACGAATGAAGGTTCAAAAGCAAACCGAGTTTGCCAGCGAACTCGTCACCAGGGTTCGATTTCAATGACTGTTCGATAACCACATTGCAAAAAACTGAAATTTTGAATATTATTCCGAAAATACGTAGTTTTGTGAAAATTTTGAGTATTTTCAAAAAATGTTGTTACTACATTTGTAATGTAAGAAAAATCTCAATTATTTCACACCAATATTGCAAAAAACTGAAATTTGGAGAATTTTTCGATAATACGTAGTTTTGGGAAAACTTCCAGTATTTTCAAAAAAAATGTATGACATTCGAAATTTATGACAATACACGCTCATTTGATAGCCATATTGCAAAACAAACATATTAAGGTGTTTTTAGAGTGAAAAATTGCATTTTCGAATTACAGGAAAAATAAGTATTTTTGTGTAATTTTCATGTAACTATAAATACAATGGATAGCTGCCACTATCCCGATTCCAAAACACTATATTTTTTTGATGTTTGCATGATTATAATCGCAGAAAAATTCAGGTGAAATGGTTTTCAGTTAAATAGGCTTCTATATTCATTAAAATGTTATATTTTGCATGTAATATTTTAAAAAGGTCCTAGATTTGATGATTTGATTTGAATTTAATTTTAAAAAATTTCAGAAAGATTCGAACTAGTTCACAAAATCCAACCTGCTGTTTAGAATTATTGGACATTTTTCCGTTATGACTAAATTTTGAACTTATTTTTTTTCCTTTGTTTATTTTTTATAATATTAAATCATTAAACTCGTAGAACTTCTAAGGTTTCATACAGTCATCCCACGTATTCGGAACGGTTTCCAGATCGGCCAATGTTCAAAAAATCATAGCAAATCGATAATTGAACTTAATGATTCGCTTTTACCTTCATTTGAAAGCTTTTCTTGCGATCTTTCGAATGCTGTATCGAGCATCTGCAAATTTTAACTTTTAAATGAAGTTTTTGAAGAATTACTTTGACCCTTGAAATCCACAATTTCGGAACGCTTTTTAGGCGTCATCCATAAAGTATGTCACGCTAAAATCGGCCAAAATTAACCCCCCCTCCCCCCTATGTCACACTTTGTCACGCTGGCTCTGACCCCCCTTAGAAAGTACGTCACGTTTTGTCGGACCCCCCCCCCCCCTCCGCACTATCTTGTTTTTTGTACAATTTAACACAGTAAAAAAATCATGGTAATATTACATCTGGGAAGGGGTATATCTTTTATGTCAGAAAAAGGGTGTAATTTTACCTCTGAAAATGAGTAATTTTACCACTTTTCTGGTGTAATGACACTTTTTGAGTCTAAATTGAGGTAAATTTACATCAATAAATCTGTAAAATTCAACTTTCAGAAATCACAGCTTCGAAATTTACACATTTTTTTACTGTGTGGCATGATTTATAAAAAGGATGATTTTGAAATTCGGAATTCATTCGAAAATGTTTTTAATTTTTACAGGTTGCGTTTGGATTTTTTAAATTTTGTTCAATGTTGTAGTGATGAAAATCACCATCACAGTTTTTTGAAGCATAGTAATCTATCATCAAAAACTCTGTTTCATAAAGCCTTGAATCGTGTTTCATTTATGAGTAAAAGTTATCAAACAATCAATTTTTAAAGCTATATTCAAAAAAAAGTTCAATATTAAATAAATAGTCTAGCGTGACGTCACAGTCTCACGTACCCCCCCTCTCCCCCTTGTCACACTTTGTCACACTTGCGACAACCCCCCCTCCCCCCCTAGAGCGTGACGTACTTTATGGATGACGCCTTACTTACGAATGTAAACAAACTTTGGATCTCTTTAGGCGTACAGGCACAATAACATCCCACAATTATGAAACAGACCATTTGGAGGCAGTGTTTTGCTGCTGTGGACAAAATAGTCTTGGAATGAAGTTTTTGTTCAAAAAGTACTACTTTTACTAGTGAAATAGCAAGATAATGTCCAAATGAAGGTTCTAAAAATAGTAGGGTCGACAGAAAAGCTACTTCTGGCATGCTATTGACAAATTATCATAAAAGTGTTCCGAATTTGTGGGTGTTCCGAATATGTGGGATGACTGTACATCTTTCTGAAAATGAGAAAACGTTTATTTTATACTTGCCAAATCCTTATAATTATTGTGGGTATTCAAATTGAAATTTGATTTCCCATTTCTTGATAAAAATAAATTTTGTTTATAATTTTTCTTTGCAAAAGAAAACTTGTTCATCCATTTTCTAGAGAACCTAACATGAAAACTCCCTAGTGGGCTGGATTTCACAATAATTTCAAAACCAACCCGTGGGCCGCTTAAAAGACCACGGTGGGCCGCATGTGGCCCGCAGACTTCGGTTTGGTTACCACTGAACTAAAATATACGTCTACTGATTCAAAAGTGATTTTAAATAATTGGTTTTTAAAACATATTTAATTGTTTTTTGCCTGTAAGAAACCAAAAGAGTAAAAAACAAGTTAAACAATTTGAAACTATTTATTAAAAAAAAAAATACCAGATTAAAAAAGTTTCATGGTATGTGACAGCTGTAGGTAGATATAAGTGAAGTAGAATTAAAGCTATAAAACTTGCGAGAGTATGCACATCGACTGAGGTAGGAAGAGTCTGAAGAAATTTGTTGTAACACCTAAACCTATAATAAATAATTTAATTTAACCCTAACCTTCCCCTCCCCCTTTCAATCCCTTCGATGATCCTTCACCCACTGATCAAACATCGCCTCCACTTCACCTGAGGTGTAAAGTTTCTCCGCGTTCTTAAGCGCGTACTTGTCATAGTACGACTGCTTAACCTTGTTGATCTTATAGTCTAACCGTTGTTCCAGATCGTGCAGCGAGCCGATTCGCTTGTTCAGCGCGGATGCCGCAACCAGTGGCCGGACTCCTTTGGGCCTTTGGGGAGTCTGATCGTACCAGGAGGGACGCCCGGTGGGGTCGCTCGAATGTCCGAGGTACGAGTTGGACTCCACCGCGGGTTGCTGGCTTGCGGTGTACTTGGGGTACTGGACGTAGTTGAAGTAGTAGTACTTGTTACCCACCACGCTGGACTCGGAGTTGGTTGGAAGTTGCTTGCTTGCGGTGGGGATAGTCGGAAACTGGCAGTTGCAGTTGCACGTGGTGGGGGCAGCAGGGGTTGTTTGAACTGCTTTTGAGGCGAACAGAGATGTTGATTTGTCGGTGTCAGGAGGGGATGCTGAAAAAAAGATTATATAAGACTAGTTCATCCAACCTAAACCAAACCCAATCTATACCTTGGGGTGCCTTGCAGGTCACGTTGGCGCAAATACCCAGCGGGTCACTGCTGACTGAGTCCAACTTTGCCGTCGTTTCCTTGTGTTTGACCAGCAGCGATTGGTACGCCTTGGACAGGATGAGAGCCTGTCGGCGCAGAACGGCAACCTCCTCGTTAATCCGCCCCACCAGATAGTCAAACTCGTTGCGGCTAATGTCCGCGGACATGTTCATAACGGGGTAGCTCTGGCGACCCGTCTCCTTTTGGCGCGAATCTTCCAGCAGGGCAAAGTGCAGCTTCAGTAGAGCTTCCTCGACCTTCTGGGGATCCTGCTCCTCGAGCGCCGCGAACCGCGTTTGGTCCTGGTCCACCGGTCGGACGTCGTGTGCCAAGGTGAGTGGGAGGACCACTGCCAACAGGGACCAGCTGGCCAAGAAGTTGCTCACCGTACCCTGGAGGTGATAAATCATTGTCATTCTTGAAGAAATTATGGGTTCTAGTCTAGCACAAACCATAGTTCTAAATGCTCGTAGGACCGGAAATTTAGCACGTTTTTCTTCCTCCAGGGATCCGCTGAAACTGTACACGAGGCGTCTGGACAATTTGACAGTACGTTAGTCAAGACGAGTGAAAGTATGGGCCATGGCGAGAAGGAAAGGCAAGTATTTTGGCGATCGACGAGAATGCCTTGAGCCAACGCGATGCGTCCCAATCGTGACTTTTGTGAGCATAAATTGACAATGTTTTTGTAAGGTTGGAAATGCTAAGAAATCTGTGGAAAAAAGTGCTATTAAACAAACAAGAGTACAGTAAACCTCTGCAATCCAACCTCGTCAAGTTTCTTAAATAACTTGCCTCAAAATTATATTGAAATATATAAATGTATGGAGCATTCACGACTCACAGACACAGGATTATTTGGTTTGCATAATTGATAATGAACATGATCTTTATGAAAATATAACTAAATTGAAGGAAAAAACATTAGGGTCCAATACAAATTTAACTTTTTAACTCCACAAATTTCAAAACTTCCAAAAGGTCCAGACATCTCTTCAAAATTTCTGATTGGCTGGTAGCTGGGTAATGAATAGAGAGAATGCGTAACGTGATCCCACTTTGTTTACATCTACAAAGTAGAAGGCTGTTCAAGCACAAGCATGACTTTTTCATACTGGTAAATTAGCTGTTTTATTATCAGTAGTATGTGTGTCTAGATTTTGACAGTTTTTGCTGGAAAATTTTGTGTTTTTAAGTTTCGAACTTAAATTAGTATCGGAGGTCACGGTGGCTCTTACGGCCTTTTTGAAAACTCACCCGAGACATGGACTTAGCACAGTTCGACGCGCTCGTCGATTTTGTTCGGGAAAAAATCGTCGACAATCGACGAAGACCATGTAAATAGTGCACACGAGCTGTCAAATGACGTCACGTCACGGTGTAAACCTAATACTCTCTACTTTTAGCGAACAGTAAATTGGTTCCACTTTGACAGTTCAAAATTGAGGCCTTTTTGCAAACCACTATTCAGTAGAGAACCTGGAGCTTATTAGAGAACGGCCATCTCGAACCAAAAGTACCAATCGAAGTACGAGAACTGGCAAACGGAGGTACCAATTGAGCAAAAGACAAAGGATTCTCTACTATTCAGCACCCAAGCTGGTAGTAACCATGCATTTAAGGGTGCACAGCAACGAAGGAAGTTGTTGTCTTCTTATTCCAAAATAAACAAACTTACGGAACCAATCCTGCAACAACGAAATTGTAAAATTAGCAAAACTTTGTTGTAAATGACTTTGTGGACAGTACTTTAGAGGATGAATCAAAAACTATTTTGATAGTACCCGTAGTTTAGAAGAAACTAAAATGTCTGTAGCAAAAATCTGGGTGCTAAAGACCTGGTTGATGTGCACCGTCAAATGTTGTTTTTATATCCTCATTTCATGGTGTGCTGATTCAGACATGAATAGTTTTTATACGAACGAGAAAAGGTGGAGTTTTACCAATGTTGATGAATTGATACATAACCTCAAAAGTTATGAAAACGCATATGGGACATTTATACAAACACGAGCCTGAAAGGATTTCAAAATTTGTTTATTTTTGATTAACCCATGTTTTTGTTACATTTTTTTTAAATTGTGAGCAATTCTCTGAGATTTCGGTCATTCGATTTTTTTTGTATTTTTTAATCCGGCTGAAACTTTTTTGGTGCCTTCGGTATGCCCAAAGAAGCCATTTTGCATCATTAGTTTGTCCATATAATTTTCCATACAAATTTGGCAGCTGTCCATACAAAAATGATATGTGAAAATTCAAAATTCTATATCTTTTGATGGAATTTTCTGATCGATTTGGTGTCTTCGGCAAAGTTGTAGGTATGGATATAGACTACACTGAAAAAAAATGATACACGGTAAAAAAAATTTTGGTGATTTTTATTTTCTCTTTTTGTCACTAAAACTTGATTTGCAAAAAAACACTAATTTTAATTTTTTTATTTTTTGATGTGTTTTAGAGGACATAAAATGCTAACTTTTCAGAAATTTCCAGAATGGGCAAAAAATCTATGACCGAGTTATGATTTTTTAAATCAATACAGATTTTTTCAAAAAAATCGAAATATTGGTCGCAAAAATTTTTCAACTTCATTTTTCGATGTAAAATGGAATTTGCAATCAAAAAGTACTTTTGTGAATTTTTGATAAAGTGCCCCTTTTTCAAGTTATAGCCATTTTTAGGTAACTTTTTTGAAAATAGTCGCAGTTTTTCATTTTGTATAATTGGTGCCCATGTTTGCTTACCTTTGAAAAAAATATTTTTGAAAAGCTGAGAGAATTCTCTATATTTTGCTTTTTCGGACTTTGTTGATACGACCCATAGTTGCTGAGATATTGCCTTGCAAAGGTTTAAAAACAAGAAAATTGATGTTTTCTAAGTCTCACCCAAACAATCCACCATTTTCTAATGTCGATATCTCAGCAACTATAGATCCGATTTACAATGTTAAAATATGAAACACTCGTGAAATTTTCCGATCTCTTCGAAAAAAATACTTTTCAAAATTTAAAATCAAGACTAACATTTCAAATGGGTGTAATATTGAATGTTTGGCCCGTTTGAAATGTTGGTCTTGATTTTAAATTTTTGATCAATAATGCATCAATAACTTAAAAACGATGGAAAAGCATATGGGACATTTATGCGATCAGGGGCAGTATAATTCTTTACCAATAGACCTTTTTTCACATTTTGCAATTAAATTTGGAATCAATAACAATTTCAAATGGTGTAGTTTGGAATATTAGGCTATTTGGAAACATCAGCATTTATTTAAAAAAAGAAAAAGCAAAAATAAATCTGAGATCAGCAAATTTAACTAATTTTCAATTTTTTTATCTTTAAAATCGAATCATTAGTTGCTGACTTATTGGTTTATAAAATATTAGGCAGGGACTTAGTAGCTAAAATTTTCCTTTTGCTTTTTCTTTCTATTTCAATTTCTTTATCTCAGTAATCAAAGGTCCAATTGTTACATTTTTATGAAATTATCTGAATTTTTCGAAAAAAAAATTCGATGTAGCTATTATTGACACTTTTTTTAATTGAAAAACTGGCAATTGACAATATCTTGAAAGAAATGTTTTCAAAATTTATGTATAATACTAATTGATTGAAAATTTAAATTTACAATTAAAACTAATGCTAAAAAATTTGAAATAGAATAGAGTTTTCCAAAAAAAAAAACATCATTTAACGCGCTTACGCTTCTTTAATTCATACGATTTATCAACAGATTTAAACTTGTGTAAGCTTCAAATAATTATTTAAAAAGAAAACGCAAGAATGGGATTATGACGTGAACATTGTAGCTATTTCCTCAACTTAAATCGCCAATCGGACACACCGTTTGTAACGCATCTCCAAATTGAAAGTTCGGTAGTACAGAACCGTGGCAGCCCCAGAAAAGATTGTTGTTCATTCACTTTGAATGTATAAAGCAACCG